>NC_073229.2:50978666-51280250 GCF_029281585.2 Gorilla gorilla gorilla | reverse complement strand
GGAGAGAGGTTGGTTGCTAATAATGAGCCTCTCCTGGTTTAAATGAAAAACCACACCTTCCAGAAAGCAGCATATCTATTTAAACAGCATTTCCAGGACTACAAATCATTAAGAAACCTATCAGCATTGCCGACTTTTTAGAAGTCAGAGGTTACTTTCCCTGGACATAGTAGCAATCTCTGAAGTCTAAGAGTCTTGAAAGACTCTTTAAAAATAACCTCAGCAAGAGCAGTTTTATGACATTGAATATTTGCTTTCTGCAATTGTAGGAGAGGAGAGAATTTTTCCCCTTGTAATCTTGATGAGATTTTTCACTAGCATTTACGAAAGCCTGGCTTGGAATTCCATTAATTAGTACCAGAGAAGGGAAAAGAGAGGCAAATCTGACAAGCTCAAGTCTCATAACTTGAGAAAAGGTCTGGATGAGATAATTATCTTTTTTTTTTTTTTTTTCTGAGACATAGTCTTGCTCTGTCACCCAGGCTGGAGTGCAGTGGCATGATCTCGGCTCACCGCAACCTCTGCCTCCCGGGTTCAAGCGATTCTCCTTCCTCAGCCTCCCAGGCACACGCCACCACACCAGGCTGATTTTTTGTATTTTAGTAATTTTAGTAGAGACAGGGTTTCACCACGTTGGCCAGGCTGCTCTCGAACTCCTGACCTCAAGCGATCTGCCTGCCTCAGCCTCCCAAAGTGCTGGGTTATAGGCTTGAGCCACCACACCTGGCCTTGGATGGGATAATTATCAAACAGAACACAGGAATATTTATAGATTTATTTTTTCTGTACACTCCAGTTTTGGCTTTTATTTAACCTTGACTATGTAATACTCTGATACTACCACATGCTTACAACCCAGAAAGGTATACTTTTATATTAGTGTCTATAAAGACGGATTTAAAGTGTGTATTTTAAACACAGCAGTTGAGCTGAGTGCATTTTATATAATATGCTGAGGTTTACCTATCCTACTTCAAACAAATTTTCAATTCCCAAGAACATGGGAATACAGTGGAGTCATGTTTTCTGCCTGTAGAATCTGCAGGATGCGTGTTAGGTAGAACACACATCAAATATAAGTTGAGTCTCAGCTGGTCCCAGCCGCTCATGTGGCCCTTAGGCCTGTAATCACAGCCTCTCCTGTCACTGCCACACAGGTGGCTCCTGGGCCAAAGGCCAAACAGTAACCCCTGGGGTCCCATGAAGAAAGGAGAGCAGAAGCTGGCTGGTGGGACAGCCCCAGGCCCAGTCCATTCCAAGTGGAGCTGCTCAGACAACAGCTCCCCGAGCTCGGGGCTGGCGTGGTATCACTCCTGTAGGGAGGGACCAGGGGCTGTGTGTCAAAGATGAACTAATTTCTACTCCATTTCCTTCTCAAATGCTTTTCCCTGTCTCTGGGAACCAGTGCCCTTGCCCTGGCTGTAGAGGCTCTCCTGCTTTCTGTTCAGGATTCTGGAGAGGAAAATTCTAAGCTCCTGTGTGTAGTAAGCCCTTCTGTGTGTAGGTCTTCTGGATTATTTAGTAGCATATGGTGGTTTGAAGATTTATTTCTGCCACGTAAGTAGATAGTTTTCAGGTGAAGCGCTGGAATTTACACTAGCCTTTGGGAACACTTTCATTTTAGTAGGGTGGCCATATGTCCCAATTTGTCTGGAGACAATGCCGGTTAAGACCCGATGTACCAGTATAATTATTTTTATTTTCTCTGTGCCTATGCATACCCAAGTGTAATTATTAATACTACTCCCTTTCATTCTTAGACGTAGCCCATTGGAACCGTAAGCCATGTGGTCACTGGAATTCTAGGACAGATTTCATTTGCCCTGGTCTCGGTTCCTACTCCCTGAACCCCCTCCTCAGTCATTCTCTCTCTGACTTAACCAGTCCCGCTAATTTACCTCCAGGGCCCCTCAACTGTGCAGCCCAGGAAGCCCTTTTCACCACAGGTTGGTTGTGTAGTTGGCTTCTGTCATTACTGTAGCCTGTGATGCTATGTGAGGATGAAAACCATATACTTTAATTACCTCCTGCCTAAAGGAATGATGAAAAATAGATGAATCCCAGTTGTAAACACCCTGAGGAAGATGGAGCACTGAGTGGCTGTCCTGTGCAACTTCCTGAAGAGTTGTCATCACTTTAACTTTTTCTTTTTATTTCTGACTACGTTAAGACAAAACTCAGGGCAGCTTCAGGGCCAATGTGGGTTGTTAGGCCAGCCCAGGGTCTTGAAGAAAGTTCAACTGAGGTACAGTCACGCGCTGAATAACAGCGTTTCGGTCAATGACAGACCACATATACGATGGTGGTCTCATAAGCTTATAGTGGAGTGAAAAAATTGCTGTTGCCTAGTGGTGTCTTGGCTGTGGTAATGCCATGGAATGATGACTTAATTTTATTATTTCTGTTTTACTTTATTTATTATTATTATTATTTTGAGACAGAGTCTCACTCTGTCGTCCAGGCTGGAGTGCAGTGGCGCAATCTCGGCTCACTGCAACCTCCGCTTCCTGGGTTCAAGCGATTCTCCTGCCTCAGCCTCCCGAGTAGCTGAGGTTACAGGCACGCACCACCACGTCTGGCTAATTCTTTTTTGTATTTTTAGTAGAGATGGGGTTTCACCATGTTGGCCAGGCTGGCCTCAAACTCCTGACCTCAGGTGATCCACTCGCCTCAGCCTCCCAAAGTGCTGGGATTACAGGGGTGAGCCACCGTGCCCGGCCCATTTTATTTTATTATTTTAGTATTGTTATTATTTATTATTATTTTTTGAGACAGAGTCTCACTCTGTTACCCAGGCTGGAGTATAGTGGTATGATCTCGGCTCACTGCAACCTCTGCTTCCCGGGTTCAAGGGATTCTCATGCCTCAGGCTCCTGACTGGCTGGGATTATAGGCGCACACCACCATGCCTGGCTATTTTTTTTTTTATTTTTATTTTTTTGTACAGATGGGGTTTCACCATGTTGGTTAGGCTGGTCTTGAACTCCTGGCCTCAGTGATCGACCTGCCTCGGCCTCCCAAAGTCTTGGGATTACAGGCATGAGCCACTGTGCCTGGTCCTTTATTATTATTTTTTTAGAGATGGGGTCTTGCTCTGTCACCCAGGCTGGAGTTCAGTGGAATTATCACAGCTCACTGCAGCCTTGAACTCCTGGGCTCAAGTGATCGTCGCACATCAGCCTCAGAGGTAGCTAGGACTACAGGCACGTGCCACTGTGCCTGGCTAATTTTTTTTTTTTTTTATATTTGAGATGGAGTCTTGCTCTGTCACCCAGGCTGGAGTGCAATGGTGTGATCTCGGCTCACTGCAGCCTCCACTTCCCAGGTTCAAGCAATTCTCCTGCCTTAGCCTCCCAAGTAGATGGTATTTACAGGTGCCCAACACCATGCCTGGCTAATTTTTTGTATTTTTAGTAGAGACAGGATTTCGCCATGTTGGCCAGGCTGGTCTTGAACTCTTGACCTCAGGTGATCTGCCCGCTTTGGCCTCTCACAGTGTTGGGATTACAGGCGTGAGCCACCGCTCCTGGCCGTTTTTTGTTTTGTTTTGTTTTGTTTTGTTTTTTTGGGAGAGAGTCTCACTCTATCACCCAGGCTGGAGTACAGAGGCACCATCTCAGCTCACTGCAACCTCCGCCTCCTGGGTTCAAGTAATTCTCCTGCCTCAGCCCCCTGAGTAGCTGGGATTACAGGCATGCACCACCACACCCAGCTAGTTTTTATATTTTAAGTAGAGGGGATTTTGCCATGTTGGCCAGGTTGGTCTCAAACTCCTGACCTCAGGCATTCTGCCCACCTCGGCCTCCCAAAGTGCTGAGATTATAGGCATGAGCCACTGCACTGGCCTACATTTTTTATTTTTAGTAGAGACAGGGTTTCACCATGTTGGCCAGGCTGGTCTCAAACTCCTGACCTCAAGTGATCCACCTGCCTTGGCCACCCAAAGTGCTGAGATTACAGGCAAGCCACCAGGCCTGGCCTAATTTTTGTATTTTTAGTAGAGACAGGGTTTCACCATGTTGGCCAGTCTGGTCTCAAACTCCAGACCTCAAGTGATCCACCCACCTTGGCCACCCAAATTTCTGCGATTACAGGCATGAGCCACCGTGCCCGGTTTATTTTTAATTTTTTTGTAGAGATGGGGGTCTCCCTATGTTGCCCAGGCTGATCTTGAAGTCCTGGCCTCAAGTAATTCTCCCACCTCAGCCTTCCAAAGCACTGGGATGGCAAGAGTGAACCACTTTGCCCAGCCTACTCTTTTTTAAGAGATGGGGGTCTCGCTATGTTGCCCAGGCTGGAGTGCAGTGGTTCACAAATGCTATCCCACTACTGATTAGCATGGGAGTCCTGACCAGCTCTGTTTCCTACCTGGGCCAGTTCACCCCTCCTTAGGCAACCTAATGGTCCCCAGCTCCAGGGAAATCACTATATTAATGTTGAACTTAGTGCTGACACCAGATCAGGATAGCTCACTACAGCCCAGAAATCCTTTGCTCAAGCAATCCTCCTGCCTCAGCCTCCGTCAGCCTCTGGAGTATCTGGGACTTGAGGTGCATGCCATGGCGCCTGACTGCTTAATTTCTTTCTTTCTTTTTTTTTTTGAGGTGGAGTCTCACACTGTCACCTGGGCTGGAGTGCAATGGCTTGATTTCGGCTCACTGCAACCTCCACCTCCTGGGTTCACGCAATTCTCCTGCCTCAGCCTCCCGACTAGCTGGGATTACAGGTGCACACCACCACACCCGGCTAATTTTTTTGTATTTTTAGTAGAGACAGGGTTTCACTATGTTGGCTAGACTGGTCTCGAACTCCTCACCTCGTGATCCACCCACCTCGGCCTCCCAAAGTGCTGGGATTACAGGCATGAGCCACCGTGCCCGGCCACTTAATTTCTTTATAAATTTAGTGTAGCCTAAGTGTACAGTGTTCATAAAGTCTGTAGTAGTGTACGGTAATGTCCCAGGCCTCACTACTCACTGAATGACTCACCTACAGCGAATTCCAGTCCTGCAAGCTCCATTCATGTTAAGTGCCCTATATAGGTGTACCATTTTTTAATCCTTTATGCCATATTTTTACTGTACCTTTTCTATGTTTAGATACACAAATACCATTGTGTTACAACTGTCTACAGTATTCAGTACAGGGCTGCACAGGTTTGTAGCCTAGGAGCAACAGGCTAGACAATCTAGCCTAGGTGTGCTGTAGGCTGTACCAGCTAGGTGTGAGTAAAGACACCCTGTGGTGTTTGCACAACAATGTATTTCTCAGAACATGTCCCTGTCATAATGGGGCGATGACAGTGCTTCCAGAGAGGCCTCCCTCTCCAGGAGCCACAGCTCCCATCATTTCTTTCCGAGCTGCTTCCCTCAGTTTACCATTCCCGCCTGGTGCCTAAAAAGTCTGAGTTTGTGAACTCAGCTCTAAATTTCCCTTCCTGTCTTTGTTACCTATCGTTCACGCTGGAATGAATGGAAAAGGCTTGAAGGAAAGCCTGCCAGCCGCTCAGCTTGACTTTGCAAGGGGGATCACCACAGGTAAGACAGGCCTGACCCTAAGACTCAAACCACCCTATTCGCAAAGATGTCAGTGATATTAGCTAACCTTTACTAAGTAACTCCTACTTGCCAGTCACTATTCTAGGCATTTTCCTGCTGACAACCTTAAGGGGAATGTGCTTTTATTATCCCCATTTTATAGGTAAAGAAAGTGGCTGGCTGGGCGCGGTGGCTCACGCCTATAATTCCAACACTTTGGGAGGCTAAGGCGGGCAGATCACGAGGTCAAGAGATCGAGACTATCTTCGCCAACATGATGAAACCCCCTGTCTACTAAAAATACAAAAATTAGCTTGGCATGGTGGCACACGCCTGTAGTCCTAGCTACTCCGGAGGCTGAGGCAGGAGCATTGCTTGAACCCAGGAGGCAAAGGTTGCAGTGAGCCAAGATCATGCCACTGCACTCCAGCCTGGGTGGCAGAACGAGACTCCGTCTCAAAAAAAAAAATTGCTCTTTATTTTCTGATTTTTTTTTTTTTTTTTTGAGATGGAGTCTGGCTCTGTCGCCCAGGCTGGAGTGCAGTGGCGTGATCTCGGCTCACCGCAAACTCCGCCTCCCAGGTTCAAGCCATTCTCCTGCATCAGCCTCCTAAGTAGCTGGGACTACAGGCGCCGGCCACCGCACCTGGCTAATTTTTTGTATTTTTAGTAGAGACGGGGTTTCACCGTGTTAGGCAGGATGGTCTCGATCTCCTGACCTCGTGATCTGCCCGTCTCGGCCTCCCAAAGTGCTGGGATTACAGGCGTGAGCCACTGCGCCTGGCCTTATTTTCTGATTATAGAAGTAATTGTTCATTATAGAAAAATTGGAAAGTACAGAAAAATAAAGACATACATTTGCAAAATTACAAAATAAAACAAGTTATCTCTATTTCCACCCTGAAATATAATCCCATATTTAGTAAGGGTTCTTCCAGGCCTTTTTTTCTTCCTGAGTATATGTATTTCTAAACACAGCTGGGATCATTTGACACATCTGTTTTGCATCCTGATTTTTAAAATGTCTTCTATTTTCCCATGGCATGTTCTGCTCTTTTACATTACTGTTATTATTTTTAAAATTAGAGACATGGTCTTGCTATGTTTCTGCCCAGGCTGGTCTTGAACTCCTGGGTTCAAGTGATCCTGCCATCTCAGCCTCCCGAGTAGCTGTGACTACAGGCATGCAGCACTCCAGCCAGCTTCTTTTATATCGTTTTTAAATGGTTGCAAAGTCTTATATTATATATATATATGTACTGTGATGAATTTTGTTCTTAACTGATTCCCTATTGTTGGACATTTATGTAACTTCCAAGCTGTTATTATTAACCAGCATGCCAATTTTCCATGAGAAATGTATCTGGCAAGTAAATAAGACTATTCTGCAAGTTGATCACACATCTTTTCCCTATGAGAAAGGATGTGGAAAATCTAACTGTATCACAGAATTCAAAAAAGAGGCATTGATTGATCCTAGTAACTGGAGTCAGGAAGCTGTGTCATAGCCTGTTAATATTGTATTTGGACATATGTTCCGATAACATTATCTACATTGCAGCCTTCCAAATTACATCAAAGACAATGCCCTAATCATGTCAAGTTCTCCTCCACACCGTTAGCTGGAGCTGAATGGGTTCTGCTGGTGATTAATCTTACCTCTCCTGCCACTCTCAGGGTCCTGAGTGCCCTTCACCATCATCCCCATGGACTGACACCTACACATCTTACATACTTGTCCTTTGTGTATACACACTACCTTGTAATCTTTTCCCCCATAACTTACATCTCATTTCTTTGTGTGGAAAGAATCCATATCTTTGTACCATTTCAGTATTCAATTGACAAACTGTAGCAGCTTTATACACTATTAGATGAATGTATAGATTAGTGGAAACCTGTTCAGTATCCTTTTTTCTTGGAAGCATTTACAAAATGGTTTAACGTATGTCTTTGTTTTCGTTTTGTTTTGTTTTAGTTGGAGTCTCGCTCTGTCACCCAGGCTGGAGTGCAATGGCACAATCTTGACTCACTGCAACCTCTGCCTCCCAGGTTCAAGCAATTCTCCTGCCTCAGCCTCCTGAGTAGCTGGGATTACAGGTGCCCACCACCACACCTGGCTAATTTTTGTATTTTTAGTAGAGACAGGATTTCACCATATTGGCCAGGCTGGTCTCTTGGCCAGGCTGGTCTCGAACTCCTGACCTCGTGATCCGCCCGCCTCGGCCTCCCAAAGTCCTGTGATTACAGCGTGAGCCACTGCACCTGGCCTGTGTATTTTTCTTTCTTTCTTTTTTTTTTTTTAATCAAGGTGACTTTGCAGATCTAAGCAGACATTTTTTTTCTTGCACACCTAATATGTGCCAGATACTGTTCTAAGATGCTTGGGATCATCAGTGAACAAAAAACAAAAACAAAAACAAAAATCCCTCCCCTCATGAGTTTAAATTCTAGAGGGCGGGTACTGTTGGATTTCACTGTGTGGTATCAATATACTAGCATCTGCTTAGCCATACTCTTATTCCAGTTTCAGTTAAGTTCTGCCAGTTTGGATTGTGGCATAGACATTTTAACTTAGCTATATTTACAAGATAGCTTAAATAGTGTGGCTTTTTTTATTAAATAAATTTTCTGACTGGGCAAGGTGGCTCATGCCAGCACATAGGGAGGAGAGGCAGGAGGATCACTTGAGCCCAAGAGTGTTGGTACATATCTGTAGTCCCAGCTACTCAGGAGGCTGAGGCGAAGGCGTTCCCTGAGCCCAGGACATTGAGGCTGCACTGAGCTATAATCACACCACTGCACTCCAGCCTGGGCAACCTCGCAAGATCCTGTCTCAAAAATAAAATAAAATAAAAAAAATTTATGTATTGTTATTTGAGACAGAATTTTGCTCTTGTTGCCCAGGTTGGAGTGCAATGGCGAGATCTCTGCTCACTGCAACCTCTGCCTCCCGAGTTCAAGCAATTCTTCTGCCTCAGTCTCCCAAGTAGCTGGGGTTACAGGCGCCCACCACCACACCTGGCTAATGTTTGTACTTTTAGTAGAAACGGTGTTTCACCATGTTGGCCAGGCTGGTCTCAAACTCCTGACCTCAGGCAATATGCCTGCCTCGGCCTCCCAAAGTGCTGGGATTACAGGCGTGAGCCGCTGCACCCGGCCCAAATTTTCTACTTATGTATGAAGAGCGTGGAGAGTAGAGTAAGAAGACAAGAAGAAAAGGACAAGTACACAACAGGACGCTACAGTTTTCTTAAATATTAAGTATGTTGGTTGCAGTGGCTTATGCTGTAATCCCAACACTTTGGGAAGCGGAGGCAGGCAGATCACTTGAGGCCAGAAGTTCAAGGCAAACCTTGGCAACATAGCAAGACTTCATCTCTACAAAATATTTTACAAACTAGCCAGGCATAGTGGCACGCCTGTAGTCCCAGCTACTCAGGAGGCTAAGGCTGAAGGATGGCTTGAGCCCAGGAGTTGGAGGTTAAGGTGAGCTAGGATTGAGCCACTGCACTCCAGCCTGGGCAATAGAATGGGACCTTGTCTCTGAAAAACAAATAAATAAATCTCATTTATCTTTTTCACTTAGTACTGTATTTAAAAAAAAAATTCTTTTTATTTTATTTTAGAGATAGAAGTCTACCTCTGTTGCTCAAGCTGGTCTTGAACTCCAGGCCCCAAGTGATCCTCCTGCCTCAGCCTCCCAACTTGCTGGATTACAGGCATGAGCTGCTGCACCTGCCCAAGTACTGCATCTTAAAGAACCATCCCACAGAATTTGAGGGTAAGTGGTTTAAAAAAACAAAATCCTTGTTGCTCTGTGTTCATCCTTCCCATGTTTCTAACTGCTATAAAGTGTTTCACAGCAAATATCCTCCTTCATCCTCCTTCCTTTACCCACCTTCTTTCCAGGACAAGAGACAGGGTGCCAAGATCGTTCCAACTCCCTGTCCCACAGCTACAACTTATTCAAAAAAGTTCCCAGCCTGTAATCCCAGCACTTTGGGAGGCTGAGCCGAGGGGATCATTTGAGCCCGGGAGGTTGAGACCAGCCCAGGCAACATAGTAAGACCTCATCTCTACAAAAAATAAATAATAAAAAAACTAGCTGGGTGTAGTGGTGTACACCTGTAGTCCCAGCTACTTGGGAGGCTAAAGAGGAGGGATCACTTAAGCCCAGGGAGGTTGAGGCTGCAGTGAGCAGTGATTGAGCCACTGCAATTCAGCTTTGGCAACAGCGAGATCCTGCCTCAAAAAAAGAAAAAAAAACCCTACAAAACCCAACATGTGCCCTTAGGCCCTGTCCCTGGGTGCAGCCTTGCTGGGTCACAGGGCTTGTGGGCCTGTGGGTACTTATTTTACTTTAGTTACTGAGTCAGCTCTCCCTTCCCACTGCAGCACGGAAGGGCCCTGCATTCCCCTATTCTCCCCAGTGTACGGCACCATCCCACTTTCTAACTCGCCAGTCTCATAGATATAAAGTGGATCTCATTTTAATTTTGCATGTCTCTAGTCATTTTGAGTATCTAATGATTTTGAGTATTTCTATATGATGATTAACTTTTTTGGTTTCCTTGACTGTAGATTGCCTGTTCATATCCTTTGCCGATTTTCCCACTGGAGTTGTTCTTGTCTGGTTAATTGGTGAGAGCTTCCAGATATTAACCTCTTGTCAGTTTTTTAATTGAGATATAATTCATATACCAAAACATTCACCCTTTCTAAAAATTTGTTTTATTTTTTTAGAGGCAGTCTCACCATGTTGCCTAGGCTGGTTTCAAACTCCTGGGCTCAAGCAATCCTCCTGCCTCAGCCTCCGGAAGTGCTGGGAATACAGGTGTGAGCCACTGCACCTGGCCTTCACCCTTTTAAAATATACAATTCAGTAGGGTTTTAAAGTTTATTTACAGAGTTGTGCAACCATCATCATAATCTTAGAACATTTTCATCATCTCCAAAAGAAGTCATGTACCCACTAGCAGCTGCTCCCTCTCCTCCCCTTTTCTTTTTTGAGACGGAGTTTTGCGCCTGTTGCCCAGGCTGGAGTGCAATGGCAAGATCTCTGCTCACTGCAACCTCTGCCTCCCAGGTTCAAGCGATTCTCCTGCCTCAGGAGAGAAACTCTGGAAACCACTAATTTACTGTCTGTCTCTACCATTTTGCCTATTCTAGACATTTTATATAAATGGACTCATACAGTATATGGCCTTTTGGGTCTCGCTCTCTCACCCAGGCTGGAGTGCAGTGGCACGATCATGGCTCACTGCAGCTTTGAACTCCTGGGTTCAAGCAATCCTCCTGCCTCAATCTTCCAAGTGGCTGGGTTACAGGTGTGCACCACCATGCCCAGCTGTTCCTTATTAGTTTTAAACATTTTCCCCCCAGCATCAAGTATCTTGTCCACAATATGTACATTGAACAGAAATCCTTAATATTGATAAAATAAAATTCAGTTATGTTTCTTTTTCTTATGATCTGTACTTTTGCATTTCTGGTTAAGAACTTCTTTACTCTTAGGCCGGGCGCGGTGGCGCATGCCTGTCATTCCAGCACCTTAGTAGGCCGAGGCGGGCCAATCACCAGGTCAGGAGATCAAGACCATTCTGGCTAACACGATGAAACCCCATCTCTACTAAAAAAACACAAAAAATTAGCCGGGCGCGGTGGCGGACGCCAGTAGTCGCAGCTACTAGGGAGGCTGAGGCAGGAGAATGGTGTGAACCCGGGAGGCAGAGCTTTCAGTGACCCGAGATCACACCACCGCACTCCAGCCTGGACAACAGAGCAAGACTATCTAAAGAAACAAACAAAAAAAAACTTCTTTACTCTTAGGTGACAAAAATAGACAGAGGCTTACTATTTTGCACAGACTGGAGTGCAGTGGCATGGTCATGGCTCACTGTAGCTTCAACCTCCTGGGCTCAAACAGTCCCCCACCTCATTCTCCTTCATAGGTGGGACTACAGGCACATGCCACTGTGTCCGGAGTTGGTGGGTTCCTGGTCTCACTGACTTAAAGAATGAAGCCGCGGACCCTCATGGTGAGTGTTACAGCTCTTAAAGCGGCACGTCTGGAGTCTGTTCCTTCTGATGTTCAGATGTGGTCGGAGTTTCTTCCTTCTGGTGGGTTCGTGGTCTCGCTGGCTCAGGAGTGAAGCTGTAGACTTCCGTGGTGAGTGTTACAGCTCTTAAGGCAGCACGTCTGGAGTTCTTTTCCCTTCTGCTGACCTCGTGGTCTCGCTGGGCTCAGGAGTGAAGCTGCAGATCTTTGCGGCGAATGTTACAGCTCATGAAACCAGCGTGGACCCAAAGAGTGAGCAGTAGCAAGATTTATTGCAAACAGCAAAACAACAAAGAAACCTTTCACCGTGTGAAGAAGACCCGAGTAGGTTGTCACTGCTGGCTCCAGCAGCCTGCTTTTATTCTCTTATCTGGCCCCACCCACATCCTGCTGATTGGTTGAGCCGAGTGGCCTGTTTTGTCAGGGCGCTAATTGGTGCATTTACAATCCCTGAGCTAGATACAAAGGTTCTCCACATCCCCATCAGATTAGTTAGATACAGAGTTTTGACACACAGGTTCTCCAAGGCCCCACCAGAGCAGCTAGATACAGAGTGTCGATTGGTGCACTCACAAACCTTGAGCTAAACACAGGGTGCTGATTGGTGTATTTACAATCCCTGAGCTAGACATAAAGACTCTCCACGTCCCCACCAGACTCAGGAGCCCACCTGGCTTCACCTACTGGATCCCACACGGGGGGTGCAGGTGGAGCTGCCTGCCAGTCCTGCGCCGTGCGCTCGCACTCCTCAGCCCTTGGGTGGTCGATGGGACTGGGTGCCCTGGAGCAGGGGGTGGTGCTCGTCCGGGAGGCTCGGGCTGCACAGGAGCACATGGAGTGGGTGGGAGGCTCAGGCATGGCGGGCTGCAGGTCCGGAGCACTGCCCCGCGGGAAGGCAGCTAAGGCCCAGCGAGAAATCGAGCACAGCGCTGGTGGGCTGGCACTGCTGGGGGACCCAGTACACCCTCCGCAGCCACTGGCCCGGGTGCTAAGTCCCTCATTGCCCGGGGCCAGCAGGGCTGGCTGGCTGCTCCGAGTGCGGGGCCCACCAAGCCCACGCCCACCTGGAGCTCCAGCTGGCCCGCAAGCGCCGCAGGAAGCCCCGCTTCCCGCTCGCGCCTCTCCCTCCATACCTCCCTGCAAGCTGAGGGAGTGGGCTCCAGCCTTGGCCAGCCCAGAAAGGGGCTCCCACAGTGCAGTGGGGGGGGGGGCTGAAGGGCTCCTCAAATGCCGCCAAAGTGGGAGCCCAGGCAGGGGAGGTGCCGAGAGTAAGCGAGGGCTCTGAGGACTGCCAGCACGCTGTCACCTCTCACCACCATGCCGGGCTAATTTTTTTTTTTTTTTGGAGACCAAGTCTCGCTCTGTCACCCAGGCTGGAATGCAGTGGCGCAATCTCGGCTCACTGCAACCTCTGCCACCAGGGTTCTAGCAATTCTCCTACCTCAGCCTCCTGAGTAGCTGGGATTACAGGCTCCTGCCACCATGCCCGGCTAATTTTTTTTGTATTTGTAATAGAGACGGGGTTTCGCCATGTTGGCCAGGCTGGGCTTGAACTCTTGACCTCAGGTGATCCACCTGCCTTGGCCTCCCAAAATGCTGGGATTACAGGCACAAGCCACTGTGCCTGGCCTTTTTTTTTTTTTTTTTTTAATTTTGTTATTGTCTGTCAACTTATACCTAACCAGCCAAGTTTTGTATTTTTTATAGAGATGGGGTTTTGCCATGTTGCTCAGACTGGTCTCAAACTCCTGAGCTCAAGTGATCCACCCGCCTTAGCCTCCCAAAGTGTTGGGATTACAGGCGTGAGCCACCACAACCCAAAATATTATTTTTTATTTTCTCTTACATTTAAGTTTTTTTTTTGTTTGTTTGTTTTTTTTTTTGAGACGGATTCTTGCTCTGTCACCCAGGCTGGAGTGCAGTGGTGCGATCTCAGCTCACTGCAACCTCTGCCTCCTGGGTTCAAGCGATTCTCCTGCCTTAGCCTCCTGAGTAGCTGGGACTACAAGCACGTGCCACCATCCAGCTAATTTTTTGTATTTTCAGTAGAGACGGGGTTTCACCGTGTTAGCCAGGATGGTCTTGATCTCCTGACCTCGTGATCCCAGCCTCCCAAAGTGCTGGGATTGCAGGCGTGAGCCACCGCGCCCGGCCCTTAAGTTTTTAATCCATCTGGTTTCCTCTTGTACATGGTGTTGGGTAGGATCCAGTTTTATGTGTCTCTGGATAGTGAGCTAATCTTCCAGCGCTATATCCGAACAGTCCGTTCCTGTCTCAGTGATCTGTGCTGCCACTGTTATTCTGTATTAAGCTCCCACATATGTGTCTCTAGCTTCTCTTTTCTTTTATTCTTTTTCGAGATGAAGTCTTACTCTGTTGCCCAGGCTGGAGTGCAGTGGTGCAATCTTGGCTCACTGCAACCTCCACCTCCTGGGTTCAAGTGATTCTCCTGCCTCAGCCTCCCAAGTAGCTGGGACTACATGCATGGACTATCAGGCCTGGCTAATTTTTCATATTTAGTAGAAACAGGGTTTCACCATGTTGGTCAGGCTGGTCTCCAACTCCTGACCTCAGGTGATCCACCCCCCTCAGCCTCCCAAAGTGTTGGGAGTACAGGGGTGAGCCACCATGCCCAGCCAATATTTTTTAGTTTTGCTAGTGTGAATAGAATATTTTTTTGGGGGGGTTATATTTCTAGTTGATTTTTTGCTGATGTGGAAATAAATGTTATTGGTTGATTTTTTTTATCCAGCTACTTTGCTAAATTCTCTTATTAGCAATAATAATTTATCTCTAATCTTTTTTTATTGTTGTTGATTCTGGTTTATTTTCTTTCTTTATTTTTCTTTATTTTTTTGAGATGGAGTCTCACCCTGTCACTCAGGCTGGAGTGCAGTGGTGCCAATCTCAGCTCACTGCAGCCTCAGCCTCCCAGGTTCAAGTGATCCTTCCACCTCAGCCTCCCAAGTAGCTGGGATTGCAGGTGCCTGCCATCATGCCTGGCTAATTTTTGTATTTTTAGTAGAGATGGGGTTTCACTATGTTGGCCAGGCTGATCTTGAACTCCTGGCCTCAAGTGATCCACCCACCTTGGCCTCCCAGAGTGCTGGAATCAAAGGTGTGAGCCACTGCACCTAGCCTATTTTCTTTCTTTCTTTCTTTTTTTTTTTTTTTTTGGTTGAGATGGAGTTTCACTCTGCTGCCCAGGCTGGAGCACTGTGGTGCGATCTCAGCTCACTGCAATCTTCACCTCCCAAGTAGCTGGGACTACAGGCAGGCACCACCACACCTGGCTAATTTTTGTATTTTTAGTAGAGATGGGGTTTCATGGTGTTGCCCAGGCTGGTCTCGAACTGCTGATTTCAAGTGATCTGCCCGCCTCAGCCTCCCAAAGTGCTGGAATTACAGGCATGAACCACCACGCCTGGCCCAATTCTGGTTGATTTTCTGTATAATTAGATATCTGCAAAAAATGAATTTGCCTCTTTTTTTTTTTTTGAAATGGAGTCTTGCTCTGTCACCAGGCTGGAGTGCAGTGGCGCGACCTTGACTCGCTGCAACCTCTGCCTCCTGGATTCAAGTGATTCTCCTGCCTCAGCCTCCCGAGTAGCTGGGATTACAGGCATGCGCCACCACGCCCTGCTAATTTTTGTATTTTTAGTAGAGACAGGGTTACACCATGTTGGCCAGGATGGTCTTGATCTCTTGACCTCGTGATCTGCCCGCCTCAGCCTCCCAAAGTGCTGGGATTATAGGCATGAGCCACCGCACCTGGCCTTGCCTCTTGTTTTTGTTTGTTTGAGACAGAGTCTCACTCTGTTGCCCAGGCAGGAGTACAGTGGCATAATCATGAGTCACTGCAGCCTTGGCCTCCTAGGCTCAACTGATTCTCTCATCTCAGCCTTCCAAATAGCTGGGACCACAGGCACACACCACCGTGCCCAGCTAAGTTTTGTAATTTTTGTAGAGATGGGGTCTCACCCTGTTGCCCAGGCTGATCTTGAACTCCTGGGCTTAAGTGATCCTCCCACTTCTGCCTCCCAAAGTGCTGGGATTATAGGCATGAGCCACCGTGCCTAGTCTCAAATTCTTTATACAACAAATCTTTGGAAGCATTTCTGAAAATATAGCAGAACATTGTTTATTGAGTATGTCTGAGATTTGACCTATTCCAGATTATTTCCAGGGTTTAGATATCTTAACTCCCAAAACAACACGGTGATTAAAAATATATATATATGTTTTGGCATAAAAAGGAATGGTTTGTAATATGGGACATAAGGTATTATAAGAAATAAACACATTTTTAAAGCATAGTGCCTCCAGAAAGTATATCAGAGTGTGACTCATTAGGACATCTTAAATGGCTGATATTCTGTATAGATGGAAAACATGTCCACGTTTACCTAAAATTAGAAAAGAATAATACGTTACATAAAACAGGAAATACTTAATGTAAAAACAGAATATATCGTATTTACCAATTCTCATACTAGAAAACACATAGAGCAATAGTAAAGTGGTATGTGAACTCCCCTTTCCTAGGATTCTTGTTGATCTGAAAAACGAGCATGAAGAAAGGTCAGATCTGGCCCCAGCTGCAGGCCGAGAAGCGCGCAGAGCCACAGCCAGCCTGCAGGGTGGTCTGCTCTTGCTTCGGGCTTTCTCTTTGAGTCTGTACATCTGGAGTGGCCTTCTTCGTAGTAAGTGTACACAGTAGAGGTTGTTCTCTTGTGTTAAAGAAGTCTAGAGGCTCATTTCCAGGCAGTGTGGTGGCTCCCTGAGGCTATCAGTGCCCCAGGCTCCTTCTGTTTTTTTTCCACTGCCATCCTCAGCCTGTGGCTTCTTTAAGGTCACACCACATGTGGAAGATGGCCCCTTTAGCTCCAGCCATCACATCCACATTCCAGTCAGGAAGAAAGAGGAAGCTAAGTCAGCTCCCCTTAAAGCATCACTCTCCAACTTTAGCTCAACATGTGTAACTCAACAGGGGGTCTTGTTATAATATAGATTCAGATTCAGTAGGTCTGGGCTGGGGCCCAAGATTCTGCACTTCTAACAAAGTACCACACTTGGAGTAATAAGGCTTTAAAGAACTTTCCGGAAGCCCTGCTTAGTGACTTCTGCTCTCATTTCATTGGCTAAAACTGCATCATACAACCAGATTCATTGGTACCCACAGAAAATTGGAAAACTGCTTGGTGTGGGGACCACTCCATTTCCCAAATCTGGTGTCAGAAATGATACCATCACAAAGAAGATGAGGAAAAAATAATTTAAAGAAAAAAAAAGTGACATGGTTTGGAAGTATTGTGTGTCACGAGTGAGAGTATAGAAGAAAACTGAAAACTCAGCTGGGCACGGTGGCTCACCCCTGTAATCCCAGCACTTTGGGAGGCCAAGGCAGGCAGATCACAAGGTCAGGAGTTTGAGACCAGCCTGGCCAAGATAGTGAAACCCCATCTCTACTAAAAATACAAAAATTAGTCGGGCATGGTGGTGCGTGCCTGTAGTCCCAGCTACTTGGGAGGCTGAAGCAGGAGAATTGCTTGAACCCGGGAGACGAAGGTTGTGGTGAGCCAAGATTGCGCCACTGCACTCCAGCCTGGGCAACAGAGCGAGACTCCATCTCAAAAAAGAAAACTGAAAACTCTTTTTCCCTTGCAGTGGCCTGTGAGAGGGGCTAGGGTAACGTTCTGAAGGGCTAAGAAAGACTCGTCCCCTGGCTTGGTCTTGCATGTATTCTTCATATTCAGCTTGTGGTGGTTTTTAACTCCACATATAAACCTCCAAGATCCTGTAGCTCTACAATTATATCGATATGAAAAGCTTTGGCTGGCACAGTGGCTCATGCCTGTAATCCCAGCACTTCGGGATGCTGAGGCGGCAGATCACGAGGTCAGGAGTTTGAGATCAACCTGACCAACATGGTGAAACCCCGTCTCTACTAAAAATACAAAAACTAGCTGGGTGTGGTGGCAGTCACCTGTAATCCCAGCTACTCAGGAGGCCGAGGCAAGAGAATCGCTTGAACCCAGGAGACGGAGGTTTCAGTGAGCCGAGATTGCGCCACTGCACTCCGGCCTGGGTGACAGACAGAGATTCCGTCTTAAAAAAAAAAAAAAAAAAAAGAAAGCTTTAAAAAAATCTTCAGGAGGCCGGGCACGGTGGCTCACGCCTGTAATCTCAGCACACTTTGGGAGGCTGAGGCAGGTGGATCACCTGAGGTCGAGAGTTTGAGACCAGCCTGACTAACATGGAGAAACCCCCTCTTTACTAAAAATACAAAATTAGCCGGGCATGGTGGCACGTGCCTGTAATCCCAGCTACTTGGGAGGCTGAGGCAGGAGGATCACTTGAACCCAGAGGCAGACGTTGCAGTGAGTCGAGATTGTGCCATTGCACTCCAGTCTGGACAACAGCAAAACTCCATCTCCAAAAAAAAAAAAAAAAAAAAAAAAAAAAAAAAAAATCTTCAGGATCCTAATCCAACAGTAAAAAGATTGAGACATTCTTGATCATCAAGGGCAACAGATGATACAAGAATGACAGGAGGTTTATGACTGTGCAGTTTGCTCTCTTTTATGAATCTGAATATTTTTCAAGAAAAACAATTCAAAGATATCCAGAATATATAAAGAATTCCTACAATCCAACAACAACAAAAAGCGACCTGGTTAAAATACTAACTGCACAACAGTTAGGATGGCTATTTTTTTTTTTTTTTTTTGAGACTGCATCTCGCCCTGTTGCCCAGGCTGTAGTGCATGGTGCAATCATAGCTCACTGCAGCCTTGCGCTCCTGGGCTCAAGTGATTCTCCTGGCTCAGCCTCCCAAGTAACTGGGACTACAGGTGCGCCACCACACCTGGCTAATTATTTTTTTATTTTTTGTGGAGACGGTGTTTCACCATGTTGCCCAGGCTGGTCTTGAACTCCTGGGCTTAAGCAATCCTCCCACCTCGGCCTCCTGAAGTGTTGGGATTACAGGTGTGAGCCACCACTTCCAGCACAGGATGGCTATTATAAAACAAAGAGAATCCCAGAAAATAACAGGTGGTGAGGATATAGATAGGAACTCTTGTGCATTGCTGGTCATTCGTGGAGGAACTGTAAAATGACACAGCCTCTGAGAATATAGGTACAGAAACCAAACCAAACTGTTTTTGCTATTCTCTCATGATGATCAACACAGAAGACTTCTGTGGCCTCTGGTCACTAAGAATTGCATGCAGAGTTCTCCCTACTAGTAACCAATCAATCAATTCTATAGCAAACACCAGCTGGGTGTCCTCCAAATCAATTCCAACACTGTCTTTGTGGAGATAGCAACAGATCCCACAGGTTGAGGGCTCAGTCCCACAAGACTGCCCCCCGCTTCTGATGCCAATTGTAAGCTCCAGGTTGTCTAGCCTGTGCTTCCAACCAAGGGGCTATAAATCAGAGTTCCCACGACCCTCTCCTTGCATTCTATTAATCTGCTGGAGTGGCTCACAGAACTCAGGGAAACACGTGCTTATGTTTACCAGTTTATTATGTTGACCTAAGGAAAGAAACTGAGGCAAAATAGATATAGTGAGTTTATTTGGGCCAAGGTTGAGGACTGCAGCCTGGGAAACACTGGGAAGTGGCCCAGAGAACAAAGGAGAGGGTGTTTGTTTGTTTGTTTGTTGAGACAGTCTCACTCTGTTGCCCAGGCTGGAGTGCAGTGGCGCGATCTCGGTTCACTGCAACCCCTGCCTCCCGGGTTCAAGCGATTCTCCTGCCTCAGCCTCCTGAGTACCTGGGATTACAGGTGCCCACCATCACGCCTGGATAATTTTTGTATTTTTAGTAGAGACAGGGTTTCACTATGTTGGCCAGGCTAGTCTCGAACTCCTGACTTCATGATCCACCTGCGTCAGCCTCCCAAAGTGTTGGGATTACAGGTGTGAGCCACCGTGCCCAGCCTGATAATTTTTTAAATTAATTTTTTGTTTTGTTTTGATACAGGGTCTCACTCTGTCATCCAGGCTGGAATGCAGTGGTGTGATCATTGCTCACTGCAGCCTCTACTTCCCAGGCTCAAGTGATTCTCCCACCTCAGCCTCCTGAGTAGCTGGGACTACAGGTGTGCATCACCCTGCCTGACTAATTTTTTTCTATTTTTTGTAGAGATGGGGTCTCACCATGTTGCCCAGGCTTGTCTCGAACTCCTGGGCTTAAGTGATCCATCCACCTGGGCCTGCCAAAGTGCTAGGATTAAAGGCATGAGCTACTGTGCTGGGGCTGGGACTGATCATTTAAAGGGGTCTGGCATTCCTCACATAAGTTTCTTTCTCACTTACAAAGGATATTACTAAGGATACTGATGAACACCAGATGAAGAGATGAATAGGGTAATCTATGAGGGAAGGAGTGTGGAGCTTCCATGCCCTCTCCAGGTGCCCCACCCCTCCAGGAACCTCCAGGTGTTCAGCATGGAGGCTTCATTACTTAGGCATGATTAGTTAAATCGTTGGCCCTTGGTGATCAACTCAACCTTCAGCCCTCTCCCCTCCCTGGAAGTTTGGGGTGGTGCTAAAAGTCTCAAACTTCTAACCATGCCTTGGTCTTTCCGGTGACCAATCCCCATCCTGAAGCTACCTAGGGGCTACCAGCTACCAGCCAACTTATTAGCATACAAAAAGACACTTGTATTTTGAAGATTTCAAGGTTTCTAGGAGTTATATGTAAGGAGACCAAGTATATATTTCACAGTATCACAAGCCACTGCGTAAAACAGTATGGCGGTTCCTCAAAAAATCGAACATCGAATTACAACATGATCCAGCAATTCCACTTCTGGGTACGTACCCAGAAGAATTGAAAAGAATTTAAAAGAATTGAGGCCGGGCATGGTGGCTCACGGCTGTAATCCCAGCACTTTGGGAGGCTGAGGCAGGCGGATCACCTGAGGTTAGGAGTTCGAGACCAGCCTGGCCAACATGGTGAAACCCCGTCTCTACTAAAAATACAAAAAATTAGCCGCGCGTGGTGGCAGGCGCCTGTAATCCCAGCTACTCAGGAGACTGAGGAATCACTTGAACCCGGGAGGCGGAGGTTGCAGTGAGCTGAGATTGTGCCACTGCACTCCAGTCTGGGCAAAAGGAGAGAAACTCTGTCTCAAAAAAAAAAAAAAAAAAAAAGAAAGCAGGGACTCAGATATTGGTACACTCAAGTTTATAGCAGCATTATTCACAACAGTCAAAAGACAGAAGCAACCCAAGCATCCACCAATGGATGAATGGATAAACAAAATGTGGCATATGCATGCAATGGAATATTACTCAGCCTTAAAAAGGAAGGCGGTTCTGGCACATGCTACAACATGGATGAACCTTGAAGACACTATGCTAAGTGATATAAGCCCGTGACAAAATTATTGTATGATTCCACTTATATGAGGTACTTAGAGTAGTCACACTCATAGACACACAAAGTAGAAGGGTGGTCGCCAGGGGCTGGAGAGAAGGGAATGAAGAGTATTCAGTTTAGCCTAAAGCTGCCTCCTTATAGTATAAGCTTGGCATAAAGGTTTCTCTGGCTGCGCATGGTGGCTCATGCCTGTAATCCCAGCACTTTGGGAGGCCGAGGTGGGCGCATCACCTGAGGTTGGGAGTTTGAGACCAGCCTAACCAACATGGAGAAACCCCATCTCTATTAAAAGTACAAAATTAGCTATGTGCGGTGGCACATGCCTGTAATCCCAGCTACTCAGGAGGCTGAGGCAGGAGAATCGCTTGAAGCCGGGATGCGGAGGTTGCAGTGAGCCGAGATTGCACCATTGCACTCCAGCCTGGGTAAGAAGAGTGAAACTCTGTCTAAAGAATAAAGAAATAAAAATTTTAAAAAGAGGTTTCTCTGTACATAGTGAACTGTAACCTAACTGGATGTGTAAACAGCCTGTACCAATCATGGAGTTTTAGCCAATAGGAAGCAGCCAGCTGTTCAAATGGTTCAAACAAGGCCAATGCCAAGCTGTAGCCAATCCAGCTGTTTCCATGCCTCACTTGCACTTTCTGCACGCTACTTGCTTTTTTCTGTTCACGCGCCGTCGTCCTTTCTGGCCGCTGAGGCAGCACAGAGTCCTCTGAAATCTGGTGGTTCTGGGGGCTGCCGTGATGCAGGAATCATTCTTTGTTCAGTTAGACTCTGCTAAATTTAATTTGTCTAAGTTTTTCTTTGAACAGGAGTTACTGTTTAATGGGTACAGAGTTGCAGTTTGGGAAGGAAAAAAAACATCTGAAAACGTATGGTAGTGACAATCGTGCAACCAGGTCAGTGTACTTAATGCCACAAAATGTGCACTTAGTGGCATTTGCGGAGCCTGTTTGCTCTCTCAGCAGCCCCGACTGTCCTCTTCCCGCTGGAGGGATGTCTCCCTAGGCTTGGTTGCTGGCCTCTTGTTCTGCAGCTCTTCCTGCTCATTGGACACTCAACACTAACTCGAAGCCCACCCTTTTACTCTGGGGAAGGTGGTTGTGCTCCTCAGGGATTATTTCTCTGGCAGCTGCAGAAATCATGTGTCTCAGGATTGGGTGATTTTTGAGGTGTGTGAGGATGTACTTGTGTACTTCACTCATGGGGAATGGCACTATCTCACCCCTCCAAGAGGAATCTCCACAGCATGTGATGATAAAGAATTTCAGGAAGGTGGTATTGAGAGGTGACAGCGTGCTGGCAGCCCTCGCTTGCGCTCAGCACCTCCTCGGCCTCAGTATCTGCTCTGGCCACACTTGAGGAGCCCTTCAGCCCGCCGCTGCACTGTGGGAGCCCTTCTCTGGGCTGGCGGAGGCCGGAGCCGGCTCCCTCTG
The DNA here is from genome assembly GCF_029281585.2 of Gorilla gorilla gorilla. Taxonomy (NCBI): domain Eukaryota; kingdom Metazoa; phylum Chordata; class Mammalia; order Primates; family Hominidae; genus Gorilla; species Gorilla gorilla. The sequence goes on along the minus strand of NC_073229.2, from coordinate 51,257,817 downwards.
CTTGCAGGGAGGTGTGGAGGGAGAGGCGCAGGCGGGAACCAGGGCTGCGCGCCAGCTCGAGTTCCAGGTGGGTGCGGGCTCGGCAGACCCCACACTCGGAGCAGCCAGCTGGCCCCGGGCAGCGAGGGGTTTACCACCCAGGCCAGCAGCTGTGGAGGGGGCGCCGGGTCCCCCAGCACTGCCGGGCCGCCTGCACCGTGCTCAAATTCTCGCTGGGCCTCAGCCATCTCCCCGCGGGGCAGGGCTCCGGACCTGCAGCCCACCATGCCTGAGCCCCTCCCCCGCGATGGGCTCCCGTGAGGCCAGAGCCTCCCGGACGGGCGCTGCCGCCTGCTCCGCTGCCCTCAGTCCCATTGACTGCCCAAGAGTTGAGGAGTGCAGGCATGCGGCGTGGGACTGGGAAGCAACTCCGCTCTGGCGCGGGATCCACTAGGCAAAGCCAGCTGGGCTCCTGAGTCGGGTGGGGACTTGGAGAACTTTTATGTCTAGCTGGAGGATTGTATATGCACCAATCAGCACTCTGTGTCTAGCTAATCTAGTGGGGACTTGGGGAACTTTTATGTCTAACTAAAGGATTGTAAATGCACCAATCAGCACTCTGTGTCTAGCTCAAGGTTTGTAAACACACCAATCAGCACTCTGTGTCTAGCTCAAGGTTTTTAAAGGCACCAATCAGTGCTCTGTGTCTAGCTAATCTAGTGGGGACTTGGACAGCTTTTGTGTCTAGCTAAAGGATTACAAATATACCAATCAGAACTCTGTGTCTAGCATAGGGATTGTAAACGCACCAATCAGCACCCTGTCAAAACAGACCAATCAGCTCTCTGTAAAATGGGCCAATCAGCAGGATGTGTGTGTGTGTGTGTGTGTGTGTGTGTGTGGGGTGGGTGGGGGGCCGTCGGATAAGGGAATAAAAGCAGGCGGCAAGCTGCTCAGGTCCCTTCCACATTGTGGTAGCTTTGTTCTTTTGTTGCTTGGAATAAATTTTACTGTTGGTCACTCTTTGGGTCCAGAGTGCTTTTATGAGCTGTAACACACATTGAGAAGGTTTGCAGTTGTAAGTCCTGAGGCCAGTGAGACCATGAACTTACTGGGAGAAATGAACAACTCCAGGTGTGCTATATTAAGAGCTGAAAATCTGCAGCTTCACTCCTGAAGCTAGCAAGACCATGAAGCCACCAGAAGGAAGAAACTGTGAACACATCTGAACATCAAAAGGAACAAACTCCGGACACACCATCCTTAAGAACTATAACACTCAACCGTGAGGGTCTGTGGCTTCATTCTCGAACTCAGTGAGACCATAGAACCCACCAGTTTTGGACACAGTATGATCTGACTGCCTTGGGAATTCTCTGACTGTAAATTCATGTATTGCTAACTAAATCATTGCTGCTGCCAGGTGTGGTGGCTCACGCCTGTAATCCTATCACTTTGGCAGGCTAAGGTGGGCAGGTCACCTGAGGTCAGGAGTTGGAGACCAGCCTGGCAAACATGGTGAAACTCCATCTGTACTAAAAATACAAAATTTAGCCAAGCATGGCGGTGCGTACCTGTAATCCCAGCTACTGGGAGGCTGAGGCAGGAGAATTGCTTGAACCCGGAAGGCTAGAGGTTGCAGTGAGCCGAGATCGTGCCACTGTACTCCAACCTGGGCAACACGGTGAGACTCTGTTTCAGAAATCATTGGTGCTGCCCATTGTTGGTAGTGGTCTGGTCTAAAGGTTCCAGTTTTGTTTACTTTAGTTTCTAAATCCGTGCAAGCTGCGTGGTCCCTCTCCATGAAAAGTGGACTATTCCTGCTTCCCGCTAATGCTGGGTTCTGCTATTTCCCTTGCTGGAAATTGGACGCTTTCTTACTTTCTTGTGCTGAGTCTTGACTATCACCTCCCGGCACCCCAGTGATTTTCACTGGTATTGAAGCCCTGCCCTGTGGAGTTTTACTTCCTGGCCTATTACAGAGTAGCTGTGTCTGTGCTTTGCCACCAAGTTCTTTTTTTTTTTTTTTTTTTTTTTTTGAGATGGAGTTTTGCTCTTATTCCCCAGGCTGGAGCGCAATGGCACAATCTCAGCTCACTGCAACCTCCGTCTCCCAGGTTCAAGCAATTTTCCTGCCTCAGCCTCCCAAGTAGCTGGGATTACAGTCATGCGCCACCACGCCCGGTGAATTTTGTATTTTTAGTAGAGATGGGGTTTCTCCATGTTGGCCAGGCTGGTCCCTAACTCCCAGCCTCAGGTGTTCCACCCGCCTCAGCCTCCCAAAATGCTGGGATTACAGGCGTGAACCACCACGCCTGGCCTGCCACCAAGTTCTTTAGTGGTCTGCCTGGCCATGTCTGTTTCCCAGAGACAGAAGGGCTCAGACTGCTTTGGGTTCATTATCTTCCCTTTCCTCTTTTCAGCGTTATGAACTGAACTTTATTTTTTCCAACCTAAACCAATCATCCTGCATTGGGATGGATGGATTGAGGGAAAGATCATGGTACCAGATCTGCAGGCAGCTGGGGACAGAAGTCTTCACTTGCACGGGTGAGTGAGACGCTGTAGCATCTCTCTTTGTTGCAGCTCCTTCCCTGCACCATTAAAAATGCTGAAGAGCTCAGGGAAAAAGACTGTCGAGTCCTTGTTTTCTCTCTTGGTCTCTAAGCTGCCATGCAGAAACCCAGTTGCAACCCTAAAGAAGGCACGCTGCTTTCCTCTGGGTTAGCCAGTGGCCCGACGTGGTGGCCTCTGCTTGGTCCACTGCATGTGGTGAAGACGCAAGGCCTTCCACACTCATGGCCATTCCCCTTTTCCTCTTTTTGGTTTTCTTGCCTCTTTCCATTTAGGCGTTGACTTCGTCTTACACACGAGATGACAGCCTTACTTACTCCCCAGTGCCTCCTAGCCTCTCTGTTCCCCCTCTCATTCTCCTTCATACATTACCAGTATTCTCAGCTGCCCTTGTCTGCTGGCCCTTGGAGGGTTTCATTTCTGACACCAATCCCTACTCTTTTTTTTTTTTTTTTTTTTTTTTAGAGTGTTTTCGCTCTTGTTGTCCAGGCTAGAGTGCAATGGCACAATCTCGGCTCACTGCCACTTCAGCTCACCATCTCAGCTCACTGCCGACTCCTGGGTTCAAGTGATTCTCCTGCCTCAGCCTCCCGAGTAGCTGGGATTACAGGCGCCCACCACCACGCCTGGCTAATTCTTTTGTATTTTTAGTACAGACGGGGTTTCACCATGCTGGCCAGGTTGGTTTCAAACTCCTGACCTCAAATGATCTGCCCACCTTGGCCTCCCAAAGAAGTGCTGGGATTACAGGCGCGAGCCATCGTGCCCAGCCGTTTTTTGTTTTTGTGTGTGTTTTTTTTTTTTTTTTTTGAGACGGAGTTTTGCTCTGGTCACCCAGGTTGGAGTGCAATGGCGTGATCTCGGCTCACTGCAACTTCTGCCTCCTGGGTTCAAGCGATTCTCCTGCCTCAGCCTCCCAAGTAGCTGAAATTACAGGTGCCTGCCACCATGTCCAGATAATTTTTATATTTTTAGTAGAGATGGGGTTTCATCACGTTGACCAGGCTGGTCTCAAACTCCTGACCTCAGGTGATCCGCCTGCCTCGGCCTCCCAAAGTGCTGGGCCAATCCCTACTCTATTAAGGATTGTGAAGATAAGTGCCATACCATAACTGTCCTCTTTTTGCTGTACTTGATTATTCTGTCTTTGAAAAAATTTTTTTTTAATTTATTTTGAGATAGGGTCTCACTCTGTTGCCCAGGCCACACTGCTCACTGCAACCTCAACTTCCCAGGCTCAGGTGATTCTCCCACCTCAGCCTCCCAGGTAGCTGGCACTACAGACATGTGCCACCATGCACAGCTGATTTTTTTTTTTTTTTTAATTTTTTGTAGAGATGGGGTTTCACCATGTTAGCCAGGCTGGTCTCAAACTCCTGGGCTCAAGTGATCTGCTCACCTCAGCCTTCCAAGTGCTGAGATTACAGGCTTGAGCCACTTCGTCCAGCCTGAGTACTCTGTTCTTCTCAAGTTGATTTTTGTGCAGAATGGGGATCAAACCAGGTCATGTTGTGTTTTTCCTTGCCAGGTGGTGAGAGCAGAACTGAGAAGGTGGGGTCAACTTTAAAGATGGGCATTTCCAAGGACACGGAGTGTTGAGCATTGAGTCCATTGGGAGGACTCCAAACGCCAGGCTCCAGAGATCCAAATTTGTAGAATCGCATGAATCCCAAGAAATCACAAGAGATCTTAGAAGAAAAGGATCCTTCAAGTGTGGTGAGTGCAGTAAGGGATCTAGTAGGAAGTCACACCTTTCTGTTTGCAGAGTAAAGACGTGTGAAGAAGCCCTGAAGAACAGCCACAAGTTCTCCCCCAGACGTGCACTGCTCCAGGGAAAACCCACACCTGCAGTGAGCGCAGGAACATCTCTGTGTGACGATGTGGCCGTCCACTGCAGAGAAGGCCCAGGAGTGTGTGGAAAGCCTTCACAGATGTAGCCCACATGGAAGAGCCTAGCAGATGATGAGGCCCTTTCCTCCCACCACAGAGCACGTGTGAGAATGGAGCGCAGGCACCTTCTCTCAGAAGGCCATTGTTGTTGATCAGGCGGTCCACTCTGGAGACTTTGGAAGCTGTCTAGGATGTAAAGATCTAGGATGTAAAGAATGCAGGAATGATTTCAGAGAGGGATCACACCTCACTGCATGCCAGAGAGTTCAGGCTCCAATGAGCCATATATGTGCAGGAGGTGTGGAAGAGCTTTTGTGTGTGTTATACTGCAGAACTGGAGGGACGCCATCAGTGTACCTGAGTGGCAAAGCCTTTAGGGAGAGCTCCCAAGTCCTGGCTCATCAGTGCATTCACACCAGGGGAAAAGCCTTTTACAGGTGGGGAGGCCTTCAGGGATCAGCCTCACGTCATTGTCAGAGTTTTCATTTTGGGAAGAAGCCTTTACATTTTTATTTTTTGAGATAGTGTAACTCTATCGACCAGGCTGGAGTGCAGTTGTGCAATCACAGCTCACTGCAGCCTTGCCTTCCTGGGCTCAAGTCATCCTCCCACCTCAGCCTACTGAGTAGCTGGGACTACAGGTGCACACCACCATGCCCAGCTAAGGAAGGAGCCTTAAGAATGCCAGAGGTCAACCAGGCACAGTGGCACACGCCTGCAATCCCAGCACTTTGAGAGGCCAAGGCGGACGGATCACCTGAGGTCAGGAGTTTGAGACCAGCCTGACCAACATGGAGAAACCTCGTCTCTACTAAAAATGCGAAATTAGCCAGGCGTGGTGGTGCATTCCTGTAATCCCAGCTACTTGGGAGGCTGAGGCAGGAGAATCGCTTGATCCCGGAAGGCAGAGGTTGCGGTGAGCCGAGATCGTGCCATTGCACTCCAGTCTGGGTGACAGAGCAAGGCTCTATCTCCAAAAAAAAAAAAAAAGGGTCGGGCGCCGCGGCTCACGCCTGTAATCCCAACACTTTGGGAGGCCGAGGTGGGTGGATCACTTGAGGTCAGGAGTTCAAGACCAGCCTGGCTAACATGGTGAAACCCCATCTCTACTAAAATACAAAAAAATTATCTGGGCATGGTGTCACACGCCTGTAATCCCAGCTACTCAGGAAGCTGAGGCAGGAGAATTGCTTGAATCTGGGAGGTGGAGGTTGCAGTGAACTGTCATCATGCCACTGCACTCCAGCCTGGGTGACAGAGCGAGACTGCGTCTCAAAAAATAAATAAATAAATAAGAAAGAAAGAATGCCAGAGGTGTGGACAAGCGTTCAGACATAACTAGAATCTCTTGGCCCATCAGAGTCCACATAAGAGAGAAGCCTGGGAATGCCGTCAGTGTGGCTGGACAAGGAATACCAGCCTTATAAATCATCAGACTCCACTCTGGGGAGAGACATTGACTGGGAGGGAGGAGGGAAGAAAGGCTGTGGATAATCATGGGGACCTTCATTAACATAGTAGAATTCACACAGTTTCAAATCCCATGAGTGTAATGAGTGGGAAAGCAGAAAAAGATCACACCTTACTCTACCCTAGAGTTCATGTAGGAGAGAGATGGTACAAACAAACCACGGAGAGAAAAGCCTTCACTTGTAGCTAATTCATTCCAGAGAAGGGCTTGGCAAGCTGTTTTTGTAAAGGACCAGAGAGTAAATCTGTTTAGGCTTTGGGGGCCGTGTGGTCTCTGCTGTAACTGCTCAGCTGTACTGGGAGCACAAAGATGGCCACAGACAGCATGTGTGCAAATGGGCATGGCTGAGTTCCGGTAAAGCTTAGCTTTCTTCTTGTTTTTATCTTTCTTTCTTTTCTTTCTTTTTTTTTTTTTTTGAGACAGGGTCTCACTTTGTCACCCAGGCTGGAGTACAGTGGCGCCGTCATGGCTCACTGCAGCCTCTACCTCCCAGACTCAAGTGATCCTCCCACCTCAGCTTCCTGGGTAGCTGGGACTATAGGCACTAGCCACCCCGCCCAGCTAATTTTTGTATTTTTAGTAGAGACAGGGTTTCACCATGTCACCCAGGCTGGTCTCGAACTCCTGAGCTCAAGGAATCTGCCCGACTCAGCCTCCCAAAGTGCTGGGATTACAGGCGTGAGCCACCGCACCTGGCCTCAGTGAAGCTTTTTTTCCAAAACAAGTGGCCACTCAGGTTTGGCCAAGGGGTGTACTTTGCCAACGCCTGTTCTAGAGGTTTGAGGGGAGGAGTCACACTAGATGGGGGCTCCTGCAGAGAAATCTCACAGGAGCAAGGTTAGTGTAGCAGAACCTGCAGGGCTGCCCGCCTTATCAGGCGGGTCTAGCAGGAGACACATGGACAGTCCAGAGACCTGAGTTCTGCCATGAAATAGCTGAAGGACTAGCCTCCCGTCTCTCAAAAGCCATGGGGCTTCTATGAGAAGCAAAATAATGTATCTGCACATGCATTTGTTTGTTTGTTTGTTTGTTTGTTTTTGAGACAGTCTTGCTCTGTCGCCCAGGGTGGAGCGCAGTGGTGCAATCTTGGCTCACTGCAACTTCCACCTTCCAGGTTCAAGCGATTCTCCTTCCTCAGCCTCAGGAGTAGCTGGGATTACAGGTACCCACCACCATGCCCAGCTAATTTTTGTATTTTTAGTAGAGACAGGTTTCATGATGTTGGTCAGGCTGGTCTCGAACTCCTGACTTCAGGTGATCCACCCACCTCGGTCTCTCAAAATGCTGGGATTACAGGCATGAGCCAACGTGCCCGGCCTGCACGTGCTTTGGAAGTAATATGGTAAGTACACCTAAAATGGTGATTTATGTGAAAAGAGTCACTCTTTCTCTAAATAGTTGTTGAGCCCCTGCTCTGTGCCACCTTCCTGCCAGAGGTAAATTCAGGAGTGTCAGAATGCATATGGTGTCTAGAGCCACAGACTAGATGATTTCGAGGGGACCCACGAAGGTTGAGCTGCAGACCCCAACACTTAGAGGGAAGTGACAGATCCAGCATGAAAGTTGTGACGACGCCCTGTGGAGTCGGCAGAGCAGTGTGAAGGAAGCGTCTCAGGAGGGCTGGGATGGCCATTGCCTCCAAGTTCTGCCAGTGGGTGGGTAAGGGCAGGCTTGGAAATTTGCCACTGGATTGGTCAAAGGGACTCCATTGGTCTCCTAGGGCTGCTATAACCAATGGCCACAAATTGGGTGGCTTAAAACAACAGAACTATATTCTCTCATGGTTCTGGAGGCTGGAAGTTCAAAGTTAAGGTGCCAGCAAGCTGCGCTCCAAATGCTTGAGGGGAGATTCCTTTGGCTCTTTCAGTTTCTGGTGGCTCCAGGTGGTCCTTGGTTTGTGGCTGCAGAACTCCATCCTCTGCCTCTGTCTTCACATGGCCATCTCCTCTGTCTGTGTCTCTCCTCTGTGTGCCTCTCGTGACACTTGTCATTGGATTTAGGGCTCGTTCAGATATGATATGATCTTCAGATTCTTAATTGCATCGGTAAACACCCTTTTTCCAAATTAGTTCATGTTCCTAGGTTCCAGATTTGCAAAGTGAACATATCTTTTAGTGGTGGAAGGATCTTTCAACCCACTAGACATGGTGTCAGTGGAGGAACACGTGGTGGATTCTGGAGAGAATAGGGTGGAGGGATGCAGACAGCAAGCCTGTCTAGAGCCAGAGGATGAGGCTGTGCTACACCTGCCTGGTAGAAGCCAGGATCCAATCCTACCCAACTGGAGCGGCCTCCTAGACACCCCCCTCACTGCACACACACACCCTTGCTCAGAAGGCAGCAGGTGGAGGAGGGAGGGGACTTGTATTGCAGTACTCCTGTTACACAGTTTTTGTAACAGCCTTTCTGGAATTAGCAATTGCAGTATGTGCCTTGCTTCTGGGTCTCTAGGTGCTTAAAGGACACATGAGCTTGGTTGGGACTAGGATGGGGCTAGCATCACCAAGGCTGCAGGACAGGAGGTAGAAAAGAACAAACTTGCAATGGCCCGAGCTGCCCTCTGGGGCTGCTGGCTGCTGCACACTCAAACCTATGGCACAGCTGCCTGTTCCTTAAGGCTGCACTGGGGACTTGCAGAAACTGGGTTGCCTGCAGTGCTGAGGTGGCTCTACATAAAACAAACTGTGTGACCTCCCTACAGCCACCCCCACTTTTTCCACAGGAAACTTGTCCTCCTGTAGCTAAACCCAACCTCTGTCCCAAGCTTCCAGGGTAAAGGAGAGGCTGTCTTCCAGCTAAATGTGGGGCACCCACATCAGGCTTGGCATCAAAGCCACTGCCCAGATGCCCCCATGGCAAAAGCCCACCCTAGCTGTTTTGCATAGGATTTCTTAAACAGGCACACAAATAGTTGGTGTGCTTTGGGAACAGTGAGCTGTAAACTCAGCCTTGAACAAAAGAGAACTAAAAGGAAGGTCTTAGGAAGGAGGCCTTGGCCAGAATGCCAAGTTTCCAAGTGATGCCAGGATGAAGTTACTTATTGGAAAGGGATAGTACCTTGGGGGAGATGTTGGTCAGGGAAGGGGGATGTATTTGAAACTTAGTTTACATTTGGCTTGCAAAAAGGCTTTCCTTGAAACAGACCTCCCTAAGTAAGTTGGGTCCCCTGTTCTTCCATTTCACTTGTTCAGTGTCCATCATCGCCCTAGGAGGGCAGCTCTGCCATGAAAGGGACTGGCCCAGCCTGTCTGCCTAATGCATGGCTGACACTGGGTGAATTGGAGGGGAAGGGTGGGGAGAAATAGTCAATGTTATCTGCATCTCAGGCCTGGGTCCCTGGGAGAGGGCTTTCCTCTGAGTGGTTGCTGTCTGACATCCCTCTCTGCCCGTGCCCTAGAAGGATGGCTGATGCTGTCTGCCTGCAGGAGGTGTCAGCACCTGGCCCTGCCCTACCCTGCCCTCCCCCTAGCCCATAACACTGCGGGGGATGGAGAAGGGCTGACCCTCGGATGCTCACCTGGAGTAACAGAGGATGAGTGAGTGCCACCCTGCCCCCCTCCGTGATGACTTCTGCTGATAAGTTTGCCACAAGGGCCTCCTCTGTTGTCACCACAGCTATCACTTGCCACCTCCCAGCTCTTCCTCTTCCCTGTTCCTTCCCTTTATCAGCGGACTCCAGCTGAAGGAATGCCGCAGGGGCCGGCAGCATGCTGTCCCCAGTGGCAGCATAGGACCATACACCTCATTCCATCCTGTCCTCCCAGCAGTCGGATGTATTTGAAACCATCTGATGGAAGCACACAGTCCTTTTTTTTTTTTTTTTTCTTGAGACAGAGTCTTGCTCTGTTGCCCAAGGTGGAGTGCAGTGGCGCGATCTCAGCTCACTGCAAGCTCCGCCTCCCGGGTTCACACCATTCTTCTGCCTCAGCCTCCAGTGGCGCGATCTCAGCTCACTGCAAGTTCTGCCTCTCAGTTCACGCCATTCTCCTGCCTCAGGCTCCCGAGTAGCTGGGGCTATAGGCGCCCGCCACCACACCTGGCTTTTTTTTTTTTGGTAGAGACAGGGTTTCACCATGTGAGTCAGGATGGTCTCGATCTCCTGACCTCATGATCCGCCCACCTCGGCCTCTCAAAGTTCTAGGATTACAGGCGTGAGCCACCACACAAGGCCATGGAAGCACACAGTCTTACCCATGTTACACACACATCTGGGAGAGGGTTTCTGCACCGGCGTTTCTCTAGAGGATGGACCAGGCCTCAGCTGTTTCTGAGGTTTGTTTCCAGAGATGGGATTACCAGAGAGGCTCACTTTCTATGTCCTGGACCGCTCTAGTTTGACTTTTTTTTTTTTTTTTTTAACAGAGTCTTTCTCTGTCTACCAGGCTGGAGTGCAGTGGTGCGATCTCAGCTCACTGCAACCTGTGTCTTCTGGGCTCAAGAAATTCTCCCACCTCAGCCTCCCAAGTAGCTGGAACTATAGGCGTGTACCACCATGTCTGGCTAATTTTTGTATTTTTAGTAGAGACGGGGTTTCACCATGCTGGCCAGGCTGGATGGCCTTTCTTAAATAAACACTTTGTTTCAGAATAAAAATAAATAAAATATGGAAAATATGGCCAGGTGTGTGGCTCATACCTGTAATCCCAGCACTTTGGGAGGCCAAAGCAGGTAGATCCCCTGAGTCCAGGAGTTCGAGACCAGCCTGGGCAATATGGCAAAATCCCGTCTCTATAGAAAATAAGAAAATTAGCTGGGCATGGTGGCTCATGCCTCTGGTTGCAGCTATTCATGAGGCTAAGGTGGGAGGATCACCTGAGCCCAGGAGGTCAAGGCTGCTCCTGTAAGCCATGATCACATCCAGCCTGAGTGAGCCCCTGTCTCAAAAAAGGAAATATATGGGCATTGTTTGCTAATTATTGGTTACTAATATCTTTTTTTTCCTTTTGGTTACAAGTAACAGCTAGTATCTTTCATAGTTATGTTTTCAGGATTAGGGCTGTGCTTAACTGACCTTTCCATAATGTCTATATTTCTTTTGAAATTTGACACATTTTCTAAAAAAGTCCACATGTTTTGTAAAGCACAGATTTAAAACAATTTTTTAACCTATTTTTGGCCAATAGTTATAGACAAATAGTTCCTATCTAACTGAATAGTCTTTTTTGACTATTAAAGCCTAGTTCCAATGGCTTTATTGGATCATACACACTGAAAAGCGTGTATCATCTTGGAATATTTGAGAAGTGTCTGTTTCATTGCTTACTGTTTTACCAATTGCAAAGTTTTTTCTAAGTGATGTTTATTTGACACTTTTGGAGGGAGAAGAATGTCCCACAGCCAGTCACTTGGGGCCTTGTTTCCAGAAGTGGAGTCCTGGAAATAACCACATCTGTGAGCAGTGGGTGTCTCATGGTATAATGTTACGGTCAGTGTGGCCTAGAAGTGAGCTCCAGCACCCTGCCACCCTCCCGACACAGGACACTAAATATGTAACCAGAAAATAGAAACAAGAATGGCTCCTGTTTCTAGACTACTTAAAAGGAGGGAATCTCTTATTTTTAGATTTCAATTTAAACTTTATTTTTTTTAGAGACAGGGTCTCGTTTTGTTACCCAGGCTGGAGTGCAGTGACACCATCATAGCTCACTGCAACCTTGAACTCCTGGGCTCAAGTGATTCTCTCACCTCAGCCTCCCTAATAGGACTGCAAGCACATGCCACCACACCTGGCTGATTTTTAAACCTTTTTGTGGAGACAGGTTCTCCCTATGTTGCCCAGGCTGGTCTTGAACTCTTGAACTCAAGTGATCCTCCCATCTTGGCCTCCCAAAGTGCTGGGATTATAGGCATGAGCCACTGTCAAAAGGAGAGAAACCTTTGCAATGTGAATAGATTTTTCTAAAAGCACACTTGGCTTCATCCCTCAAACTTACTTGATTCTGATGCTTTTTCTCACTCCATAAACTCTTTTACAAAGTTGAATTTACCTGTGTCGTTAAGATAGGTAATTTCCACTGTTACATCCTTCTTAGAGGTCACTTCCCCTTACCTACTGCTTGATACGACTTTTTTGAGGGGGTGTGATTAAGGACGTCATGGGACTAGACTGAGCTTTTTGAAAGCAGGGGCCATTTCTTAGTCATCTTGGGTATCTGCAGCACTTGTTGTGAGTGAAGGAATGAATGAGGATGGAATGAGTGATGCCTGCTCTGCTTTCACATGGCCATAAAGCAGCCATCCAGGTGCCCATTCCCAGGAGGAGGTGGGGTCCATAGTCTCCACCCCCAAGCCCCTACCCCTTCCTGGACCCTGGTGGGAGCCCAAGTGTAAAGCAGCCCAACCCAGGGAAGGGGTTACAGCTGGACAGCCCCCAAAACACAGGAGGGCAGATTGCTCGAGCACCTCAGTCTGAGAACAGTGGGGGCAACATGCCAGAATGGAGGTGAAGGGAACGGAGGGGCAGGGGGGTGAGCTCACCTCCACCCTGTGGCCAAGGAACAGGGGCACAGGGAAGAAGGGAAGGAAACGTCCTGGGCTTAGCAGGAGAGCGTAGACCTGTGAGAGAAAGCGAGGAAGAGCTTGCAATGTTGGGAGGAGAGGCAGGAAAAAAGTTTCCTTTCCTCAGAGGAAAAGGAAGGAGAGCCCAGTTTTAAAAACAAAACCCTCAGCTGCATCCTCCATTACCAAAGATCCCGGGACGCTGATCCTCAACAGCGGAGAGTGGGCTGGGACACAGAATGGTTCATCCGCCCCCGAACTGCAGACAGCAAGCTGTGGGAGGAGCAGGTTTATGGGCCTTGAAACCCTCTGAGATGGGAGAGATAATTTCCATAAAATCCAGGATTGCTAGAGAGTTGCAGACTTGCTTCTCTAAATGGCTGAAAATAGAAAGTAGGAAGTGAAATTAATAGAGCTGGGAATGAGAAAGAAACAAGGCCATGTGTGCGTATCTTTAAAGCTAGAAAATAATAACCACATCTTCTGAACATATTACATTCCCGATGCCGAACTAAGCAATTTGCACTTATTTAATCCTCATATAACAATCTAAGAAGACGGATATTACAATCTTGTTTTATTGGTGAGGAAATTCTCTCAGAGAAGTTGTTACCACACCTGTAATCCCAGCACTTTGGGAGGCCGAGACGGGCAGATCACCTGAGGTCGGGAGTTTGAGACTAGCCTGACCAACATGGAGAAACCCCGTCACTACTAAAAATAGAAAAATTAGCCAAGCATGGTGGCACATGCCTGTAATCCCAGCTACTCGGGAGGCTGAGGCAGGAGAATCACTTGAACCCCGGAAGCGGAGGTTGTGGTGAGCCGAGGTCGCGCCCTTGCACTCCAGCCTGGGCAACAAGAGCGAAACTCTGTCTCAAAAAAAAAGAAGTTAAGTTACTTGCCCGAAGCCACATAGCTGAGCCCAGTTCCAGCTGACTCAAAAGGGTACGAATTTAGTCACTATGTCGGTTAATTTCAAACTTTGTTTCTTTGTTTGTTTTTGAGACAGATTTTGCTCCTGTTGCCTAAGCTGGAGTGCAATGGTGCAATCTCGGCTCATTGCAACCTCCGCCTCCCGGGTTCAGGCGATTCTCCTGCCTCAGCCTCCTAAATAACTGGGATTACAGGCATGTGCCACCACACCCAGCTAATTTTTTGTACTTAGTAAAGACGGGGTTTCACCACGTTGGTCAGGCTGGTCCTGAACTCCTGACCTCAGGTAATCCACCCACCTTGGGCCTCCCAAAGTGCTGGGATTACAGGCGTGAGCCATGCCTGGCCTGCTTTCAAACTTTTTTGACTAGGACCCACAGTAAGAAATATATTTTAGACAGGGCCCAGTGGCTCACGTCTGTAATCCCAGCACTTTGGGAGGCCGAAGCAGGCGGATCACCTGGGGTCAGGAGTTCAAGACCAGCCTGGCCAACAAGGCGAAAACCCATCTCTCCTAAAAATACAAAAATTAACTGGGCGTGGTGTTGAACGCCTGTAATCCCAGCTACTCAGAAGGCTGATGCAGGAGAATTGCTTGAACCTGGGAGACAGAGATTGCAATGAGCCAAGATCGTGCCACTGCACTCCAGCCTGGGTAACAGAGTGAGACTCTGTCTCAAAAAAAAAAAAGGAAAGATATTTTAGATTCTAAGCCACCACACATACATATAATTGATAACTAAAAGGAAAATTTTATAAAATGCATGTACCCTTACTACTTATTATTAAAAGAAGAACCTTAGTCAATAAAATTTAGCAGAGTTTATTTGAGCAAATAATGATTCATGTTATGTGTGGTGACTAATGCCTGCAATCCAGCACTTTGGGAGGCTGAGGTGGGAGGATCACTTGAACCCAGCAGTTTGAGACCAGTCTGGGCAATATAGTAAAACCCTGTTTCTAAAAACAAACAAACACGCAAACAAAAAAACGCTCTTCCATCACTTGAGGTCAGGAATTCGAGACCAGGCTGGCAAACATCATGAAACCATATCTCTATTAAAAATACAAAAAAATTATTCAGGCATGGTGGTGCACACCCGTAGTCCCAGTTACTCAGGAGGCTGAGGTGGGAGAATCACTGGAACCTGGGAGGCAGAGGTTGCAGTGAGCTGAGATCGTGCCATTGCACTCCAGCCTGGGCAACAGAGTAAGACTTTGTCTCAAAAAAAAAAAAAAAAAGGAGAGAGAGAATCCATGAAAGAGTGGTTTGTAAAAAAAGCACTCACAAGTGTGAGTTGTAATTTATATCTTATATATAATTTTTTTATGGGGGACAGAGTCCTGTTCTGTTGCCCAGGCTAGAGTGCAGTGGCGAGATCTCGGCTCACTGCAACTTCCACCTCCCGGGTTCAAGTGGTTTTCCTGCCTCAGCCTCCCAAGTAGCTGGCATTACAGGTGCGTGCCACCATACCTTGCTAATTTTTATATTTTTAGTAGAGATGGGGTTTCACCATGTTGCCCAGGCTGGTCTTGAACGCCTGAACTCAAGTGATCCACCCGTCTTAACCTCCCAAAGTGCTGGTATTACAGGTGTGAGCCACAGCGCCTGGCCTATATCACATATATATAATTGCCTCTGTCCCCTCCACTGGAATGTGAACCCTTCAAGAGTAGAGAATTCTTTCATTCGCTACCTTTGTATTTCCAGCACTTAGCCTAGGACCAGCCATTTAGATGCTCCTCAATACATTTTAGAGGAATGCTATCATTAATTAATCAATATCTGCCTGAAAGAGGACTCTGGGGGCATGGGCCAGGGCTTCAGCCTTAGTCGTCTTATGTTCAGCATTTTTCTCAGCTACTTGGACATGGAAATGGATGACATATTTATCAAAGTTTCAGGTGGCGAAAAACTGGGGCAGCCAAAGTACTGGATGACAGAATCAGGGTCCAAAAATAACTTAGCAGCCTGGAATGGTGGGCTGAACGAAGATAAAAAATAATAGAGATCTGTATTCTGCCTTTCTGTCTAAAACTTAGCTTCATAAGCACACAATGAGGGGGTAGATGATTTAACAGCAATACATGTTAGGGACTTGTAGTTTTTATTGCAAGCTAATGAATGAAGCAGCAGTATGATAAGGTCACCACCTCTGCAGACTTAGACTGAAAATACAGACTCCGTGAACAAAAGAGGGAGACCAGAGTCCCTCTACTTTATGCAGGTCAAATGACACTGGAAAAACTGGCTTTGTCTGAATGACAATTATTAAGGAAGACGTCAACAAATTGCAAACCTTTTTAGAGAACAATATGTTGAACTTGCCTGCAGCACAATTAAGAATTCCTGTTAAGTATAAGACACCATAAAGGTATTGGATGAATACCAAACTAGGAAAAGATATAACGTGTAAAACTAACACATAATTAATATCTAGAGTATTTAAGGAACGTCCGCAAATCAACAAGAGAAAGCCAGGAGCCTGTAAGAGTAAAGGTCACAGGGAATGAGTAGTCATTTCACAGAAGAGGAAGCTTGAACTGTTACCAATATAAGAAAAGACACTAGGATTCACCACTAATCAGATAAATTAAATGAAAACAACAGGACTTCCTTTTTCTGGTAATAGGAGTATAACTCTCTCAAGCAACCCTCCAGCTGAAAACAACTAAATAGTTGAATAAAATACTGAAAACAGGCTAGGCATGGTGGCTCATGCCTATATTCCCAGCACTTTGGGAGGCCAAGGCGGGTGGATCACCTGAGGTCAGGAGTTCGAGACCAGCCTGGACAACATGGTGAAGCCTTATCTCTACTAAAAATTCAAAAAATCAGCCAGGTGTGGTGGCGGGCGCCTGTAGTCTCAGCTACTCGGGAGGCTGAGACAAGAGAATTGCTTGAACCCGGGAGGCAGAGGTTGCAGTGAGCCAAGATCACACCACTGCACTCCAGCATGGGCAACAGAGTGAGACTCTGTCTCAAAAAAAAAAAATACTGAAAACATCTTCTGTAAAGAATTGACAAGGTGGGACAGCATCACTCTGTAGGCAAAGGAGAGAGGAGTCCAGAAGCTGTTCTTTCTCCAGGAACCTTCACCCATTAGGGGAGGGTGGAGGGTCGAGCTTCTGCTGATGATGTATTTTTCCCTGCCTCCCTCCCTCCCTCTTTCTTTCTTCATCTCTCTTTCTTCTTTTCTTTTCTTTTAGTAGAGAAGCCTCACTATGTTGCCCAGGCTGGTCTTGATCTCCTGGCCTCAAGCAATCCTCCTGCTTTGGCCTCCCAAAGTGCTGAGAACCACTGCATCCAGCCCAATGGCCTCTTTCAATGAAAGGATCTGTATCACAGCCCAGCACTATCCTAGGTGGGAAACCTATCAGGACATCCCCTTTTCCCCAGTGAACTAAAAGTGGACCAACCTGCCAGAATTACAGCCTGGCTCTATTTGCCTGGATAATCCAGGGAACCCCCAAGCCTTGACTTTGGGTAGCCCAAGACTGACAGTGCTCCCAAGCTCCTAGCAGATGCAAACACAAGTTCTCTGCAGAGGAAATCACCTTCATCTTGGCCCTTAAATTATTCCCACAAATAATTTTTCAAATATAATGACTAGCATACAGTCAAAGATAACTAGGGACACAATGAAATTAAGCTTCAGGTCACTGCCCTAGAAGTCCAATTTCTGCAGCTGTGGGACTCCAAATCTAACACCTGGGGGCAGGGATATCATAGAGTCTCTGGCCACCAACAGCTAAGTGCCCCAGGACCCAGAGACTGCATGAGTGAGTGAGAGAGTGGGTACATGTGTGTGCCACAATGCTGGAAAGTTCTGCCTGGCAGAGCTGGTATGGTTTTGTGGCATAATACAACTTTTGCAGAGATCCAGAGCTTATGCCTAGAATGCCAGCACTTTTGGAGGCTGAGGTGGATCACTTGAAGCCAGGAGTTCAAGACCAGCCTGGGCAACATAGTGACCCTGTCTCTACAAAAAACATTAAAAAAAATTAGCCAGGTGTGGTGGTATGTGCCAGCTACTTGGAGGGCTGAGGTAAGAGGATTGCTTGGCTCCAGGGAGGTCAAGGCAGCAGTAAGACATGATTGCACCACTGTAGTCCAGCCTGGGAGACAGAATGAGACCCTATCTCCAAAAAAAAAAAAAAAAAAAAAAAAAACCACGTTGTAATTTGTGTAAAGGTGCTAAGGTGCTCTATGGCCTAATGGCAGCCCCATGTACATACATTAAATATTATAACTATCTGGCTGGGCACAGTGGTTCACACCTGTAATCCCAGTGTGTCCAGAATTGGTGGGTTCTTGGTCTCACTGACTTCAAGAATGAAGCCATGGACCCTCGCAGTGAGTGTTACAGTTCTTAAAGATGGGGTGTTTGGAGTTTGTTCCTTCTGATGTTCGGACATGTTCGGAGTTTCTTCTGGTGGATTTGTGGTCTCACTGGCTTCAAAACTGAAGCTGCAGACCTTCTCAGTGAGTGTTACAGGTCTTAAGGCAGTGCATCCGAAGTTGTTCATTTCTCACGGTGGGTTCATTGGTTCGTGGTGTCACTGGCCTTAGGAGTGAAGCTGCAAACATTCATGTTGAGTATTACAGCTCATAAAAGCAGTGCAGACCCAAAGAGTGAGCAGCAGTAAGATTTATTGCAAAAAACAAAAGAACAAAGACTCCCCATTATTAAAGGGGACCCAAGCAGGTTGCCACAGCTGGCTCGGGCAGCCTGCTTTTATTTTCTTATCTGACCCCACCCACATCCTGCTGATTGGTCCATTTTACAGAGAGCTGATTGGTCTGTTTTACAGAGAGCTGATTGGTGCATTTACAACCCCTGAGCTAGACACAAAAGTTCTCCAAGTCCCCACTAGATTAGCTAGACACAGAGCACTGATTGGTGCATTTACAAACCTTGAGCTAGACACAGGGTGCTGATTGGTGTATTTACAAACCTTGAGCTAGACACAGAGTGCTGATTGGTGTATTTACAATTCCTTAGCTAGACATACAGGTTCTCCAAGTCCCCACCAGCTTAGCCAGATAGAGAGTGCTGAGTGGTGCATTTACAAACCTTGAGCTAGACACAGAGTGTTGATTGGTGTATCTACAATCCCTTAGCTAGACATAAAGGTTCTCCAAGTCCCTACTAGACTCAGGAGCCCAGCTGGCTTCACCTAATGGATCCTGCAGGGGGCCACAGGCGGAACTGCCTGCCAGTCCCAGCCGTGCACCCACACTCCTCAGCTCTTGGGCGGGCGATGGGACCAGGTGCCGCGGAGCAGGGGACGGTGTTCGTTGGGGAGGCTTGGGCATGGCAGGTTGCAGGTCCCAAGCCCTGCCCCTCAGGGAGGCAGCTGAGGCCGGGCTAGAATTCGAGCGCAGTGCTGGCGGGCCAGCACTGCTGGGGGACCCAGCGCACCCTCTGCAGCTGCTGGCCTGGGTGCTAAGCTCCTCACTGCCCCAGGGCCAGTGGCACTGGCCGGCCACTCCGAGTGTGGGGCCGCCAAGCCCACACCCACCTGGAACTCGTGCTGGCCCATGATCGTCTCCCACGCCTCTCCCTCCACATCTTCCTGCAAGCAGAGGGAGCCGGCTCCGACCTCGGCCAGCCCAGAGAGGGGCTCCCACAGTGCAGCGGCGGGCTGAAGGGCTCTTCAAGCGCGGCCAGAGTGGGCGTCAAGGCCGAGCAGACACCAAGAGCGAGCGAGGGCTGCCAGCACACTGTCACCTCTCACCAGCACTTTGGGAAGCCAAGGCAGGTGGATCACCTGAGGTCAGGAGCTCAAGACCAGCCTGTCCAGCATTGTGAAACCTCTTCTCTACTAGAAATACACACACACACACACACACACACACACACACACACAGAGCCAGGTGTGGTGGTGCATGCCTGTAATCCCAGCTACCTGGGAGGCTGAGGCAGGAGTATAACTTGAATCTGGGAGGGAAAGGTTTGCAGTGAGCTGAGATTATGCCACTGCATTCCAGCCTGGATGACAGAGTGAGACTCCATCTCAAAAAATAAAATTAAATATTACAACTGTCTGTTACATACTACATGGTGGCTTATGCCTTTAATCTCAGCAGTTTGGGAAGCTGAGGTGGGAATATCACTTGAGGCCAGGAGTTTGAGACCAGCCTGGACAACATCATGAGACCCTGTCTCTACAAAAAATAAAAATAAAAAAATTAGCTGAGCATGGTGGTGCATGGGAGGCTGAGGCAGGAAGATCCCTTGAGTCCAAGAAGTTGAGGCTGCAGTGAAATGTGTTCATGCCACTGTACTTCAGTCTGGGTGACAGAGTGAGACGAAGTCTCAAAAAAATGTTTTTAAGTTCATATAATAAAATGTAGCCTAAAGCCAAATCTGAGATGTGAAGACCATATGTTAAATTTATATCGAATAACGAACAAGCACTCACTATTTTGTGGAAAGTTGATTAAGAGACCCAAAGCAGTACTTTAAACACATTCATAACATATGTTTAAAACAGTAAATTGAATCTATCTTATTAAAATCAGATCCCCTAACTCCATATACCAGATGCAATTTGTGCTGATAATATTTAAAACAGTTTGCAATTCCTGAACATCCCTGGCTGGTCCCTGGAAGATGATCCTTGGGAAAGCTCTATGGGTGGAGGTGGGGGCTGCCTAGAACCTGACGTTCAGGCTGGGCACATCTGGCAGCCTGTCTGGGCCTGGATAACAGAGGATTGACTACTGAAATGTATTGCCACCCATCAGCTTTCATATTTCTTGGTTTGTTGCTGTAAAATTGTTTATGTTGAGGCTACATTTGCAAACTCCTTATTAAAGGATTAAAATTACACTGATTTGCTTTGTTGTATTTGGAATGCAAAGCTCAGATACATTTTTATTGGATTCTGGAAGCCCTAGGGGTTTCTCATAAGTAAGCTGCTTGTTAATTGCCTTTTTTGTACATAAACAAAATCCCAAATTGGAAAAATAAAAGAAAATGGAGAACTAAACTTTCTCTACTTTAAAGGCAATTTATATAGCTTTATGTATTATTTTCCCCTTTCCATTAATTATTTAACACATTTTATGATACGTGGGGGTAATTGGCCTGCTTTAAAATTAAAACTGAGAAAAAATACTTATGAGATCCAAATGATGGTGTTTTTTCCCAATAATAGTTCTGAGATACGATG
Organism: Gorilla gorilla gorilla; assembly: GCF_029281585.2. NCBI lineage: Eukaryota > Metazoa > Chordata > Mammalia > Primates > Hominidae > Gorilla > Gorilla gorilla. The sequence continues at coordinate 51,237,287 of NC_073229.2, read as the reverse complement.
GGATGCATTTGAAAGAGTATGAACTTCACAATCACTCAGACCTGGGTTTTAACTGGGGTTTCTCCATTAGCTATAAATTAATGACCCTTTTGCAGTTTCTGCTCTGTGAAATGGGACTATCACTCCCCTTGCAGTTGTTATGAAGGTAAAAGATAATATGAGTAAAGTGCCTGGCATATGAGAGACAATTTTTTTGTTTGTTTTTTTGTAGAGACAGGATCTCACTCTGTTGCCCAGGCTGGAGTGCAGTGGCACCATCACAGCTCACTGCAGCTTTGACCTCCTGGGCTCAAGCGTTCCTCCCACTTCAGCCTCCTGAGTAGCTGGGACTACAGACATGTGCCACTACACCAGGCTAATTTTTTATTTCTCATTTTTGTAGAGATGGGGTCTTGCTTGTTGCCCGGGTTTGTCTCGAACTCCTGGCCTCGAGTAATCCTCCTGCTATTCAGCCTCCTGAGTGGCTGGGATTACAGGCATGAGCCACCGTGCCTGTAAATTCTTTCCAGTGTGACTTCATTTCCCCCGAATCTAACATTTTCATATGAATTAATTAATCTAATCTATATAATAGTCTATGAAGGTCTTTCTCAAGACCATGAATATGAACTTATAATTAAAAACTAGAAAATTAACAAAGAAATAATCCACCACAAATTAGACCTTGTTTACACCACAAACAGTGCAGGATTAGACCCATAAGCACTTCAGATAATGAAATTACAAGATTCAGCCTGTAAGTATGTTAAAAATTATTGAGGTTATAAAACAAAGAATCAAAAGAGAAATAAACAGAATGCTATTGGAAAATTAGGTATCATTTTCAAAATTATTATTATAAACAGTGAATGGGTTAAGCAGATGATTAGAAGTAGCAGAGAGGCTAGGTGCAGTGGCTTACGCCTGTAATCCCAGCACTTTGGGAGGCCGAGGCAGGAGGATCACTTGAGCCCAGGAGTTTGAGACCAGTCTGGGTAATGTAGCAATACCTTGTTTCTACAGATAATTTTAAAATTAGGTGGGTGTGCTGGCATATGCTTATAGTGGCAGCTACTTGGGAGGCTGAGGTGGGAGGATCACTTGAGCATGGGAGGTCAAGACTGTGGTGGGCCATGATTGTGCCACTGCACTCCATCCTGGGTTACACAGCGAGACCCTTCCTGTCTCTTAAAAAAGAAAAGAAATCACTGAGGACAGCGATGGATACTAGAAGATAAATCTGACAAAATTATCTAAAATGTAGCATAGAAAGATACAGAGATGAAAAATGTGTGAAAGAGATGAAGAGGCATGGTGGATAGCATGAGATATTCCAATAAATATCTGAAAAAAGTTTGAGCAGGAGAGAATAGAGAGAAGAAGATGAGTGGAGAAAACGTTCATTTACAAAATCATTCAGCTGTTTAGAAGCATCTAATGTGTGCCAGGCGCTATTCTAGGCTCCTAGAACATATAAGGAGATAAGAAGAAGAGATCAGAGCTGATCATCCTCCAGAACTGACTTTGGACAATAATTCTCTTTCAGGAAATGAGTCCCAAGATACACTAGATTATCACCTGGGCACATAGAGAAACTGAAGGACTCAAAGATGGAGATGGGGTTAAAAAATAAGAAAGCAGGATGGGTTCTGTGGCTCACGCCTGTAATCCCGGCACTTTTGGAGGCCAAGGCAGTCAGGAGTTCAAGACAAGCCTGGCCAACATGGTGAAACCCCGTCTCTACTAAAAATACAAGAATTAGCTGGGAGCAGTGGCGTACACCTGTAGTCCCAGCTACTTGGGAGGCTGAGGCAGAAGAATCACTTGAACCTGGCAGGCGGAGGTTGCAGTGAGCCGAGATTGTGCCACTGCACTCCAGCCTGGGCGACAGAGCGAGACTCCATCTCAAAAAAAAAAAAAAAAAACAAAAAAACAAGAAAGCAAACACATTTCCTACAAAGCAACAATGCCTGGACAGGTGACAAACTTCTCAACGGCTGCTATAGAAATTAGAAGACAAGGGAATACAGTCTTCATAGTTCTTAGAGAAAGTATCTGGCAACATAGACCATAAAACCCAACTAATCCATCCTTTGACATGGAAGGTGACTTGAACTAATAACCAGTATACAGTCAACTCTGGTTTAGATTTACCCAAATCCTTACAAACTTTTTGGACAGCTGGAGGAATGTGAATATAGACTATATTAGATAGTTTAAGGAATTACTGTTATTTTTAGTGATATAATATTGTGGTTAAGTAGATGTCTTTAATTTCATAAGACAAACACTCAAGAATATTAGGTGAAACGTCACAATGTTACAGCATCTTTGGGGTGTCGATTTTCTTCCCGGAAACCTTTGTGGCTGGTGGTGCCTTTGGAGACTTTGCCCATGTTCTTGTCCTGTGTCCAGGTACACAGAGAAGCAAAGGGTGAAGAAGATGAAGAGGACCTTTATTTAGTGTTAGAACAGGTCAGAGGAGACCCACAGTGGGTAGCTCCTCTCTGTAGACAGGTTGTTCTGTCGAATGTTCAGCTCTCAGCAGAGAAGGCCCTGGAGTGGGTAGCTCCTCTCTGCCCATGGTCATCTGCTGCCCTCAGCAGAGAGGAGGCCCTAGACAGAGTGGCTCCTGTCCATAGGCAGGTCATTCAGACATCTCCACAGGCCTCTGAAGGTCTCAGCAGAGAGGGTAGCTCCTCTCTGCAGCTGGTCATCCTGTCGTCTCTCTGTCCTCTGCCCTCTGCCCTGCTCTGGCTGAGTCTGGGGCTTTTATGGAATGAGAGGGGAGAAAGTGCCTACCAGTGGGTCATGGGCAGCCATGGGTGGTCCTGGAGGAGGCACCACAAGCGCTCACTCTGGTCGGCAGAACTGAATGCCTGGCCCCCAGCCTTCAGGCCCTCCCTGGCCTGAAAGTGGGGCCTTACTGAGGACCCCCTTCCACCCAGGGCTGTGCCTCCCACTGCCATTCAAAGCCCTAGGACTGGCCCCAACCCAGTTCCCACTGGAGCTGCCGGGGAGAGGAGAGAGGCCAGGCAGTGGGAAGGCTGAGTGGGGTGGGGCAGGCTGCAGAGATACCCAGGTCCTGCGCCTGGGAGGGCAGCTGCAGCTGCAACCAGGGAGCTCCCACCCTGCCAATTTGGAAGGGGCAGGTTTCCTGATTGTCCCCAGCTCCTGCCTGTTCCATGGAGCAGGAGGCCCAGGTCTGCAGCTGGGGGTCAGGAGGCTGCAGCTGCAACCCGAAGGGCTGATCCTGCCTGCTCTTGCCCCCTCCAAGAGCACAGAGAGGCTGGGATCCACAGCCACAGTTTGAGCTCTGTAGAGCAGGAGGCCGAGGTCCACAGCCAGGGTTTCGGTGGCTGCAGTGGCACCAGGGAAGCTCGCGCCCCAGGTCAGAAGGGGCAGGGCACCCACTGGCTTCATGGAGTGTGCAGCCCCAGCCAGACCTCCTCACTGCAGCTGGCATGATGGCAGCAGCCACTGCCATCAATCATGTGTGAAATAATTTTTTTAAAACCATAATGAGATATTGTTTCACATAATTATATTGGCTAAAGTAAAAAAAATCTGAAAATACCAAGTGTTGGGGAAAAGAAATGCCTTACATGCTACTGGAGGAGGTGTAAATGGGCTAATTAGAGAGCAATTTGAGACTAAGTGGTAAAGTTGAAGATGTAATCTCCTTCTACTCAGTAATTCTGCTTTTTAAGTTTATAGCTTAGAAAAATTCTCCTGCATGTACAGAGGCATCTTCCAAGTGGTCCCAATGAGTGCCGCTTAGAGGTTGTATGTGTATGGCCCTTTATCCCCAGCATGCATTTTCCAACATTCTTCCTTGTCTCTTGGTTTTTTTTTTTTAGACAGAGTTTCACTGTTGTTGCCCAGGCTGGAGTACAATGGCACGATCTTGGCTCACCGCAACTTCCGCCTCCCAGATTCAAGCGATTCTTCTGCCTCAGCCTCCCGCGTAGCTGGGATTACAGGTGAGGAGCAAGCAAGGGCTGTGAGGGCTGCCAGCACGCTGTCACCTCTCAATGGCAGGCGCCTGTAGTCCCAGCTACTAGGGAGGCTGAGTTGGGAGGATCTCTTGAGCCCGGGAGTCAGAGGTTGCAGTGAGCCAAGATGGCGCCGCTGCACTCTAGCCTGGGCGACAGAGCCAGACTCTGTCTCAAGAAGAACTATTCTGATGTGAATATTTCACCACCTATGATGTGATCAGCCAATAATGTTTGATATGAATCCAGTGAAAATTTGGATCTAATTTACAATTTATAGGAAATATAGAGGAAAGAGGAATGTGCTAACCACTATCACAGGAAGCGGTCGGACCCCGGAGGTGGGAAACTCTGCAGAACAGCCTACCCTGTCTCTTCAGCCAGTGAGCACTATGAAAAAAGGGCTGTCCAAGACTAAAAGAGACTAACAGGCATACTAAATAAACTGACAGTATGTGGTTCTGGATTGGATCTGAACTGAAAAAGCAAACACTATTGGGATAATTGGGAATCTTTGAATATGGAATGGATATTAGATGATACTAAGAAACTGTTTATTTTGTTAGATGTGTTTATGTTTATTTGACTAAGAAAAAGTTCTTTTTTAATATAGACAAATTATATTTAAGGTTGGAATATCAAGACATCTAAAATTCTGGATTTTTAAAATATAAAGCAAGTTTAAAAATGTTTTAAATGAAGGTGAAGTCAGGTCATTTTTATTCAAAGAAAACAAAGAGTTTATCACCTACACAGCCTCAGTGAAGGATTTCTAAGAGACGTATTTCAAGATGAAGAAAGCTGAACGTTAAGATGCAGGAGAGATGAGTCTACGAATAAATCAGTAAGAACTTGAGTACGTTTAAAGAGGAGCTGACTGTACAAAGCAGGAATAATAATATCATCAATCTGGGGCATAGAAAATAAGATACAGCGATAACGCTGGACACCAGATGGAAGGGAGGTGGTCAGCGTGGTAGCGTTCAGAGGCCCTTTACTCTTCTGAAAGAAGGCACTGAAGTTGATCAACTTTACACTTGGTCAAGTGTGTATATTAAAATATTAAAGATAGGTCGGGCGCAGTGGCTCATGCCTGTAATCCCAGCACTTTGGGAGGCTGAGGCGGGCAGATCACAAGGTCAGGAGATCGAGATCATCCTGGCCAACATGGTGAAACCCTGTCTCTACTAAAATACAAAAAAAAAAAAAAAATCATCCGGGCATAGTGGTGCACACCTGTAGTCCCAGCTACTCGGGAGGCTGAGGCAGGGGAATCACTTGAACCTGGGAGGCAGAGGTTGCAGTGAGCTGAGATCGTGCCAGTGCCCTCCAGCCTGGCAACAGAGGGAGACTCTGCCTCAAAAAATAATAATAATAATAATAAAATAAAATATAAAAGATATTTACCAAGAGAATAGAAACAGAAAGTTAACTTCAAACCAGTGGAGAGAAAATAAGGGAAAAAAATAAAACATAGTAATTCCAAATTATTATCATGAGGTCAGGAGTTTGAGACCAGCCTGACCAACATGGTGAAACCTTGTCTCTACTAGAAATACAAAAATTAGCCAGACGTGGTGGCGGGAGCCTGTAATCCCAGCTACTCGGGAGGCTGAGGCAGGAGAATTGCTTGAACCCAGGGGGCGGAGGTTGCAGTGAGCCAAGATCCTGCCATAGCACTCCAGCCTGGGTGATAGAGCAAGACTCTGTTTCAAAAATAAATAAATAAATAAATCCAAATAGTCACCAATAACAATAAGTATAATTTTCCCATCATTCCAAGGATTAGTGGGTTGAATGATTTTTAAATAACAAGCTATGTGCTATTTACTAGATCACATTTAAAACAAAGAAGCTATTTTCAGAAAAGCTGAAAATAAATGGATGGAAAAAGATATAGTAGACAAAAAGCTAACCAAACAAAAGGATTATTAGGGTGGGAGCAGTGGCTCACGCCTGTAATCCCAGCACTTTGGGAGTCCAAGGTGGGCAGATCACAAGGTCAGGAGCTTGAGACCAGCCTGGCCAACATGGTGAAACCCCATCTCCACTAAAAATACAAAAAATTAGCCAGGCGTGGTGGCGGGCGCCTGAAATCCCAGCTACTTGGGAGGCTGAGGCAGGAGAATTGCTTGAACCTGGGAGGCAGAGGTTGCAGTGAGCCGAGATCGCGCCACTGCACTCCAGCCTGGGCGATAGAGCAAGACTCTGTCTCAGACACACACACACACACACACACACACACACACACACACACACACACACACACACGATCCCATGGATCAGAGCTGTTAGCAAATATGTCTATTATAATTTCACATTCAGGAACCTGGGAAATAACCACATGGTGAGTTCATGGCCCAACCGGGCCTGCCTGTTCTGAGTCAGACTGGAATTGAGAGTCCATCCATCACTTGACCACCATAACCCCTATTTGTTTTATTGTTTTTTTTTTTTTAAGAATCAGGATCTCACTCTGTCCCCCAGGATGAAGTGCAGTGGTGCGATCATAGCTCACTGCAGCCTTGATCTCCTGGACTCAAGCAATCCTCTCACCTCAGCCACTTGAGTAGCTGGGACAACAGGCTTGTGCCATCACTGGAGCTGTTTTTAAATTTTTTTAGAGTTGGGGATTTTGCTATGTTGCTCAGGCTAGTCCCAAACTCCTGACCTCAAGGAATCTCCTGCCTCAGCCTTCTGAGTCACTGAGATTACAGGTGTGAGCCACTGTGCTGGCTCCCATATATCCCTACTTGGAATGGCATTTTGAATCCCCAGAATTGGCATTAATGCAGAGCCAGTGTCCAATAATCCCCAAAAGGTCTGGGTATTTCCTTTTTTGCAAGGCACAGTCACTCTAGGAAATGCCTGCAGATTCCTTTAGGGAGTGCTTAGAAAATGTTTTTTGTAGTTGTTGGTGTTTTTTGTTTTGTTTTGTTTTGTTTTTGAGACAAGGTCTTGTTCTGTTCCCCAGGCCGGAGTGCAGTGGTGCAATCTCGGCTCACTGCAACCTCGACCTCCTACAGTCAAGCTATCCTCCTACCTCAGCTCTCAAGTAGCTGGGACTACAGGCACACACCACCACACCTGCTAATTTTTTGTTTATTTTTTGTAGAGATGAGGTCTCACTATTTTGCCCAGGCTGGTCCCGAACTCCTGAGTTCAAGTGATCCTCCCGCCTCAGCCTCCCAAAATGCTGGGATTACAGGTGTGAGCCAATATGCCCAGCCAGAATGCTTAGAAGAAGATGAAGGTGTTCCCTCCCTCCCTTTCTTTTTTTTTTCCTTTCTTTCTATCTTTTTCTTTCTCTTCTTTCTTTCTTTCTTTTCCTTCTTTCTTTCTTTCTCTTTCTTTCTTTCTTTCTTCTTTCTTTCTTTCTTTCCTTCTTTCTTCCTTTCTTTCTTTCTTTCTGAGGCAGAATCTCGCTCTGTCACCCAGGCTGGAGTGCAGTGGTGCGATCTCGGCTCATTGCAACCTCTGCCTCCCGGGTTCAAGCGATCTTCTGCCTCAGCCTCCTGAGTAGCTGGGATTACAGGTGCATGCCACCACACCCAGCTAACTTTTGTATTTTAGTAGAGACGGGGTTTCACCATGTTGGCCAGGATGGTCTCGATCTCCTGACATCGTGATCCACCTGCCTTGGCCTCACAAAGTGCTGGGATTATAGGCATGAGCCACTGCGCCTGGCTGCAGGTGTTTTCTTATAGCAGTGTTACGAGGTCCTGCAAGATCTTCAAGGGAACCTAGCCTCCTATTCAAGCAAAGGTTCTGAATCAGTGAACCAACTTCACTCTGACTCAGTGAACCAACTTAAGCCTGGAAACTGAGTGAGAGGCCACCATTCACCATTGTTATGACTCAAATCAATGCCTGACTCAAATCAGGTATTTGGCTGCTGGACATAGAGTTTTCCTATTATATAGATCAGTTAAGATCTCTGTAGGCCAAAGTGTTTTGATTGCTGAAACATTTCTGATGCCCTTTATGGTTGATGCGCCCACCTTGTCTTTGTTGGTTAAGTGCTTCAACTTGGCCTCTGCTACAATGCAATACCGTCATCCCCACTGAAATTAGGGGGCCCATCTTAAAGTTGGAACCACCTACAGCCTGGCCTAACAAAGGGAATAACCACAGAACTTGTCAAAGATGCAGGTGCTCCCCTGACAAATGTATTTTTTAATGCCTTGGAAAAGGGAGTATCTTCTTGGGTCTTCACATAGAATATAGTTAGGGAATAAATCACACATGATCAATCCGCTCCAACATTGCCATCTCCCGGTGCTCTTGGATTTCTTCTTCCACGACACACCAGCAAAGCTCTGGCGTCTTAACCTCATTAAATTAGACCTCATGAAACTTGAATTTTGAGTTCAAGTTTCAGTCAATCAACAAAATAAGCAGTTAGATTCACCTTTATCTACACAAGCTAATACTTTACATTCAGATTTCTAGTAAGCACACTCATGTAAAAGGATTTGGCCTGATATTGTGCTATATTTTGCCCTCTGATCTACCAACCTCAGAATCCATTCCTATGTATAGTCACCAGATTACTACTAATATATGTTAGCAAGGCCCTGCAATCCTTTTCATGCCTAAACTGCCTCCTCCTGGGTCTTAAGTCCTCCTGTCCCTCTGGAGCATGCTAAGACTTTGTGGGTATGGTGGCCACAGGGTATGGCTATGGTGGGTCTAGTGGAGAATGAGCATCCCTATTCAAGGCGTCTGCCTCAAGCAAGGTTGTCACAAGGATTTCAAGCAGAAGAAAGGTAACGTCCTCAGACACCAGAGGGCAACCTACTTCTGCTGGTCAGGGGACTCAGAACGACCCCCTGATAATCTTGGATCTCAAGACTATGGGCTTCATTTGGATGTCTCAATTCATTTGAGTTGTCTCAGTTCATTTGAGATGTCTTGATTACAAGGTTCAGGATCCCATTCTTTCCTTATCAGTGCCCTAACTTTCACATTAAAAACCTGGCAAGACTGTGAACTGAAATGTCATTATTATTCAGCAACCTGCACAATTAAATTTTATTTTTGGTCTTCAGCAATATCAGTCCTGGATCTACAAGAAAGATTCCTAAAAATAATTGTTTTTAGAGACAAGATCTCGCTATGCTGCCCAAGCTGGTCTTAAACTCCTGGCCTCAAGCAATGCTCCTGCCTCAGCCTCCCGAGTTGCTGGGATTATAGGCATGAGTCACCGTTCCCGGCAAGGTTCTTTTTAGGGTCATCATGGAAGGTTTCTGGTTCTCACTTCAAGACTTGAACTGAAAGGTAACAGACAGGAGCTTGTCAGTTTTTCTCTTATGAGCTCCCAAGTACGCTGGAAAGAACTGTCCCACACCTTAGAGCTTATAGTCATTATTACTGTCATAATGGTGCAGGGTAGCAGCCATATGGGCTCCTGAGGCATGTGCTTCCTTCCGTTGGCACTCTATAAAAATCAACCACAGATGATGGCTTGACTAATTCTGATGCCATTGCATGCCCATTTCTCATGGACAAGGAGGTTAGTACTGTGCTCAAGCCCAAGGACACAAACAAACCAATGCCCACATCTCACGCTTATCAGTCTATTCCTGGGACCACTCCTAGGACTGAATTTTTTTTTTTTTTTTGATGAAGTTTTTGCTTTTTGTCACCCAGCCTAGAGTGCAATGGCACGATCTGGGCTCACGGCAACCTCCGCCTCCCAGGTTCCAGTGATTCTCCTGCCTCAGCCTCCCAAGTAGCTGGGATTACAGGTGTGTGCCACCACGCCCTGCTAATTTTTATATTTTTAGTAGAGACGGGGTTTCACTGTGTTGGTCAGGCTAGTGTCGAACTCCTGACCTCCAGTGATCCACCCACCTCGGCCTCCCAAAGTGCTGGGATTACAGGTGTGAGCCACGGTGCCCGGCCAGGACTGATTTTTTATCAGTCTGTGTCCAATTAGTAGACAGAAACCATCCAGTAACTTAAACAGAGTGGCTTAATATAAAGAATTATTAAATGATGACAGGATGGTAACTATAAAGATGTGAAAAAAGCTCTAAAGGGTATTGTGGAGTGGAGGGAGAATACTACCAAGGCCCTGGTTGAGACCTTATTGGAGAAGCTGCGGCTGCAGTCCACTGGATGGCGGAAAGGTCTGCCACATGCCCAGGCCAGAGCTAGTCAGCAATCAGCAGGCAAGCAGGAAACAACCCCCAGGGTGCCAGGGGAATGAGGCTGATGGACAGGCCTGCATGGAGAGCTTGGCTGCTTGGAGCACGTGGTGTCCACATCAGGAGGGTTGCGAGGTGAGCTGAGGCCAGTGGACAGGCATGCAGAGACAGTGAGGGCACCACTACGGCTGTGCGGTCTGGAGTGTGCTAAATCTGCATTGGCAGCAGCAAGGTGGTCTCTGGGCCCACACTGGGGCCTCATGGTAGCTTATTTATAGTGTGCAGCTGAGGGGCTGCATTCCCATTCTTGGTGCACACAGCTTGAACAGAGCACTCGTAGATAGTCCCCACCATCGGCATACACTCATTGCTGTTAGACAATGGAAGAGGAGCAATAAAAGCAAAATGCAGCACACTGGAACTAGGAAGAGAAGCTCCCTTCCTTCTACAGTGTCCCTCCTGTGCCCTCTACTGAAAAAGCTCAACATCACGCTCCTTGCAAAGGAGAAATGCTTACATAGTCCAGTCTTTAACAGTGCTTTGATAGGGCCAGGTGCAGTGACTCATACCTGTAGCCCCAGCTGCTTCAGAGGCTGAGGCAGGAGGATCACTTGAGCCCAGGAATTAAAGACCAGCTTGGACAACACAGTGAGAGCCCATCTAAAAAAAAAAAAAAAAATCCTGTCATAGTGGCATTCTGGCTGTCACACCTTTCCTGAGTTTGTGGCTGGTTAGCTTCAATCTGTCATTTTCTTCATTCAGCATATCAATGGCACTTAACAGCAACCTAATAAGGTATAAGATATACAGATTAGAAAGGAAAAAATAAAACTGACATCATTCATAGATGACATAGAAAATCCAAGAGTTCACAGAAACTGTTAAAATTAAGAAGTAAATTTAGCATAATCTTTAAAACAATTTTTTAATTTTTAATTTTTATTTTTTTGAGACAGAGTTTTGCTCTTGTTGCCCAGGCTAGAGTTCAGTGGTGTGATCTCAGCTCACTGCAGCCTCCACCTCCTGGGTTCAAGTGATTCTCCTGTCTCAGCCTCCCAAGTAGCTGGGATTACAGGCACTTGCCACGATGCCCGGCTAATTTTTGTATTTTTAGTAGAGATGGGGTTTTGCCGCAAGGCTGGCCTCGAACTCCTGACCTCAGGTGATCCACCCGCCTCAGCCTCCCAAAGTGCTGGGATTACAGGCATGAGCCACTGCGCCCGGCCTCATCAATATTTTTTACAAGTACCTTTTTACATGCCAGTAACTGTCAATTAGAAAATGAGATTTTTTAAAAAATACAATCCAGGCACAGTGGCTCATGCTTATAATGCCAGTGCTTTGGAGGCTGAAGCAGGAGGTTTGCTTGAAGCCAGGAGTTCAAGACCAGCCTGAGCAACATAGTGAGATCTCATCTCTACAAAAAATTAATAAAATTAGTCAGGCATGATGGCACGTACCTGTGGTCCCAGCTACTCAGAAGGCTGAGGCAGGAGGATCACTTGAGCCCAGGAGTTTGGGCTGTAGCGAGCTATGATCGCACTTTTTCATTCCAGCCTAGGTGACAGAACAAGACACTGTCTCTTAAAAAGAAAAAAATAAGAATTACAATTGCATCAAATACCAATAAAAATATCTAACACAGTATCTAACCCAGAACGATATCTAACAAAAGACATGCAAGATCTTTACAAAACATCACTAACAGTGACACTAGTAAAAATGGTGGAGGGGGAACCTCTGGAGGCCACCCCTCCCCAGAGACACCCAAAACAACTATCAAGAATTGTCAGAATCAACCTTATCAAACTCTAAAATGTAGTCAAAGGTTTACCGCAACCAAGCAAATGCTTAACCAGAAAAGCTACTGTAAGGGAAGGAGAGTGTCAAGGTGTTATTTTGTGTTGTTTTGTTTTGTTTTGTTTTGTTTTGTTTTGTTTGTGAGACAGAGTCTCGCTCTGTCGCCCAGGCTGGAGTGCAGTGGCGCGATCTCAGCTCACTGCAGCCTCCGCCTCCCAGGTTCAAGTGATTCTCCTGCCTCAGCCTCCTGAGTAGCTTGGCCTACAGGTGCGTGCCACCACGCCTGGCTTTTTGTATTTTTAGTAGAGACGGGGTTTCACCATGTTAGCCAGGATGGTCTCAATCTCCTAACCTCGTGATCCTCCCACCTTGGCTTCCCAGAATGCTGGGATTACAGGCGTGAGCCACTGTGCCCGGCCCCTGGAGATGTTTTAACTGAGACTTTCCCCACACCCCTCCTTGGCATGGAAGATGGCAGCTGGCGTTCCTGATAACTGGTTCCAGAGGCAACAGAGTGGACTTTGTTCCCAAGAAGTTGTGTTTATCTGTTTTCACCTGATGGGTTTCCCTGAAGGATTGATGTAAGAGGCTTCTCTTTGTTTTGCCTAACTCAGAAATCTATCAGGGTGGAGCAGCTGTGCAGAGGGCATTCTTTGAAAACTGAAAGATAAATGAACTAGCTGCTGCCACCTGGGGCAAAACGTAACATTAGGGCAAAGAAGACATGAAGAAAGCCTGGGAGGAAAAGCTGGAGAGTGAGATTTTGGGGAAATAGGAGGTCTGGAAAATCTCCTCTGTATACTGGGGAACCTAGAAATCCACACACATGCCCAAGGCAGGATGCATGCCCAGAAAAGACCTGAGAAGAGCACAAGCATTCACCTCCAAGTGGTCTTTAGGCTCAGAAGAAACAGAAAGTGAAGGCTAAGAAAGAGTTGTAAATGGCCAGGTTAGGCATTGAAAAAGTTCTCCCAACACAGAGCCAATCTGCAAACACCTAGAGAGTAATTTCGCTTTGCCTGCCTTTCTTTCCTTCCTTCTTTCTTTCTCTCTCTCTTCTTTCTCTCTCTCTTCTTTCTCTCTCTCTCTTTCTTTCTTTTTCCCTCTCTTTCTTTCTTTCTTTCTCTACCTCCCGGGTTCAAGCGATTCTCCTGCCTCAGCCTTCCAAGTAGCTGGGGTTCCAGGCACCCACCACCATGCCCAGGTAATTTTTTAATTTTTAGTAGAGGCAGGGTTTCACCATGTTGTCCAGGCTGGTCTCGAACTCCTGACATCAGGTGGTCTGCCCGCCTTGGCCTCCCAAAGTGCTGAGATTACAGGTGTGAGCCACCACACCTGGCCCCCTTTCCTTCCTTTTTAGTCATATCATAATATTAAAGGTGTCAGCCAGGCACAGTGGTTCACACCTGTAATCCCAGCACTTTGGGAGGCCAAGGCAGGTGGATCACCGGAGGTCAGGAGTTAGAGACCAGCCTGGGCAACACGGTGAAACCCTGTCTCTACTAAAAATGCAAAATTAGCCAGGTGTCATGGCAAGCGCCTGTAATCCCAGCTACTTGGGAGGCTGGAGTAGGAGAATCACCTGAACCTGGGAAGTGGAGGTTGCAGTGAGTCAAGATTGCACCACTGCACTCCAGCCTGGGTGATAGAGGGAGACTGTGTCTCAAATAATAATAATAATAATAATTTTAAAAATACAAAATACAAAAAATAAAAATATAAAAGTTAGCCAGGCATGGTGGCAGGCACCTGTAATCCCAGCTACTCAGGAGGCTGAGGCAGGAGAATCACTTGAACCTGGGAGGTGGAGGTTGCAGTGAGCCAAGATTGTGCCATTGCACTCCAGCCTGGGCAACAAGAGTGAGACTCCATCTCAAAATATAAATACATACACACACACACACGTGTGTGTGTGTGTGTGTATACATATATAAATAAATATATGGTGTCTAGTTTTCTTTTTATTTAATTTTTTTTCTAGATAGGGTCTCACTCTGTTGCCCAGGCTGGAGTGCAGTGATGTGATCTCAGCTCACTGCAACCTCCGCCTCTCCAGCTCAAGCAATCCTCCACCTCAGTCTCCAGAATAGCTGGGACTACAGGTGCATGACACCACACCCAGCTAATTTTTGTATTTTTTGTAGAGATGAGAGGCTGATGCAGGAGGATTACTTGAGCCTCCTGCTGCAGTGAGCCATGATCATGCCACTGTACTGTAGCCTGGGTGACAGAGTGAGACCCTTTCTCAAAAAAGATAGAAAGAGAGAAAGAGAGAAGGAAGGAAGGAAAAGAAGGAAGGAAGGAAGGAAGGTAGAAAGAAAGACAGAAAGAAAGAAAGACAGAAATGAACAGAGCCTAGGAGACTTGTGAGGCACCATTAAACATGTCAATCTAGGCATAATGAGAATGCAAGAAAGAGAAGAGATGGAAAGAGGCATAAAGAATATTTGAAGAATTAACCTAGGCATTACCATTCAGGACATAGGCATGGGCAAGGACTTCATGTCTAGAACACCAAAAGCAATGGCAACAAAAGCCAAAATTGACAAATGGGATCTAATTAAACTAAAGAGCTTCTGCACAGCAAAAGAAACTACCATCAGAGTGAACGGGCAACCTACAAAATAGGAGAAAATTTTCGCAACCTACTCATCTGACAAAGGGCTAATATCCAGAATCTACAATGAACTCAAACAACTTTACAAGAAAAAAACAAACAACCCCATCAAAAAGTGGGCGAAGGACATGAACAGACACTTCTCAAAAGAAGACATTTATGCAGCCAAAAAACACGTGAAAAAATGCTCACCATCACTGGCCATCAGAGAAATGCAAATCAAAACCATAATGAGATATCATCTCACACCAGTTAGAATGGCAATCATTAAAAAGTCAGGAAACAACAGGTGCTGGAGAGGATGTGGAGAAATAGGAACACTTTTACACTGTTGGTGGGACTGTAAACTAGTTCAACCATTGTGGAAGTCAGTGTGGTGATTCCTCAGGGATCTAGAACTAGAAATACCATTTGACCCAGCCATCCCATTACTGGGTATATACCCAAAGGACTATAAATCATGCTGTTATAAAGACACATTGCACATGTATGTTTATTGCGGCACTATTCACAATAGCAAAGACTTGGAACCAATCCAAATGTCCAACAACTGTAGACTGGATTAAGAAAATGTGGCACATATACACCATGGAACACTATGCAGCCATAAAAAATGATGAGTTCATGTCCTTCGTAGGGACATGGATGAAATTGGAAACCATCATTCTCGGTAAACTATCGCAAGGACAAAAAACCAAACACCGCATGTTCTCACTCATAGGTGGGAATTGAACAAGGAGAACACATGGACACAGGAAGGGGAACATCACACTCTGGGGACTGTTGTGGGGTGGGGGGGAGGGGGGAGGGATAGCATTAGGAGATATACCTAATGCTAAATGACGAGTTAATGGGTGCAGCACACCAGCATGGCACATGTATACATATGTAACTAACCTGCACATTGTGCATATGTACCCTAAAACGTAAAGTATAATAATAACAATAAAAAAAGAATATTTGGAGAATTAATGCCCCAAAATTTGATAAAAGACATGAATCTACACATCCAAGAAGCTCAACAAACTCCTAAACTCAAAGAGATCCACATTGAGACAGATCATCAAACTGTTGAAAGCCAAATATAAAGAGACAAACTTGAAAGCAGAGAGAAGTGAATCATAATGTGCAAGGGATAATCAATAAGTATAACAGCCAGTTTCTCATTAGAAACCATTAAGGCCAGAAGGCAGTGGAATGACATATTTAAAGAACTAAAAGAAAAAAAGCTGTCTACCAAGAATTCTATTCCAGTCAAACTATCCTTCAAGAATTTAGAAGAAATTAAGACACTCCCAGATAAACAAAAGCTGAGAGTTTATTACCATTAGTCTGGCCCTATAAAAAAGTTATAGGGAGTTCCTTGGGGCAAAAGGGAAGGAACTTACAGAATAATGAATTTGGACACTTATTCCATAAGGACACCATAAATAAAAATTAACTAAAAATCGGTCAAAAACCTGAAAGTAAGAACTAACACTATACAATTATTAGAAGAAAACTTAGGGAGAAATCTTCATGACGTTGGATTTGGCAATGGTTTCTAAAATATGACACCAAAAGCACAAGCAACAAAAGAAAAAATAGGTAAGTTGGACTTCATCAAAATTAAAAACTGTTTGCATCAAAAGACACTATAAAGAAAATGAAAAGATAATATTTTGTCCCAGACAGAGCCTGCGAGACTTGTGGGACCATTAAGCGTACCAACTTAGGCCTAATGAGAATGCAAGACAGAGAAGAGGCAGAAAGTGGCAATAGAAGGGGAGAAAATATTTGCATATTAAACATCTGATAAGGGTCTAGTATTCAGCCTATATAAAGAACTCTCGGCCGGGCACAGTGGCTCATGCCTGTAATCCCAACTACTTGGGAGGCTGAGGCAGGAGAATCGCTTGAACCCAGGAGGCGCAGGTTGCAGTGAGTCAAGTTCGCGCCATTGCTCTCCAGCCTGGGCAACAAGAGTGAAACTCTGTCTCTCAAAATAAATAAATAAATAGGTAGGTAGATAGATAGACAGACAGACAGACAGACAGACAGACAGATAGATAGATAGATAGATGATAGATGGATGGATAGATAGATAGATAGATAGATAGATAGATAGATAGATAGATAAAATAGAACTCTTACAATTCAACAGCCAAAAGACAAACAACCCAATTGAAACATGGGCCAAAGTGCATTGCTGGTGGGAATGGGACATAAAACGATGCAGCTGCTGTGGATAGCAGCATGGCAGTTTCTCAAAAAATTAAATGTAGAGCTACCATATGGTTCAGTAATTCCACTTCTGGGTATATATCCAAAAGAATTGAAAGCAGAGCCTGGAATAGATATTTGTACACCAATGTTCACAGTGGCATTATTCACAGAAGCCAACAGGTGAAAACAACCCAAATGTCATCTACAGATGAACAGATAAACAAAATGTGTTATATACATACAATGGAATATTATTCATCCATAAAAATACCATCTACAACATGGATGAACCTTGAAAACATGCAAAATGAAAGAAACCAATCACAACAGGCCACATATTATGTGATTCTATTTATATGAAATGTCCAGAATAGGCAGAGCCACAGAGACAGAAGCCAATTGCAGAAGCTGGATGCATGGGGGAAATGAGGGGTGACTGCTTAATGAGTACAGGGTTTCTATTGGGTAATGAAAAATTTCTGGAACTAGATAGTGGTGATGGTTGTGTAGCATTCTGAATGTATTTAACACCACTATATCACTTTAAAATTGTTAAAATGGTAAATTTTGTTGTATGTATTTTACCACAATTTAAAACTAACTATTTTTTTCTTCTTTTTTTAAGACACAAGGATCCTGCTTTGTTGCCCAGGCTGGAGTGCAGTGGCACGATGATTGCTCACTGCTGCCTCGACCTCCTGGACTCAAGCAATACTCCTGCCTCAGCCTCCTGAGTAGCTTGGACCAGAGGTGCCAGCCACTGCGCCTGGCTTATTTTTAAATATTTTGTGGAAGGCCAGGTGCTCACACCTATAATCCCAGCACTTTGGGAGGCCAAGGTGGGTGGATCTCTTGAGGCCAGGAGTTCAAGACCAGCCTAGCCAACATGGTGAAACCCCATCTCTACTAAAACTATAAAAATGAGCCAGGCATGGCGATGTACACCTGTAATCCCAACTACTTGGGAGGCTGAGGCAGGAGAATTGCTTGAACCTGGGAGGCAGAGGTTGCAGTAAGCAGAGATTGTGCCACTGCACTCCAGCCTGGGTGACAGAGCAAGACACTGTCTAAAAAAACAAACAAACAAACAAAAAACACCTTTTTTTTTTTATGTAGAGACAGAGTCTATCTATGTTGTCTGGAGTGGTCTTGAACTCCTGGCCTCAAGTGATCCTCCTGCCTCAGCCTCCCAAAGTGTTGAGATTACAGGTGTGAGCCACTGTGCCTGGCCACAAACTAATTACTAATGTGAATAATGCTGGAGTGAACATGGGAGTGCAGATATTTTACAAGGTGGTGATTTCATCTCTGGGCATATACCCAGCAGAGGGAGTTGCTGGGTCGTAATGTAGTTCTATTTTTAACTTCTTTAGGAGTCTCTGCACTGTTTCCCATAGTGGTTGTACCAATCTACATTCCCGACAACAGTGTGCCAGGTTCCCTTTTCTCCATACCCTCACCAACATTTATTATCTCCTGTCTTTCTGATAATAGCCATCCTTATGGGTGAAAGGTGGTATCTCATAGTGGTTTTAACTTGCACTTCCCTTATGGATGAACAGATAAAGAAAATGTGTGTGTGTGGGGTGGGTGTGTATGTGTATGTCACAAATATATATAATGGAATATTATTCGGCCTTTAAAAAGGAGATCCTGCCATTTGCCACAACATGGATGGACCTGAGGGACATTATGCTAAGCGAAATAAGCCAGACAGAGAAAGAAAATATTGCATGAGCTCACTTATATGTGGAATATTTTTAAAAAGAGCTCAACTACAGACATAGAGAATGAGAGAGTGGTTCAGGGAGGGGGAGGAAATGGGAAGATATAAGTCAAAGGATACAAAGTAGCAGATACGTAAGATAAACAAGTGTAGACATCTAATGTACAGCATGAAGACTAAAGTTCATAAAATTAATTATTACTAAGAATTTATTATTATTTTGTTTTGAGACAGAGTCTCGTTGTCAGCCCGGGCTGGAGTGCAATGGCACGATCTCGGCTCACTGCAACCTCCGCCTGCTGGGTTCCAGCAATTCTCCTGCCTCAACCTCCAGAGTAGCTGAGATTACAGGCGCCCGGCACCACGCCCAGCTAATTTTTGTGTATTTTTAGTAGATATGGGGTTTCACCATGTTGGCCAGGCTGGTCTCAAACTCCTGACCTCAGGTGATCCACCCTCCTTGGCCTCCCAAAGTGCTGGGATTACAGGTGTGAGTCACCACACCTGGCTAAGAATTTATTGTTTGTTAAATAAATAGATCTCAGCTGCTTTTGTCACAAGAAAAAGTAACCACATGAGAGGACAGACATGTTAACTTGCTTCATTATTGTAATCATTTTACTATCCATGTGTATCCCACAGCATCACGTAGTAAATCTGAAATATACACAATAAAATTTATTTTAAAAAATAATTGCTATTAGCCACGCATGGTGGCACGTGCCTGTAATCCCAGCTACTCAGGAGGCTGAGGCAGGAGAATCACTTGAACTCAGGAGGCGGAAGTTGCAGTGAGCCAAGATCGCACCACTGCACTCCAGCCTGGGCGACAGAGCGAGACTCTGTCTCAAAATAATAATAATAATAATAATAGTTAAAAAATAGTAAGGACTTAAATAAATGAAAGGCTATACCACATGAATGGGAAAATGCAATATTATAAAGATATCACTTCTGAAATCTCTAAAAATAAATATAAACAAACAAATGGAATTGATTCCAAAATGTATATGGAATTGCAAAGAGCAAGGAATGGCAAACACAATCTTGAAGTAAAAGAACAAATTTGGAGGTCCTACGCTAATAGATATCATAAAGCTATAATATTTAAGACAGTGTGGTATGGGTGAAAAGATAGACAGACTAATGTTATGCATTTTCTGTGTCAGTTCGCCACATTGCAAAATGAAACAACTGAAGTGGAACACTGTGAGGAAAGCAGGTGAACTGAAAACACTAAAGAATCATGTATATTGGAAAAGATAAATTATATTAGGAGGTGAAGGCATAAAAAGATATATGCTTGGCCATGCACATGTTCCATCTCCTGTGCATACCTTATTTTCTGCGTGTGAGAAAATAAAGACAAATTATTAAAATAATCGTGGATCTGGAAAGCTGTGCAATCATCACCACCTTCTAGCTTACTGTGTTCCTTTCAAAGAATGCATTGATTTAGAAGGAATAATGCTGGAAGGAGCTAAGCTGGAGGAAGAGGAGAGTTATGGATGGAACTGTGTCCCTCGACCCTCTCAAATTTTTATATTGAAGCCCTCACCCTCAATGTGACTGATTTTAGAGGTACAACCTTTAAAAAGGTGACTCAGGTTAAATGAGGACGTAAGGATGAGACCCTAATGCAATAGAACTGGAGTCCTTATAAGAAAGAATAAGCTGGGTGCAGTGGTTCACGCCTGTAATCCCAGCACTTTGGGAGGCCGAGGCGGGTGGATCACCTGAGGTCGGGAGTTCGAGACCAGCCTGACCAATATGGAGAAACCCTATCTCTACTAAATACAAAAAATTAGCTGGGCGTGGTGGCGGGAGCCTGTATTCCCAGCTACTCAGGAGGCTGAGGCGGGAGAATCGCTTGAACACCGAGGTTGCAGTGAGCCGAGATCACACCACTGCACTCCAGCCTGGGCAACAGAGTAAGACTTTATCTCAAAAAAGAAAAAAAAAATCTAGAATAAAAGACACCAGTGATGCGCATGCACTGGGGAAAGACCATGAGAAGACACAGTGAAAAGGCAGTCAACAAGCCAAGGAGAGAGACCTCAGAAGAAGCCAAACCTGCTGGGACCTTGATACTGAACGTCCGGCCTCCAGGACTGTGGGAAAATAAATCTCTGCTGTTTAAGACCCCCAGTCTGGGGCATTTTGTTATGACAGCCCTAGCTAACTAATACAAGGAGACACTAATAACTGACGACAAATTTTTAAAGGAAATTTTAATCATGAAGACAGAATGATTGCTGTTTGCTTATAAGAGATTATGATCAGCTGGGTGTGGTGGCTCACGCTTGTAATCCCAGCACTTTGGGAGGCTGAGGCAGGCAGATCACGAGGTCAGGAGTTCAAGACCAGCCTGGCCAACACAGTGAAACTCCGTCTCTACTAAAGACACAAAAATCAGCTGGCCGAGGTGGCGCGCACCTGTAATCCCAACTACTCCCAACTGGGGAGGCTGAGACAGGAGAATTGCTTGAACCAGGGAGGTGGAGGTTGCAGTGAGCCGAGCTGATGCCACTGCACTCCAGCCTGGGCGACAGAGCTAGACTCTGCCTCAAAAAAAAAAGAAAAAAAGAGAGAGAGATTATGATCACAGCAAGAGGACAAAAATCACAGTCAAAAATGCATTATGGCACAGTCTAGGGTTATCAGAAGCTGCATGACACAAGCAAAAGGAATGGGACACTTGTCCATTTTGAGTTTCTTGTGATGCTTTGTCAATACTTTCAGAAGATAATTAACAGTCATCCACTTCTGAAGACTCCACTGCCAAGAAAGAAAAGCAGACTGTCCATCAGCTTCTTGGATCTGAATATGGATGAACCCCAGGCATTCACTGTTTCACTCACTCCTTCCACAGCTCATTTTGTTCGCTTTTATCTTCCACTAACAGCAACAGGGACCACAGCCTCCATATCTACATATCCCTTCTCATCTCTAAACCTCACTCACTTCACTCTTCACTAACCAACTTGCTTTTAAAAGCAAGTCAAAAAACTTGCTTCATTTTATTATTGCTAAGTGTTATTTACCTTCATTATGTGTCTTTCACACATTATTTCACTGTTCACATTTGTTGCAGTTAAAGGAAAACATAATTTGTATCTTGTTACTACACAAATAAACTAATGAGTTAATTTAGTGTTAAACAATTATGCTATTGGTGTTTTAAAGGCTTTATATTAAGCAGAAAAATCTTATATATATACGTATATATAGAAAATGGTTGGGGTTTTTAGATGTGCTGGGAATACATTATCATTTTTTTCCCATTTAAAATAATGACATACAGACTCCCACTATCGAAAATTCACTATCCAGCGTGTTTTTAGGAATGGATTAGAATCTCTGAGGGATGTCTGAACTAGGATTCGAGGTATTAGAAAGGATGAAGTCATACAGTCACCATATTGATGTGTATTTTAGGTTATATTCCATTAGAAGGCAAATATGATCGACCATTAGTTATGCTAAAGTTGACCCCTACCTAGATTAGGGTGGTGACATTCTGATCACTCCATTTATAGTTAATGTTTTCCTTTTGGGACTAGAAGTAATCTGTGTGGTGTGACTTTGGTCCTATATGAATGCCTACAACAATCAATCATCTATTGTTTTCAATGCCAAATGATAATCCTTACCTGAATCACTAATTTATTGGAGTTTGTAAAATTATATTTCTTTTATTTCATTCACATGTATTAACTAGATGTGTACACATCCACTTAAGTTTAAAAAAGTAAAAAAGACTGGGCGTGGTGGCTCACCCCTGTAATCCCAGCAGTTTGGGAGGCCAAGGCAGGCAGATCACTTGAGGCCAGGAGTTCAAGACCAGCCTGGCCAACGTGGCGAAACCCTGTCTCTACTAAAAATACAAAACAGATTAGCCAGGTGTGGTGGCGCACGTCTGTAATCCCAGCTACTCAGGAAGCTGAGGCACAAGAATCACTTGAGCCTGGGAGGCGGAGGTTGCAGTGAGCTGAGATCATGCCACTGCACTCCAACCTGGGTGACAGAGCTCTGTCTCAAAAAAAAAAAAAAGTTAATAACATTTAAAACAAAAGATATTAACTAGAATTCTGTGAAGGCTTTATTCATCAACTAGGGCTATTTGGTTATCCTAAAATAAATTTTTACTGAAAGAGCAAAATAAATGCTTTTTTTTTTCTTTTTGAGACAGGTTCTGGCTCTGTCACCCAGGCTGGAATGCAATGGGGCGATCTCGGCTCACTGCAGCCTCAACCTCCTCAGCTCAAGCAATCCTCCTACCTCAGCCTCCTGAGTAACTGGGACCACAGGTATGCACCAACATGCCTGGTTAATTTTTGTATTTTTTTGTGTGTGTGTACACATGGGGTTTAGCCATGTTGCCCAGTCTGGTCTCGAACTCCTGAGCTCAAGCAATCTGCCTGTCTCGGGCTCCCAAAGTGCTGCGATTACAGGCATGAGTCACTGCACCCGGCCTAAAATTTTAATTTTTTTTTAATTACCAATTTTCAAAGTAAGGAGTTGTTTTAATAGTTGTCTCAAATGGTAATGAATGCGACTTCTTGACTTCTTCTTATTGTGTCTTTATGAACTAATGAATTTTCATTGATTCAGTATATTCAATCCAAAATTATCATTATACTTTTAGTTGTCCAATTGTCACAACATTGTTCAGTGGGGACACCTTCACATATGCTCCTGAGTCCTTTTGACATGACATTATCTTCTAAAGCTTTCATTCTTCTTTTTTTTTTTTTTTTTTTGAGACAGAGTCTTTCTCTGTCGCCCAGGCTGGAGTGAAGCATGCAATCTCAACTAACCTCCGCCTCCCAGGTTCAAGTGATTCTCCTGCCTCAGCCTTCCGAGTAGCTGGGGACTACAGGCGCGCACCACCACACCTGGCTAGTTTTTTTGAATTTTTAGTAGAGATGGGGTTTCACCATGTTGGCCAGGCTGGTCTCAAACTCCTGATCTCATGTGACCCGCCCGCCTTGGCCTCCCAAAGTGCTAGGATTACAGGCGTGAGCCACCGTGCCCAGCCCTGCTTTCATGCGTGTTAACATGAAAAGGAGTCCCAGGCTCACCTTGAAAAGTGCCTGCACTAGACCTGAAATCAGCAGTTTCCCAATGAGCCACATCTTGTTTTAATGTGGAATGGTATTAGAGAGCACAGCATGGACATTAGGAATGCTCATTTCTTCTGGTCCATTTCAGTGGACAGGACCAGAAAAAAAATTATACATATATATGTGTGTGTGTGTGTGTGTGTGTGTGTGTGTGTGTGTGTGTGTATTATGTATATTTTAAAAATATAGAGAGATACATAATTTTTATATATTTTTTGAGACAAGGTCTCACTCTGTCTCCTAGGCTGGAGTGTGGTAGTGTGATCTTGGTTCACTGCAGCCTCAACTTCCTGGGTTCATGCCTCCTACCTCAGCCTCCCAGGTGGCTAGGACTACGGGCATGCACCACCATGCCTGGCTAATTTAATTTTGTATTTTTTTGTAAAGGCAGGGTTTTGCCATGTTGTCCAGGCTGGTCTCAAACTCCTGGGCTCAAGCGATCTGCCTCGCTTAGCCTCCCAAAGTGCTGGAATTATAGGCGTGAGCCACAGCTCCTGGCCAGAAAAAATATATATATATATATTTTGTTGTTGTTGTTGTTGTTGTTGTTGCTGTGTTTTTCAGACAGAGTCTCGCTCTGTGGCCCAGGCTGGAGTGCAGTGGCGTCATCTTGGCTCACTGCAAGCTCCTCCTCCCGGGTTCACGCCATTCTCCCACTTCAGCCTCACAAGTAGCTGGGACTACAGGTACCTGTCACCACATCCGGCTAATTTTGTTTTTGTATTTTTAGTAGAGATAGGGTTTCACCATGTTAGCCAGATGGTCTTGATTTCCTGACCTCATGATCTGCCCACCTCGGCCTCCCAAAATGCTGGGATTACAGGCGTGAGCCACCATGCCTGGCCCAGAAAATATATTTTTAAAAACAATGAGTTAATATTGATTTTTCAATTCAATTTTAACATTATTGTGTTTTCACTTAGTTTCTTTGATTATATAATTGTATCTTTTCTCTTGTACTAAAAATACTGGTTCCTGGCCGGCTGCGGTGGCTCATGCCTGAAATCCCAGCATTTTGGGAGGCTGAGGCAGGTGGATCACCTGAGGTCAGGAGTTCAAGACCAGCCTGGCCAACATGGCGAAACCCTGTCTCTACTAAAAATATAAAAATTAGTCAGGCATGGTGGTGGGTGCCTGTAATTCCAGCTACTCAGGAAGCTGAGGCAGGAGAATTGCTTGAACCCAGAAGGCGGAGTTTGCAGTGAGCCAAGATCGCACCACTGCACTCCAGCCTGGGTGACAAGGAGACTCCGTCTCAAAAAACAAAACAAAACAAAAACAAAAAACAAACAAACAAAAAACCTGGTTCCTTACATTATTATAACTATTTATGTCTCTTATGAGAAAATTATATATTTTCAAAATTCCGGTACTGATAATACTACAAAAAATATTACTTCTGAGAGAGTTTAAAATTTAGGAGAGTTTAATATTTAAGGGTCTAAAGTTTAAAATTTTAGTTTCAGCTTTTTTATCCTTAAAATGCATCCTATTGGCTGGGAGCGGTGGCTCATGCCTGTAATCCCAGCACTTTGAGAGGCCGAGGCGGGCGGATCATGAGGTCAAGAGATTGAGACCATCCTGGCTAACATGGTGAAACGCTGTCTCTACTAAAAATACAAATATTAGCTAGGTGTGGTGGCACACACCTGTAGTCCGAGCTACTCAGGAGGCTGAGGCAGGAGAATTGCTTGAACATGGGAGGTGGAGGTTGTAGTGAGCCGAGATTGCGCCACTGCACTCCAGCCTGGCGACAGAGTAAGACTCCGTCTCAAAAAAAAAAAAAAAAAAGCATCCTATTAATGACGTAAAGTCTCTCTCTCTCCCTCTCTTTTTTTTGAGACAGGGTCTTGCTCTATTGCCCAGGGTGGAGTGCAGTGGCACAATCATGGCTCACTGCAGCTTTCACCTCCTGGACTCAAGTGATCCTCTCACCTCCTGAGTAGCTGGGGCCATAGGGGCACACCACCAGAACCAGCTAGTTGTGTGTGGGTGGTGGTGGTGGGTGGGGGGTTGTTTGGTTGGTTGGTTGTTTTTGGTAGAGACTGCAGTCTCACTATCTTGTCCAGGCTGGTCTCGAACTCCTGGCCTCTTTTATTTTGGGGTTAGGTAATGGCATTACCTGACTCAAAGTATACAAGGAGCAGTCTCAAAGCACATGGAGTCTTGCTTCTGTTTTTACCTCCTCAACTCCTCTCCCGTTTTTATTGTTTCTTGTTTATTCCAGCAGTCCTTGTTTTTACAAATATAATATTAGACCTTTCTTATTTCTTTGCCACCTCCACCCTTTCTCATATAAAACAGCATGCTATATATCCTGTTCTGCACTTTACTTTTTTCACTCAACAATATATACTGGAGATCCTTCTACATCAATATGTGGAGCCTCTGATTATTTTAAGAGTTAAGCAAATAAGAATAGTTTTATTTATTAACTTGGGCCAGAACTATGTGCTTATAATATAAAATTTTTGATCAGACATTCTTAAAGTGTATAAATAGCTATTTCCAAATTTATTTCCCAATCTTTCTTTACATTGACTATATACACAAATTTTAATTTATACACTTATCTAGAGCATGTATATGTATGCATTTAACATTTTATTCAACCCATAACCATGATTTTTTTATTATCTATAAGTAGCCAATGCCATCAAAAGACAAGCCCACCCCCCGCCTTTTTTTTTAGTGATGGAGTCTCGCTATGTTGCCCAGTCTGGCTTTGAAATCCTAGGCTGCAGGGATCATCCCACTTCAGCCTCCCAAGTAGCTGGGATTTACAGATATGCCTCACCATGCCCAGGTATAGGCCTTTTTTTTTTTGAGACGGAGTCTTGTTCTGTCGCCCAGGCTGGAGTGCAGTGGCGGGATCTCAGCTCACTGCAAGCTCCGCCTCCCGGGTTCACGTCATTCTCCTGCCTCGGCCTCCCGAGTAGCTGGGACTACAGGTGCCCGCTACCACACCCGGCTAATTTTTTTTTGTATTTTTAGTAGAGACAGGGTTTCACGGTGTTAGCCAGGATGGTCTCGATCTCTTGACCTCGTGATCCTCCCGCCTCAGCCTCCTAAAGTGCTGGGATTACAGGCGTGAGCTGCCGCGCCCAGCCCACAACTGAAATTTTTTTTTTTTTTTTTTTATGAGACGGAGTCTCACTCTGTCACCCGGACTGAAGTGCAGTGGTGGGATCTCGGCTCACTGCAAGCTCTGCCTCCCGGGTTCATGCCATTCTCCTGCCTCAGCCTCCCCTGCAGCTGGGACTAGAGGCACCCGCCACCACGCCCGGCTAATTTTTGTATTTTTAGTAGAGACGGGGTTTCACTGTGTTAGCCAGGATGGTCTCGATCTCCTGACCTTGTGATCCGCCCGCCTCAGCCTCCCAAAGTACTGAGATTACAGGCGTGAGCCACCGCGCCCAGCCAACAACTGAAATTTTTAAGAGTAACTCCCTGGCTGGGCGCGGTGGCTCACCCTGTAATCCTAACATTTTGGGAGGCCCAGGCGAGGCGGGCGGATCACCTGAGGTCGGATCACCTGAGGTCGGGAATTCGAAACCAGCCTGACCAACATGCAGAAACCCCATCTCTACTTAAAATATAAAAATTGGCCGGGCATGGTGTTGCATGCCTATAATCCCAGTTACTCGGGAAGCTGAGGCAGGAGAATCACTTGAACCCAGGAGGCGGAGGTTGCAGTGAGCCGAGATCGTGCCATTGCACTCCAGCCTGGGCAGCAAGAGCGAAACTCCATCTCAAAAAAATAAAAAATAAAAATAAGAACTCCCTAATATCATCAAATGTTCAGTCAGTGGTTGAGTCTACAGTTGTCTCATAAATGTCATGTTAAAAAGAGATCGAGACCATTTTTTTTAACACTGATCCAAGTAAGGTCCACACATTATGATTGGTTAATGTGTCTTTCATTTTTGTTAGAGACAAGGTCTTGCTCTGTCACCCAGGCAGAGTGCAGTGGTGCTATCATAACTCACTGTAGCCTCGAACTCCTGGGCTCAAGCCATCCTCTTGCTTATCCACCTAAAGTGTTGGGATTACAGGAGTGAGCCACTGTGCCAGGCCTCTTTTACACTTGATCTTAGCCAAAAGGCCGAGAAGCGATGCCAGGCCTCTTTTAAACTATAGGTTCCAATCCATCTCTTTTTTCCCTTGCAATTTTTTGTGTATGTGTGAAGAAATGGGTTGCTTGTCCTTTAGAGTTTCTTACAGTCTCGATTTTGTTGATTGTACCACTTTGGTGTGATTTAATGTGTTTCCCTGCCCTCTGCGTCATTTTCTGTAAATTGATAATTAGATCTTTTTTTTAAATTTCTACAGAAATAAATTTATTTATTTATTTCCATAGGTTTTTGGGGAACAGGTGGTATTCGGTTACATGAGTAAGTTCTTTAGTGGTTTTTTTATTGGTTTGTTTTTGTTTTTTGAGACAGATTCTCTCTCTGCCCAGGCTGCAGTGCAGTGGCCTGATCACAACTCACTGCAGCCTCCACCTCCTGGGCTCAGGTAATCCTTTCACCTCAGCCTCCCAAGTAGCTGGGACTATAGTTGTGCATCACGATGCATGGCTAATTTTTGTATTTTTTATAGAGATGGGTTTCTGCCATGTTGCCCAGCCTGGTCTCGAACTACTGGGCTCAAGCTATCTTCCTACCTCGGTCTCCCAAAGTGCTGGAATTACAGGCATGAGCCACTGCACCCAACCTATATTTTGTTTATTAAGAAACAAGACTTGGACAGGCTTGGTTGCTCATGCCTGTAATCCCAGCACTTTGGGAGGCCAAGGTGGGCAAATCACCTGAGGTCAGGAGTTTGAGACCAGCCTGGCCAACATGGTGAAACCTTGTCTCTACTAAAAATACAAAAATTAGCCAGGTGCGGTGGCATGTGCCTGTAATCCCAGCTACTTGGGAGGCTGAGGCAGGAGAATCACTTGAACCCGGGAGGCGGATGTTGCAGTGAGGCAAGATCACACCACTGCACTCCAGCATGCAGGCCTGGAGGACAGAGCGAGACTGTCTCCAAAAAAAAAAAAAAAGAAATGATACTATAGTTGTGCTAAAAGAATAAGAATATATACATTGACATGGCTGGGCGCGGTGGCTCACGCCTGTAATCCCAGCACTTTGGGAGGCTGACTTAGGCAGATCATGAGGTCAGGAGATCGAGACCATCCTGGCTAACACGGTGAAACCCCGTCTCTACTAAAAATACAAAAAAATTAGCCGGGCGTGGTGGCAGGCGCCTGTAGTCCCAGCTACACCGGAGGCTGAGGCAGGAGAATGGCGTGAACCCAGGAGGCAGAGCTTGCAGTGAGCTGAGATAGCATCACTGTACTCCAGCCTAGGTGACAGAGCGAGACTCTGTCTCAAAAAAAAATAGAATATATACATTGACATTACAGACTGAGTAGTCATTGCAATATTCCCAATTCACAAGAAAGCAACAGTCAGAAAAATTAGAAAGTTTTTTTTAAAAAAGTTAATCACAGCAGAAATTCTTCACACACACAAAATTAAAATAAAGCTACAATCAGAGAGTAAGTTTCCACATAGTTCATTTGTAGCCAAGCAAGGAAAGCCATTTATCAATAATGAGTTAATTAAATCATGTGATGCAGAAGCGAAAGAAATGTGTCCAGAGAAAATAAATTTGTTTAAGACTCTTATTCATCAAGAACAGCTGCTTGAAGAGTTGAGGACACTGGGATAAACAT
The DNA here is from genome assembly GCF_029281585.2 of Gorilla gorilla gorilla. Taxonomy (NCBI): domain Eukaryota; kingdom Metazoa; phylum Chordata; class Mammalia; order Primates; family Hominidae; genus Gorilla; species Gorilla gorilla. The sequence continues at coordinate 51,207,959 of NC_073229.2, read as the reverse complement.
CAATAATCAACTAAAAAACAAGGCCAATGATTAAATGTGATTTTCCCTTGGCTCTTGATGAGGGGACAGATGCTACTGACACTGCTTAGCTGTTATTTATTCAAGGAGTTGATGTGAAGTTTGGAGTGAATGCAGAATAAGCCGCTATCAATAGTATGTTTGGAACAATTACATAGGACAATATTTTCAAAAAGGTTGAGAAAACACTACTTCCGTACAGCCTGAAGTAGAACCTACTAAGATGTACTACAACTGATGGTGGTAAAGGAAACGGTGTAGTGAGGCATATTCACAAAGCATATGAAAATGTAAGGTGTTTAAAGCCTGTGGTTATTCACTGTATTAACCATCAGTAGGTACACTGTGAAGAATATTTGAATTTATCATGTGTTATTGAACCAGTGTGTCAACAGTGAACTCCATTTGCATCTCATGGTCTTAACATTGTCAATGCTTTGAACTGAATGTTTGTGTACCCCCAAAATTCATATGCTAACCCCTAATCCCAATATGATGGTATTTGGTGGTGTGGCCTTTGGGAAGTAATTAGGTCATGAGGGTGGAGCTTTGAGAATGAGATTAGTATCATTATAAGAAGAGACACAAGAGAGCTTGCTTCTCTCTGCTCTCTGCCATGTGAAAATATGAGAAGATAGCCATCTACATCTTGGGCTTTCCAGTCTCCAGAACTGTGAAAAATACGTGTTTGTTGTTTAACCTACCAGTCTGTGTTAATTTGTTGTAGCTGACTGAACTAAAACAGTTTTTGTTAGAAATAGAAGTTGAATATCCTGACTTGTCCTACCATACAGCAGTTCATTGACATAGTGGTGGCAAAGAGCTGTTGAGATTTTCTTGAGCTCAGGGCTGAGATAGAAAATTTTCTGAACATGCCTTCAAACACATGTAATGGTTAAACTTTCTGTGTCATCTTGGATAGGCTATGGTGTCCGGTTCTTTGTTCAAACACTAGTCTAGATATTGCTCCAAGGGTATCTTGCAGATATAATTAACACTTATAATCAACTGACTCTAAGTAAAGTAGATTATCCTTGATGATATGGGTAGGACTCATCCAATTAGTCAAAAGCCTTAAGAGCAAAGACTGAGGTTTCCTGGAAAAGAAAGTATTCTGCCTCAAGACTGTAACATTGAAATTCTGCCTGAGCTTCCATCCTGCTGACCTGCCCTACAAATTTCAGACTTGTCAGCCCCCACAGTTGTGTGAGCCAATTCCTTAAAATAAATCTTTTTTAAAAACTTTTATTTTAGGTTTAGGGGTACATGGGCAGGTTTGTTATATAGGTAAACTGTGTGTCACCAGGGGTTTGGTGTACAGATTATTTACTCACCCAGGTAATAAGCGTAGTACCTGATAGGTATTTTTTCTGATCCTCTCCTTCCTCCCACCCTCCACATTCAAGTAGGCCTCAGTGTCTGTTGTTCCCCTCTTGGTATATGTGTTCTCATTGTTTAGCTCCCACTTATAAGTGAGAACATGTGGTATTTGGTTTTCTGTTCCTGCATTAGCTTGCTTAGGATAATAGCCTCCAAATCCATCCATGTTGCTGCATGGATCTTTTTTTTTTGGCAGACGGTGTCTCTCTCTGTTGCCCACGCTGGAGTACAGTGGTGCAATCTCAGCTCACTACAACCTCCACCTCCCGGGTTCATGAAATTCTCATGCCTCAGCCTCCCAAGTAGCTGGGACAACAGGCATGCACAACCACTCCTGGCTAAATTTTTGCACTTTAGTAGAGAAGGGGTTTCACTGTGTTACCCAGGCTGGTCTGAAACTCCTGAGCTCAGACAATCTGCCTTCCTTGGCCTCCCAAAGTCCTAGGATTACAGGAGTGAGCTGCTGCCCCTGGCCTTGATGAATTTAATCTAAAATTACAAGGTAAAAAGGTGCTTATTGTGAAACTTATACTACAGTAAATTTATTAAAGTTGTTTGAATCACAGGTAAGGTTAAGCTACTTTACATATTTCCTGTCATCAAAAGCTAAAACAAGAACCAAAATCTCCATTCCCATACAAAATTTGCAGCAGTTATATTTTCTGAGCTCAAACTACAGTTCTAGCAGGTTTTTTGGTCCTCAGTGCAACTGCAAGGAAATTTCTATATTTCAGGCAGTGCTTGGGGGCTCATGCCTATAATCCTAGGACTTTGGGAGGCCCGGGCGAGCAGATCACTTGAGCCCAGGAGTTTGAGACCAGCCTGGCCAGGGTTTTTGTAGAAACCCTGTCTCTACAAAAAATACAAAACTTAGCTGTGGGTGGTGGCACATACCTACAGTCCCAGCTACTTGGGAGGCTGAGGCAAGAGGATTCCTTGAACTCAGGTGGTCGAGGCTGCAGTCAGCCGAGATCAAACCACTGCACTCCAGCCTGGATGACAAAGTGAGACCCTGTTTCGGAAAAAGAAAAATTCTATATTTCATTTAACTGTGCAATTGAGGAACTTCTACCTAACCCTCAATTGGAGGTGATTAACCTACAATGTAATGACATGCTAAAAGGCAAAGATCAAGAAAAGTATGTGTATTAGTCTGTTTTCATGCTGCTGATAAGACTAAGTTTCATACCTGAGACTAAGAAAAAAAGTTTAATTGGACTTACATTTCCACATGGTTGAGGAGGCCTCAGAATCATGGTGGGAAGTGAAACGCACTTCTTACATGGCGGTGGCAAGAGAAAATGAGGAAGATGCAAAAGCGGAAACCCCTGATAAACCCATCAGATCTTGTGAGACTTATTCACTATCACAAGAATAGGACAGGAAAGACCAGCCCCCATGATTCAATTACCTCTTCCTAAGTCCCTCCCACAACATGTGGAAATTCTGGGAAATACAATTCAAATTGAGATTTGAATGGGGACACGGCCAAACCATACCATTCTACCCTTGGTCCCTCCAAATCTCATGTCCTCGTATTTCAAAACCAATTATGCCTTCCCAACAGTCCCCCAAAGTCTTAACTCATTTTAGCATTAACCCATAAGTCCACAGTCCAAAGTCTCATCTGAGACAAGGCAAGTCCCGTCCGCCTATGAGCCTGTAAAATCAAAAGCAAGCTAGTTACTTCCTAGGTACAATTGGGGTACAGCTATTAGGTAAATACAGCCATTCCAAATGGAAGAAATTGGCCAAAACAAAGGGGTTACAGGGCCCATGCAAGTCAGAAATCCAGCAGGACAGTGAAATTTTAAAGCTCCAAAATGATCTCCTTTGACTCCAGGTCTCACATCCAGGTCATGCTGATGCATGAGGTGGGTTCCCATGGTCTTGGGCAGCTCTGGCCCTGTGGCTTTGCATGGTACAGCTTCCCTCCTGCTGCTTTCAGAGGCTGGAGTTGAGTGTCTGTGGCTTCTCCAGGCACACAGTGCAGGCTGTCAGTGAATCTACCATTCTGGAGTCTGGAGGACAGTGCCCTCTTCTCACAGCTCCACTAGGCAATGCCCCACTAGGGACTTTGTGTGGGGGCTCTGACCCCACATTTCCCTTCCGCATTACCCTAGCAGAGGTTCTCCATGAGGGCCCTGACCCTGCAGAAAACTTATGCCTGGACATCCAGGCATTTCCACACATCTTCTGAAATTTAGGTCAAGGTTCGCAAACCTCAGTTTTTGACTTCTGTGTACCTGCAGGCTCAACACCACATGGAAGCTACCAAGGCTTGGGGCTTCCACCCTCTGAAGCCGCAGACCAAGCTGTACATTGGCCCCTTTCAGTCATGGCTGGAGTTGCTGGGACACAGGACACCAGGCCCCTAGGCTGCACACAGCATGGGGATCCTGAGCCCAGGCCATGAACCACTTTTTCCTTCTGGGCCTCCAGGACTGTGATGGGAGGGGTTGCTGTGAAGGTGTCTGACATGGCCTGGAGATAGTTTCCCCACAGTCTTGGGATTAACATTAGGCTCCTTGCTACTTATGCAAATTTCTGCAGCAGGCTTGAATTTCTCTTGAAAAAATGGGTTTTTCTTTTCTATCACATTGTCAGGCTGAAGGTTTTCCAAACTTTTGTGCTCTGCTACCCTTATAGAACTGAATGCCTTTATCAGTACCAAAGTCACCTCTTGCATTCTTTGCTGCTTAGAAATTTCTTCCACCAGACACCCTAAATCATCTCTCTCAAGTTTAAAGTTCCACAAATCTCTGGGGCAGGGGCAAAATGCCACCAGTCTCTTTGCTAAAACATAACAAGAATAACCTTTGCTCCAGTTCCCAACAAGTTCCTCATCTCCATCTGAGACCACCTCAGCCTGGATCTTATTGTCCATATTGCTATCAGCATTTTGGGCAAAGCCATTCAACAAGTCTCTAGGAAGTTGCAAACTTTCCCACATTTTCCTGTCCTCTTCTGAGCCCTCCAAACTGTTCCAACCTCTGCCTGTTATCCAGTTCCAAAGTCACTTCCACATTTTCGGGTATCTTTTCAGCAGCATCTCACTCTACTGTTACCAATTTACTATATTAGTCTGTTTTCATGCTGCTGATAAAAACATATCCGAGACTGAGAAGAAAAAAAGGTTTAATTGGACTTACAGTTCCACATGTCTGGGAAGGCCTCAGAATCACGGCAGGAGGTGAAAGGCACTTCTTACATGATGGTGGCAAGAGAAAATGAGGAATAAGCAAAAGCAGAAACCCCTGATAAACCCATCAGATCTTGTGAGACTTATTCACTATCATGAGAATAGCACAGGAAAGACTGGCCACCATGATTCAATTACCACCCCCTAGATCCCTACCACAATACAGGGGAATTCTGGGAGATACAATTCAAGTTGAGATTTGAATGGGGACACAGCCAAACCATATAAGCATATAATAAAATTATATAAAGCCTTCCAAGTAATGAATATACCCAATCAAAACCAGATGGTCTTGGATTGATATCAGTATTTGGCAATACCTGCCTTTGTAAAGACATTTTCAAAGACAAAATATGTAAAATCTCATTGTAGATCAGCATTAACAGATGAATATTTAGGGCCGGACGCAGTGGCTCATGCCTGAAATCCCAGCACTTTGGGAGGCCCAGGTGTGTGGATCTCTTGAGGTCAGGAGTTCAAGACCAGCCTGGCCAACATGGCAAAACCCCATCTCTAATATAAATACAAAAATTAGCCAGGCGTGGTGGCATGCGCCTATAGTCCCAGCTACTCAGGAGGCTGAGACAGGAGAATCTCTTGAACCTGGGAGGCAGAGGTTGCAGTGAGCCGAGATCACACCACTGCACTCCAGCCTGGGTGACAGAGTGAAACTCTGTCTCCAAAAAAAAAAAAAAACAGATGAACATATGCAATTGACTTTGATGATGGGGAACACTAAATTTGAACCCCAATTAGTCAGCAAATCTGTATTACAAAAAAATTGCATTCAATTATTATTATTATTTATTTTGCCAAAGCATACTCACCCTTCTCACCATGTGATGCCCTACATCACCTTGGGACTCTGCAGAGTCCCCATCAGCAAGAATGCTCTCACCAGGTGCACCCTCTTGACCTTGGACTTCCAGCCTCCAGAAATGTAAGAAATAAATTTTGTTTCTTTATAAAACAAATTTGTCAACGACAATTTATGCAAATTTGTTTTATTTTTAAAGTACTTATATAATATCCTTAATTTTGTTTCTTGGCATGCAAAGCCTAAAATGTTTACTATTTGATCCTTCATAGAATGAGTTTGCCAACCCCCAATCTAGAAGAACACCTGATAAATACATCTTGGATAGCTTATAGTGATTTCTACAAAACTCTTTTTTTTTTTTTTTTTGAGACACTCTGTCACCCAGGTTGGAGTGCAGTGGTGCGTGGCTCACTGCAACCCCCACCTCCCGGGTTCGAATGATTCTCCTGCCTCAGCCTCCCAAGTAGCTGGGATTACAGGCACCCACCACCACACCCAGCTAATTTTTGTATTTTTAGTAGAGACGAGGTTTCACCATGTTGGACAGGCTGGTCTTGAACTCCTGACCTCAAGTTGTCTACCACTTTGGCCTCCCAAAGTGCTGGGATTACAGGCATGAGCCACTGTGCCTAGCCTATACAAAACTCTTGATCCACTCCCAAGTTCTTTTATTCCTGTCTTCCACTCATTAAATGACCTCTAATTCAATTCCTCAAGCCAAAACTTTACAGATCTTTTTTGATTTTTTTTTACTTTCCCACAGTCTCTGTATTAATCCATCAGAATATCCTGTCAGTTCTGCCCCCAAATACAGTAGCTTTAATTCATCTAGTCCTCTGCCTATCTGCTGCCTTTACCCATCTCTTGTCTGCACTAAAATGGTCTGATTGGTCTCCCTACTTTCACTCTTGCCCCCTAATGAGCCAATATTCACTCTAGCTAGAAGGAATCTCTCTAAAATGTTAAAAGATTATTAATTCCCTACTTAAAACTTTTTATTGCCTTCCCATTGCACTTCCAAATCTAAATTCTTTATCATGATGTCAAAGGCTCTATATGACCCAGCTGCATCCTACCTCTTCAACCACATCTTTTCCCTCTTTCCCTGTAGCTCTAGGTCCACTGGTCTCCTTGTTAAGCAAACCATTCTTTTTCTCTTTCTTGGCTTGGGCATCTGTTAAACACTTCAGTAAACCATCTTCTCCCTTTTCTTTGCATGTCTGGGCCTTTATTTCCCCTTTGAATATTAAATTAATGTATACCGTATGCCCTCCTTTTCTGTTACTCTCCTCCTTACCTAGTTTATTTCATTTACAGCACTGGAGTGTAAGCTTATGAGAACAGGCACTGCCCAGGCATAGTGGCTCACGTTCATAATCCCAGCACTTTGGGAGGGCAAGGCAGGCAGATTGCCTGAGGAGCCCAGGAGTTCGAGAACAGCCTGGGGAGCATGGCAGGACCCCGTTTCAATTAAAAAATAATAAATACGGCCGAGTGTGGTAGCTCATGCCTGTAATCCCAGCACTTTGGAAGGCTGAGGCAGGTGGATCACTTGAGGTCAGGAGTTCGAGTCCAGCCTGGCCAAAATGGTGAAACCCTGTCTCTACTAAAAATACAAAAATTAGCTGGGCATGGTGGCACATGCCTGTAATCCCAGCTACTCAGGAGGCTGAGGCAGGAGAATCACTTGAACCTGGGAGGCGGAGGTTGCAGTGAGCCGAGATGGCGCCATTGCACTCCAGCCTGTACAAAAAAGCTAGACTCTGTCTCAAATAATAATAATAATAATAATAATAATAATAAATTAATAAGAAGAACAGGGACTGATCATTGTGCCTAGAGCAGTGCCCACACATGAGTAACAGTAGGTAGTTGGCAAGTATGTTTTTTTCTCAACTTTTATTTTTTATTTTAATGGCTGCTCCATAGACAGAGCAGGGCTATCCCATAGGCAGAACAGCCTCAACTTTTATTTTAGATAGAGCGGGTACATGTGCATGTTTGTTACATGGGTATATGGCACTCAGTCAGTGGAGTACCCAATAGATAGGCTTTCGACTCACGCCCCCTTCCAAATGCAAGTACTTATTGAATAAAGGAAATTGAAAAATATGGGGAATTAAGAGCTATCAGAGCACATAGCAGAGGTCCTACCCTGGCCCCATGGTCAAGATTTCTAGATGAAGTGATGTTTAATATCTGAAGAGCAGAAATTATTCCACTGACAGGAAACTATACTAGGTAGAGATGAGCATGAGAAGCAGCAAAAGCAAAGGCCTGGGACCAGTAACTGGGACCAGATCACTTGGACCTCATGAAAGAGCAAGAGGAAGCCAATGAAAGGTTTAAGCTGGAGAGTGGTGAAACATTAATTTTTGCTTTAGAAAGATTACTCTGGTCATAGTGCATAGGGTGAAATATGGAGGGAAGCAAGACAGGAGACAAAGAACCAGTTAGGAGGTTGCAGTGGCAGAAGTGGGTAAGGAGTGCATCAATGTGAAATATTTAGGAGATAGCTTTGGTAGGACAGGTATGGGAGGTGAGAGAGCTGCTGGCAAGGAACCCTCCCAGGTTTCAACCTTGGGCATTTGGGTTGATGATGGAACCATTACCAAACCTGGAAACAACAGAGGAGAGCTGGCTAGAGGTGGGGTGGAGTATTTTAGACATGTTGAGCTTGAGATGTCTACAGCATATGGCTGGTTTAAACGTCTTGTCTCTTAAAGAGATCATCCAGAGTCCAAGCCCCTATGATGTCTTCTGCTTTTTTTTTCAGTGTCTGGTATACAGCAGGCACTTGTTGAAAAAAGAAAGGAAAGAAGGAAAAAATCCAAGTGGGTTTGGGGCCCAGTAAAACTAGAGGTATAAAATTAAAGTTTGGCTGGGTGTAGTGGCTCATGCCTGTAATCCCAGCACTTTGGGAGGACGAGGCAGGTGGATCACCTGAGGTCAGGAGTTCGAGACCAGCCTGGCCAACATGGTGAAACTCTGTCTCTACTAAAAATACAAAATTTAGCTGGGCATGGTGGCAAGTGCCTATAATCCCGGCTATTCGGGAGGCTGAGGCAGGAGAATCACTTGAATCCAGGAGGTGGAAGTTACAGTGAGGTGAGATCGCGCCATTGCACTCCAGCCTGGGCGACAGAGCAAGACTCCGTCTCAAAAAATAATAATAATAATAAAATTTAAAGAAATACATTAAATTAAAGGTCATCACTATTTAAATGGTTCAACTCAGAAGAGTGGATAAAGTCACCCAGGAATTTTAACATGAGTTCTGCGTGGGGAAAAAAAAATCACCCCGGAGTGTGTAAATTTAGAAAAGGGCATAAAGGGCCCTGAAGAACTGTAGCATTTATGAGATAGGTAATGATAATGATAACATGTAATCCTTACTAAGTACTATGTGCCTCATTTCCAATTTTGTTGAAAATATTTTTCCCCTTCACTAGAAATTTTTCCATTTCATCTAGAAATCTCCCAATTATTAGGCCAGGCTAAGACCTCTGCTATGTGCTCTGATAGCTCCTATTTCCCCCTATCTTGCAATTTCCTCTTTTTTTAAATTTAATTATTATTATACTTTAAGTTTTAGGGTACATGTGCACAATGTGCAGGTTAGTTACATATGTATACATGTGCCATGCTGGTGTGCTGCACCCATTAACTCGTCATTTAGCATTAGATATATCTCCTAATGCTATCCCTCCCCCCTCCCCCCACCCCACAACAGTCCCCAGAGTGTGATGTTCCCCTTCCTGTGTTCATATGTTCTCATTGTTCAATTCCCACCTATGAGTGAGAATATGCGGTGTATGGTTTTTTGTTCTTGCAATAGTTTACTGAGAATGATGATTTCCAATTTCATCCATGTCCCTCCAAATGACATGAACTCATCATTTTTTATGGCCGCATAGTATTCCATGGTGTATATGTGCCACATTGTCTTAATCCAGTCTACAGTTGTTGGCCATTTGGATTGGTTCCAAGTCTTTGCTATCGTGAATAGTGCCGCAATAAACATACGTGTGCATGTGTCTTTATAGCAGCATGACTTATAGTCCTTTGGGTATATACCCAGTAATGGGATGGCTGGGTCAAATGGTATTTCTAGTTCTAGATCCCTGAGGAATCACCACACTGACTTCCACAATGGTTGAACTAGTTTACAGTCCCACCAACAGTGTAAAAGTGTTCCTATTTCTCCACATCCTCTCCAGCACCTGTTGTTTCCTGACTTTTTAATGATTGCCATTCTAACTAGTGTGAGATGGTATCTCATTGTGGTTTTGATTTGCATTTCTCTGATGGCCAGTGATGGTGAGCATTTTTTCACGTGTTTTTTGGCTGCATAAATGTCTTCTTTTGAGAAGTGTCTGTTCATGTCCTTCGCCCACTTTTTGATGGGGCAATTTCCTTTGTTATGAGTGTGATCTCTCTCTGGGAGAACTGATCGCAGTAAAGGGGTGGAGAACCGATGACTACTGGTCTCACTCATGATAACAGCTAACACTTATTGAGTAACTACTGCATGCAAGGCATGGTTCTAAGTATTTTACATGTATTAATTAATTCTCACTACCCTGTGAGCATGGTTAAATGTAATGAACTACAGAGACAGAGAGGGGAAAGATAAAGGAGAGAAGTGATAATTAAAAGAGCAAAGGCTCTGGGAATGGGGCTATCCTTTGACACTAGATTGGACATCTCCTCCACTGCATCTTCTGAAGGACAGAGGCAGAGTGGTAACAAGTTTATTTGTTTAAACCAAAATCTTTAATTTCAGCACTTGTTTTCTGTATAATACCTAAAAACAAAAGAAGAAAAACTCTAACAAGCTATTTTAATTGCTTTGATACAAGTAAGGACAAAGTGTCATGGGATTAAGGAGAGGGAGGAAACAATTCTGCCTTAAGTCCAGCGGGCAGAGGTGGAAGTTGAGCAGCTTCAGCGTATCTTGAACACCCACTAAGTAGCAAGTATACCTGAGGCTTTGGGATCCCAAAATGTGTAACATACGGAGATCGTCTGGTGTGTGTCTCTGTTGCTGTGGGCTGGCCAGAACCCATTCTCTTCTGTCCTAGGACTTCAATTGCCTTTGAGGATTCCATGCCCACTTTGTTGCCATCTTGATGGACTATATGATCAAGGTGCTCTGACCAGAGGGTGGTCATGAGGCTTAGAGTTCTTTCCCTGGGAAATTTTATCTTGAGATGAGTGACACAAGAAACAAGAATGAGTCATCGTCCCAAACCGTATGCCTTGGAGTTCCTGCGCCATGGACCCCCAAAGCTGACCCAGGTCTTATCCTTCTGATGGCTGGTCCTTTGGCCCTTCTTTGAATTCCAAGAGCCACCCCACATCCTGCCATAAATTCCTTGTCTGGTGAGGTTAGCCAGAGCCAGCTTCCAGTGCTTGAAGCCAAAGGATCTTGGCCAATGGCTATAGCCACCCATAGAATATGTGTCAAGAATAGCTGATGGATGGGATTATAGCAGATCCAAGATAGGTTGACCCCTCTTCATCCCCTTTCCCAATATGTTCACAGTCCTTATCATGGGGATGGGATCATGGCATGGCTCTTTTGAGACGCTGACAAATCCCAGCTAGAATTTACCTTCTTAGCCACAGTCACATTTTTCAGACCCTTCTGAGTGCCATACCTCGTAACTTTCAGAAACAAACTTTGGGGAAGGCTATCACCCCTGGCCCTATACTTCTCAGTTCGACTCCTCTGTTTACCATCTCCATGTCAGTTCAGCCACCCACACCCGTGACCACACTGTGGCACATGGAAGCTGTGTTTGTGAAACCTCTGCTGACCTAGAGAAGGTCTTTACTTAGCTTTCTTTGTGCCATTCAAGCGGTTTGTACTGCCCACTATCATCAACTTATCCTATCATGTTGTAATGGCTTGTCTATCTTTGGTTATACCTGTGAACCCTTTAAGGGCAGTGTATTAATCAGGGTCTAGCATAGTGCTTTGCACTGAATGTTTGGAGAACAACCAACCAAACATACAGAATACAGGAAGTTGGGGAATATTATAAAGATCATGTGAACCAGCCAGGTGCGGTGGCTCATGCCTGGAATCCCAGCACTTTGGGCGGCTGAGGCAGAAGTATCACTTGAGCTCGGGAGTTCGAGACCAGCCTGGGCAACACAGTGAGACCTTGTCTCTAAAATAATAATAGACTGGGTGCAGTGGCTCAGGCCTGTAATCCCAGCACTTTGGGAGGCCCAGGTGGGTGGATCACCTGAGGTCAGGAGTTCAAGACCAGACTGGCCAACATGGTAAAACCCCATCCCTCCTAAAAATACAAAATTAGCCAGGCGTGGTGGCACACACCTGTAGTCCCAGCTACTTGGGAGGCTTAGGCAGGAGAATCGCTTGAACCCAGGAGGCGAAGGTTGCAGTGAGCCAAGATCACGTCACTGTACACCAGCCTAGGCGACACAGCAAGACTCCGTCTCAAAAAATAAATAAATAATAATAAAAAGATAATGTGAACCAACCTCTTTTAAAAAGGAAAACAGAACCAGTTAGGTGTTTCACAGCACCCTACCAAAAAAAGTACTAGTTCAGATTTTAAAACGTAAGGCAGGCCGGGTGCAGTGGCTCATGCCTGTAATCCCAGCACTTTGGAAGGCTGAGGCAGGCGGATCATGAGGTCAGGAGATCCAGACCATCCTGGCTAACACGGTGAAACCCCGTCTCTACTAAAAATACAAAAAACTTAGCTAGGCATGGTGGCGGGTGCCTGATAACCCCAGCTACTCAGGAGGCTGAGGCAGGAGAATCACTTGGACCCGGGAGGCAGAGGTTGCAGTGAGTATGCGATTGTGCCACTGCACTCCAGCCTGGGCAACAGAGTGACACTCTATCTCAAAAAAAAAAAAAAAAAAAAAAAAAAACAGTAAGGCAACCTACTAAAGGTTATTTATTAAGTAGCAGGTCAGGGCCTAAGTCCAGAAGACTGTTCTTGGCACCAGTGTGATACCATCCCATTCCTTCCCCATCAACATAACCTAGCCACCTAAGGAACACACCCAAGGCTCTGCAGCTCCATTCTCACATTCTCTCCCACACAAATTACTCAATCCAGTCCACTGTCAGTTTAGGTTTCAGGGCACAGTTTATTAAAAAATTTTAAGTAACTGCAAGTCCCACCCCCGATTCCAGTATCTATCCCCTCCATATCTCAACAGAGGGGCTGTCTATCATATGTGGGTGGGATGGGAAAGGAAGAGGTATGGTCCTACTATGCAAGTTACTCTCCAGCCTTCAGCTTGTGCTGTCCCAAACCTGAGTCCCTCTGACCAAGGTAACTTGTTCAGAGAGCAGTGGTGCCAACCTGACAGCACTTTAGGACAGTGCCATCTCCTGAGATCACTAGTCACATTCCAGTCATTGTGACCAATATATTAGTTATCAGTGGTGGTCAAAGGTAGACCAGAGGCACAGGCTGTTGAGGGAAGACCCTCTATTAAAGAAGGTTCTAAGAATGAAACATGGAATGCTCAACTTGTTAAAGTGCTCAACTACAACATTAAAAAAGTGTCGGGAAGGTGTCTATTGGTGAGAAAGCAAGGTACAATCTGAAGGGCTCCTGGAAAGATACAATTTTAAAAGTACACAAAAGGACTTCTGCTTAAATCGTTCCAGCAATGAGAGAAAAAAGCTTAGAGCTTAGCCTCTGAATTACTTAAGCTGTAAATCAAATGTATCTCTAGGTGGAGACCAACTCCTTCAATTCCTCATGGAGACGGAATAAAACATTTACCACTGTCTTTTGCTCTAACTCTTCTCTCACTAAATAATTGAAAATCTGGTTTCCTTAATGGACATCACCACCACAAAAATGTCCACCATGGGCAAGTGATCAACTTAAGTATGAATGGCCTATAAACCACTTTCCTGCAGGGTTGGCTAGCCAAAACCTGGAGTGGGATGAGAAATTTGAGTTTCCACATCTGCCAGGCTGAGAGGCCCATATCTAAGAACAAGAGGTCCATAATGTATCTATTCTCTTGGCATGATTACAAGATCCATGACTGGTGTGCCATGGCAGTGAGGGAAAAGTATCCATCAGCAGCAGTGGTTATCTTGTTCTAGAAGCTAGTGTATAGCCTCAGCAGTCACTTGTAAGTCCAGTGGGCAGTGGCCCAGCCCTGGCCCTTGCATAGGTCCCGGTGGCGGAGAAAACAGGCATGGACTCGGAACCGACGGCCACAGTGGGGACAGGCATGCAGGGCTCCAGCATGGGTCTTCATGTGCTCTGTCAGATGGTGCTTCAGCTTGAAGCGCTTGTTGCAGATGCCACAGCCAAAAGGCCGAAGGCTGAAGGTCAGCATGATGTGCCGGTCACGCTTTGGCTTCACTGCAAACCGCTTCCCACACAGGCAACCAAAGCGTTTTCCATCTGCAGGGGGTGTCCCCCCTAGCTTCACAGGCCCATGCACAGCCTGGCCTGCTCCCCCAGGTCCTCCACCCCCTGATAGGATTTCATTCCCATGAAGATCCACTGGTTTCCAGGATGGACCCCCTCCCCCAGATGTTGGCCCTGCCCCTGAAGGCAACAAGAACCCTAGCTCCCCATTCCCTTCAGTGTCCCCTCCAGAAAACACTTTGGTTTCCTCCTTTGCTCCTCCAGGCTGAGTTCCACTTCCTGATATCTCCTCCTTAGGATCGAAGGGTTCCTGCTTAATGTAGAAGATTTTGGGGGGCAGTGCAGGAGGGGCAGGAAGCTCAAGTGGTGCACTCTCACCCTCTGGAAGCTTTCGGGGAGTAGCACTCATGGGCAGTGGGTGGGGTCCATGAGGACGGGGAAAAACCCCTGATACTCTCTGGGGCTGAGGAGTCTGAGAGAGTGTGGCTGACGCCTGGTCCTCATCATCATCTTCTTCCTCCTCCTCCTCTTCTTCTTCCACCTGAATTTGCAGCACTTCTCCCAGTTCACTTCCCTCCCCTCCCACAGGGCTCTCAGTGGAAGCAGGGCTTTCAGTAGAAGCAGAGGACTGTACTGGGGTCTGGAAAGGCGAAGAGCGAATGCACCAGCCTCCTGTAGAGGATGTAGTGGAAAGAAGGGCATGGTAGGAGTTTCCTCCACGGGCTGAAATTCCACCACCTGAAGTTTCTAATTCTCTAAGAATTTCTGAGCACTGATCTACTACTTGCCACATTTGAAGGCCACTGGCCACAAGGAGATGAGCAGGAAGAGCATCCAGTGGCAGGCGGAGACGCCCTGAATAAATGAGCTGGAGCAGCCCCTCGAAGGCATCGGCTTCAATGACACTCGGTAGAGTGAGACGAGGCGCATCCCCCAGAAGCAGCTTGTCATGGAAGTAAGGAGAGGCAGCAGCCAACACTGCTTTATGAGCCCTAAGTTCCCGGCCCTGCACCAGGAGGGACACATCACAGAACTTTCCCTCTAGCCTGTGGCGGTTCAGAGATTCCAGCAGCGACGAGCTATGCTGCGGGAACTCGATCTGGATTGTCCGTGGGGCTGGGTTGCAGGTCGGGGAGGCGGGTACAGGCGGCAAAGGTGTTGGGGTTTCCATGGCCTCCTCGAAGGTGACAAGAATTGGGAAGAGGAGAAGGGCTTGGGGGTAGACTCCACGCGGGATGAAGGCTGCAGAGGAAAAAGATGGAGGTCACAGAAGCCCTGGATAAAGGGAGCCACATCTCCTCAAACAACCCCCTCCCCACGAGCAATAAGTGGAAACTTTTAAGTCAGTGGCGGTTTCTGCAAATCAGTCCCGCACACCAAGAAAGCAAAAACAAACAACAACAACAACAACAACCACCACTAAACACCAACCGGGGTTTTAACTTCCAGCCCCTGTGGAAGATAAGAAGGAGGTCCTTCAGCCACGAGCCTGCCTTCACCTGCCCAGAACAGCTCCTGCCCCGCCGCTCCGTTCCGCCTCACAGTGCCCACAGAGGTCTGCTCCCGGGAAGCCGCGGTCACCCGGACACCGCGAGTCCCGGCCCGACTGTCCTTCCCGCCGACACGCCCCCGCCGTTACACACGCGGCGCTCCCCTCGCAGCTACAGTGCCGCTACAGCTCCGTCCCAGACCGGAAGTCGCCGCCTCCCCGCCGGACACCGTAGCCAAGTGCGGCGGGCGGAGCTAGAGCCGTAGCCAATCGAGGAACGGCAGCCTACAAGCCTCGTGTTGATTGGCTACTGCAGAGGAGGGCGATGCTAGTAGGAGGGCACTGGCCCGGGGTGCCCTCGCAACGGGCGTCCCGGGGAGCTGCCGAAGTCCTCGCCGCTGCAGAGGACCGAGAGCCAGGGCCCGGGAGAGAACAGCCCAGTCGGAGGGGGCGGGCCGTCAGCCGCCCCGGAAAGCTGCGTTTCCCGGTGATTAAGTGTAGCACCCGCCCCCGGTAGGTCCTGAGAGGGGCGAGATTAGTTGGGCACTTACCATGTGGGCCTGGCATTTGCCCACATCACCTTGTGTCCTCCCACCGGCCCTGCGAGGGTGGGGGTTGCCGTCCTCAGTTTCCAGGCGGGGGAAACGGGTTGGAAGCGTCACTCAGCTAATAGTAGTGGACCTGGGACTGGAACTCAGATTTGCTAAGGAACCAGGCAGGTTCTTTCCTGTTTTCTGCACGGGAGCATTTTAACCAGCAATTAAAGAAACCTTATTTCTAGGTAATTTTTAAAAGAGATAAATGTGGATATATACATGAACTCTTTTATCAGATAACGCCGCTGTTCCTGTGACACAGTGGTGAGGGGAGAGTTAGATTGGAGAAGTTTGGCCGGTGCAAAACTCCTGCTCTAAAATATAAAAAATCTCATTGGGAGGGGAGAGTGACATTCTATGAGGAGAGTGTGGCATCAGGTGGGGATATACGGTTTTCCTCTCAGGCTGTCAGCTTCCTTTCAGAAAGCAGATCTTACCACCGTACAGGTCTGGAGAGCCCTGCCTAAGAAAGTCGGCACAGCGATAAAAGAACAATCTCCGTTTATTAAACATGTTTTTTTCTGTTTCACCACACACTCCAGAAAAAAAGGAAATGGGGCTGGGAGTGGAGAAAAGGGGACAGTGAGGGGGGATAGATAAGGCTGGGAGTGGGGTGGGGAGGGAGAACGAGAAAACAAAATAAAACAGGTAGGAAGAGCAACTCCCTACCCTTGAGGTGGTGGGTGGGGAGGGAAGCAGAGGGGCGGGGGGGGAGGGGGCCAGGAAGCTCTGTACAGAAGGGTTGCCCCCAGCCCACACACACACACCCCGGATATGTACAGTACAAACCCCAGATAATTACAACAGCCAAAGAAGAGAGAAGGAAGGTTGGGGAGGGTCCAGGGGTAGGGCCTGAGGTGGGGAAAGGGCACAGGGATAAAATTTCACATATTTACAACTTTTATATAAGTATAAATTTGGCCCCGGCTGGGTGTATGTGTAGGGGGATGGGACTGAAGGGGAACTGTCCATACAAAAGAAAGAGGAGTAGAGTCTAGGAGAGTCTCAATACCAAACGCAAAAGGATGAAGGGGGCAAGGCTGGGTAGGGGACAGCAGTCAGGGAAGAGGGGGTGCCAAGGAGGGGCTTCTCCCCTCCCATGGCCTACCCACCCCAAACCCCATCCATCCTACCTCCCCTATCCCGCCAGAAAACTATGTACAGAGAAACACCGAAAAATTGTGGAGCTGGCGGGAGGGAGGGAGGTGGAAGGAGATTGGGAGGGGGAGGATGAGAGGGAAGCCCAGCCCTGTCCTACCTCCCCCAGGGGACAGAGTCATGGAAGGGGGCCCCCCAACACCCCTCCTCCAACACAGGTCCCCCCACCCTGGGGGAGAGAGACATGGCTTTTCCTAGAGTAAGTTCCCCCCTCCCCCTGGGAGTAGAGACCAGGAAGAGAGAAGGAAGGGGCAGGGGGGACTGTGTGTCAGAGTAGGACAGATCAACTAGCCTGTCCTCCCAACATACACACCCTCCTAAACCCTGACCCCTCACCCTAACCTCAATTCCACCCCACCCAACACACTGGGGGAGGGGGGGGCATAAGCCCCCTCACCCCGCTCTGGGACCAGCCGAGAGCAGATCAGGTGTGGGGAGAAGGGGAGACAACTCCCATTCCCCCCTTGCCGCCCCCTCCCTGCCCCGGTGGCCCCCTCCACCCCATCTGGGTTCTGGGTGGGGAGGGAGTAAATTTAAGAGTGGTAGAAGGAGAAGGAGTTTGTGCGTGCTGAGCCCCCCCAGACGCTCCTGAGAAATCAAGGGGTAATAGGGCCCCCTCACCCGGGGTCCCCTCCCCATAACAAGGGGGACAAGGGAGGCCAAAATGGGGCGGTGCAGGGGAGTTAGATTGTCAGCTCTGGTTACTGCTAAAAAAATCACCCTGAAGTTGAAAGTTTGGAGGTGCCACACCCCCAGGGTGGGGGTGAGGGTCTGTCCCCCAGTGCTCAGGGGAACGATGAGGCAGAGGATGGGGATAGCACCCCGGAGTGAAGGGGTCTGTGTGGGGTAGGCGGTGTCCTGGGGCAAGGGTCCCTGGGGGTCAAAGAGAGGGCAGCACCCCAATGGGAAGGAAAAGGGGGCGGCTGAGGGTCCCCACTCTCCCTCCTGGAAATGGTGCAGTGGGGGGGGTGGGCAATCAGTGTGCCTCCCAGGGAGGCATTCGGGGAGGCAATCCCGCTGTTCCTCGGTGATGTCCAATCCTGGTGGTTGGTGCTGTTACAGGGTGGGGTGCACAGGAAAGGAAGAGAAGGTCTGTGGTGCTAGGTGGGCTAGTGGTCTGCGGTGTTTCGGAACTCGCCGTTCTCCGTAATCTGCAGCCGGGGTGGGGGTGGTGGGGCTGGGGGGGCCAGGCCGTTCCACGGTGGGGCCAGCGTCACACGCGGGTTTGTTGGACCCAAGGGGGGAAGCTGCCTCTCCTGCAAGACACCAAAAAGGAGAGCGCGGACTTATTGAGACGCTTCAAGGGGGCCTGGATGCCAGTCCCCTAGCAGTGGCCTCCCCTATAGCCAGCCCACACCACAAGCCATGGACCACCCCCTCCTCCCAGGACAGTCCCCACCATCCTCCTATTTTGTTTCTCACCTGCAGTAGAAGTTAACGTCCTCTGGGATCAGAGAGAAGAGAATCTCACCCCTAGACTCCTAACAGGGGCCTTCAAGCCTTTAACCCAGAGTGTCACACCAGGAAACCAGATCAAAACAGCAAGTTCCCATCGCACCCCCAACCTAACCCTTCTCTGGCTTCACCTATGTATATTCCTTGCCCATCCCACCCTCCTCCTCTTGAAACCCCCTCCCACCCATCCCCAATCCAAGGTGGGAACTTCATGTTGAGGAATAAGGGGAGGCAGTACAGCAAAACCTCATTAATCCAGACCCCTGTGGATTTGGAATTTCTTCATAATTTGAAGAAAAACTGAGCTTGCGTTTTCCTTTATCTGTGAAGAAAAGGTGTACTAAGCAAATTAGTGGTGGAAATATGTCTGTAGGAGGGGATATTTAACCCATACCAGAAAACAGACTTTTGAATCCTATCTATTCATTAATGCATGCTCCCTGAGGAGTGGAAAAAGCCTTGTTCATCGAGTTCTGTATGTATTTTGAAGACATGCATTTCATTAAATAGACACTGTCATTCAGTTTGTCACTTATTCACAGTGGCCATCCTCTCAAATATAACATTCCAAATTAGAGAGAGGTTTAACTGTACTGGGGGGAAAGGAAGGGGATTCAGGGAAGTGATATGGGAAGGGAAAAATCTTGTGGGAGGGCTGCCCCTCTCTCTCACAATTATGGCGGAAATGACCAGGAGCTTCTGCAGACACAGCATGCCCCAATCTCTGCATCCCTGGGAAGCAGAAACTGGCTTTATTCTTTTCCACCCCCATCTTCTTTTCAGTCCTTCTCCCTGGGCTCCCAATTAGAGGGTGAGGGGTACCAGACCAGCTCCTACCCCTGGTTCTACTCTCATCACCTCCTATAGCTAGCTCCTTGACCAACTCCTGGTTCCTGCCCTTAGCTCCGCCTTCTGTTCCTCTGCTGGGAGAAAAGAAAGCCATCTGAATTTCCCTACACTTCTGGTTGGGAAATTCACTTCCTTCTCTCTTTGGCTGTTGTAATTATCTGGGGTTTGTACTGTACATGTCCGTGTGTGTGTGGGGGCTGGGGGCAACACTTGGCTTTTTAAAATTCAGGCTCAAAACTAATTTCTAATTAATGGCTGAGTTGCAGAGGGACCAATACCTACCACAAGTGGTTTAGAACAAATGTCCAAATTACTTCCTGGGCCACATGGCATTTAGGCTTGGTAATATAGCTATGTCTGACCTTAGGATACACAACCTTCCAAGTAAAAGCTTCTATATAAGCTCTCCCTTCCATCCTAGGATCAAGGAGCTAACCTCTCAGATCACCCAAACCCCAGCCTTGGGTATGAGATACCCAGCAAAACTGCCTTCTTAGCTTGCTGGGTATCTCACACATTTTCTGCAAGTCAGTGAGAGGAAATCACTTATGGTAGGGTATCCTGAGTATGGCGGGAGAGCAGGGAAGGAACCCCCAGATTCCGTTCCCTCTGTTTGTCTGCTGGTGACAGCACATAAGCATGCCCTGGACACCCCCATGGACCCAAATTTAGAAAGTGGATAAATTAGGGTGCCATTATTCATTTTACAAAAGAATTCACTGCAGGAGTCCTTTAAATGGCAAAGTCCCCTGGTGCCTTTTAGCATCTTTATAGATCACCGGCTACTTTGACAGAGAGACTGGGCAGGCAGAGAATTAAAATTACAGTGTAAGGAGCCACTGCCCACTGCAGCTCAATCCCAAAGAAAATCGCATCTCAGAAATGATGGCTATAGCTGACAGGTTCTCATTTACTGGCTTTTTAGGTAGGGTTATGTGTCTGGCAAGGCCACTCGATGGCAGGAGAGGGGGAGTGAGTGGCATCAGCAACCTGGGGATGTGAGCTGTGAGAGTACATTCTTTACCATGCTGTTCCTGGCACCTCTCCCTGGGAATCAACATGCCTACTGAGCCCACGATCTGATCTAGGAGGATGTCTCTCCCCATTTCTAAACTCCCAGGCCACATGATCAAGTCCATGTCCTAACATCTGCCTGAGGTTCCTTTCGTGCTCCTTCTTGTTCCATCCACCCTGCCTAATGTCAGGACATCTCAATAGCATTTTTTCCAGGGTATCTCAAGTCTCCCTGAGTTAACTACCCACTCCTAATTCCCACCCAATGGGGGCTAATATGAGCTTCAGATGCCTTCTGCCTCACAGATATAAGGAGGAGGAAGAGAGAGAATCAGGTGAGGAGTGGAAAGGAGGGTAGAGAACCAAGGTTAGGGAAGGAAGAGGGAAACCCAACCTACCTGCTGCAGTCAGCACAGCCCCTATAGCCAAGATCCTCCAACCCATCATCGCCTCCACCCCATTAACAAACCCACCCCCAGCCCCTAAGGACGCTCTGGTGAAATGGGGGGTGACAGACATACACTGGAGAGGTAGAGGAAGAGGAGGGCTTAGAGTCAGGAGGAGGCTGGGAGGGGGTGGGTTTTGCAGGGAAGTGGGTGTGACCTGTGAATGTGCTGGGCCCATCTAGGGCCCAACTCTTGGTGTTGCTAAGGTATTGTTGGACAGTTCTGGGAAGCAGCAGCAAATGCTCTCTTTGGGTGGTGTCTTGGGAGATGGATCTGTGCGGGTGTCGGAGGGCTGGAGTCTGTGGAGGTTCTCTGGGTGTGGAGGGCAGCAGTGAGAGGGGAGAGGCTCCGGAGGTGTTGGAGGGAGTGGGCTTCACGACCAACCTGCAGTGGTCCGGAGTCACCTCCCCCTGTGTCCTCCGCCCGTGGCCAAAGCGGAACCAGGAGAATTACCTGATGAGGAGCTGCAGTGGGAGAGAGTGGGGTCATGGGGTCAGGAGCCTTGGTGGGGGGATGGCAGGCGGGGGGAGCCTAGCAGTCAGAGCAAAGAGGAGTATGGGTAGGAAAATGAGCAGAATTTTGGGAAAGCAAGGGGTAAGGGTGCAGAAGGGAGGTCCTAGAAGCTGGCTTGTGAGAAGAGAGGCTGGGCAGCAGGCAGCTGGGAAGGTCTGAGGGCCAGAGTGGGAGGGAGGCCAAAGGGAGGCTGGACTTAAATACTGAGGGCAAAGGGAGGTTACAGGATGGAAGGCCTTCAAGATCTGAAGAGTCAGGAAGAGGAAGCTATGCAGGAGCTGCCAAGGAGACAGGAAAATTAGGGAGCCAAGAGAACAGAGGTGATAGGTCCCCAAGTCTTCAGGGTACCGGCCAGGGCCTGGAGAAACTACAGATCATACTGCCCTGTGCTCTATTCCAGAAAACGGCAGCTTCTAGCCCTCTGGCCCAAGAGCGCAGAGGAAGCTGAACAACGTGGCTTGAATAGGAGTGAGCAAAGAAGGGGCAGGGGTTCTTGGAACTAGGTGGGGTCTGGGGGCAGAAAGACCAAGGTTCTGGTAGAGAAGGTCCTGAGATGCAGAGAGGAGTGGGAAGACTGGATGGGAAGGCACAGGAGTTGGGCTGACGCTGCCAGGAGTGACAAAGGCACAGACAATGGGATGAAGATGGGGTCACTAGGGGGCTGCCAGGAGCAGCCAGTGGACAAACAGCAGACTATGAGAGACAGATGGTGATGGGGCTAGGTGGCTGGTGTAGTGAGTGCACGAAAGACAGTGGGATGGATGGGGATGGGACACGGAGAAGATAAATGACATTGTAATTTCCACCTGAGCGTCGAGCAGCCTCTTCTTGGGTTCTGGCAGCGGCTCAGCCATGGCGGGGTGGTCCCGGCGCAGCTCCTCCTCCACCAGCATCAGCCTGAAGGGACGGGCTTCAGTGGGGTTAGTGGCGGGCACAGGCTCAGAGCCTGCCCATGGAACCCCATAGCTCTCTGGAAAAGCCTCAGGCATCCTTATCCCTTAGAATCAGAGTCCCTCCATTGCCGTGATGCAAGACTCCCTGTTCCTCAGGATCATGCTCTCCACCTTCGTCCCAGGAACCCTTACACCTCCCTACTAAGGCAGCTTTCTGTGCCTCAAAGACTTCTACCATCCAGACACCTCCAGGCCTCCATCGTCCCAATCAGGACAGCAGTGCCCCTTCCCCAGACCTTCCATGGCTGAGGACCTGGCTTCTGCATCCCCCATGTCACCTCACTGTGAAGATCCTCGAGGTGATTTATCATAAAGGATATCAATTAGAGCATTGGTTTTCAAAAAATATTTCAAGAAGCCCTTTTCTTCTAATTAAATCTTACATAAAATACATTTAGAATGGATCAAAATGGAGGTGGCTCTGGTTGGAGTGCGCCCAGGGTCCCCCCCGCCCCGACCCCACCACTCTGAAGATAATTGACCTCTTTGCTGAGGATACCCTCTTTGGAGCCCAGGACTTGCTGGAGCAGCTGAAAACATACACAGGCTAAAAGACCCTTTCTAACAGAACACCTTTCCAAGGCTAGAGAGGGAGGGTCCACCCAGGAAGGGCAGGGCCTACTCTGGCTAGGGAGCCCTGCTTAGGTTTGGAGTGAACATCACAGGTTAAGTTGAGAATAACTAGTGGGGAGCTCTGGCCTAGGGTAAATGCAAATACAGTGATGGTTGGACAGGAACAGGTACATTTTCCAAGGGCTTCCGAAGCTACTCTATCAGAAGAGAGGTCAGGGTTTGGTAAAGGGATATTTAATGCACTAAGCAGGTTGGGGTTTCTCTCCATCTGGTGACGAGTGAGTGGGTGGCTTCCTGGGGAGGAGAGTGGTGGGCTCTCCTGGTGGGCTCCTGAGTTTGGGGATGGGAGTCAGAGGAGTAGCTCGCCCACTTGCTCTCTTCAGCCTCAGGCTCTCCCTCACAACCCCCTCCCCAGGCCGCCCCTCACCTGCCAATGATGCTCTTGATCTGCGAATCCTTCTCTGCCTGCTGCTGCCTTAGCCTCTTCTCACTCTGCTCCAGTCGGGCCTGATACTGCATCAGGATTTTGCTGGTTTGTTCTTCCTGGGACAGCAGCCTCCGCTCATACTCTTCCAGCTTCCGGTTGGACATGTGCAGCCGCTCTTTCAGTGAGTGAATCTCCTCCTCGTACTCCTTCACCTGCCCGCCGGGCACACGACCCCGCACTATGAGGGGCGCCCCACCCCAAGCCCACCACCCAGCCTCCATCCCTGTCTGCCAAGCACAGCCACTGCATGTTGAGGGACATCCAGCTGCCTTCCCCAACCCCTTCCCTGCCTGTGGATCATATCCACACACCTGCTTTTGAGAAGACCCTGCCATGGTGCTGAGGTTCCCTCAAAATGGAGCAAGGTCACAGACTCCCACACCCTGAGGTCTATGTATGGCCCCTCATGAAGACCCACACAGAAACCTACACTCACAAACACACCTTGAGTAACTGTGCTCAGAAATTAAAAATAGGGTGACTCTTCAGCCCTAAGCCAGGCCCCAGAACACATGCTGGAGACATAGGAAGAAAAGGCAATTGACAGGGGAAAGGCAGGTGCTGTCCTCCATGTGATCCTCTCCTTGGCTCTGTCAAAGTGCCAAGGATAGGAGGTCTACAGGTGAATTCTAGGCTGAGAATCTAGGAATTCCAGAGCTGGAAGAGCTCAGAAGAGTCATTTTATCTGCCCTATTGGCTCTAGAGTCTGCAGCTGTGCTGTCTAATATGGTAGCCACCAGCCCACATGTAGGTATTTAAAATTTAGGCCAGGCACAGTGGCTCAACACCTGTAATCCCAGCACTTTGGAAGGCTGAGGCAGGTAGATCACTTGAGCTCACAAGTTCTAGACCAGCCTGGGCAACATGGCAAAACCCCGTCTCTAAAAAAAAAAAAAAAAACCGAAAAAAAACTAGCCAGGCATGGTAGCACGACCCTGTAGTCCTAGCTACTCAGGGGGCTGAGGTGGGAGGATGTCTTGAGCCCAGGAGGCGGAGGTTGCCTCAAGCCATGTTTGCACCACTGCACTCCAGCCTGGGTGACAGAGCAAGACCCTGTCTCAAAAAAATTACAAAATTAAAATTAAATAGAGCTAAAAATTCAGTTCCTGAATCACAACTAGACACATGTGAACACTACAGATTACAGAACATTTCATCACTGCAGAAAGTTATATTGGATAGTGCTAGTCTACAGCCTTTCTCAACAAGGTTTCCTCATCTGAAGCACAGAAAAAAAAAAAATGATTCAAAAGACTATTTCCTCATTCTCTGAAGAGGATACATACATATATCACCAACCCTTCTACATGCAGAGGAGAGATGTGAATTAACTTCCTACGGTGGCTGCCTTGGGGCTAATATTAGGGTTTAATTCTCATTAAATTTGCTGGTCAAGCCCATCTGAGTCAGTCCCAACACTTCCTATGCTCAAAGACCACTTCCCCGTGTTAGGGTCATATGTTCTTTATATATGACCTAATCCTGCAGCCACCCTCTTCCTCAGGCCCTAGGAACAACAGCTTCCTCAAGTAACTTTCTGCTAAGTTATCTGTGTTAGCCCCAGAGCTCTTGGTGCCCTTTGCCCTCAGCCTCCACCAAGTGAGGGTCTGGATGGCCTTTTCACACATGACCGATACATACTACTTTACCACATGCATCTCCTGCCCACTGACTGTCACTTATGCCCATGGGACAGTGACTGGGTAGGCCAGACCTCACTTGTAATATAGCTGCAACCCCCTCCATCCCCATCTAATTTATTAGCTCCTACTGCCAGTAAAGTAACATTTCCTTTCCTAAGCAGTCACAGGAGCCAGGGCTTATGTTCCTCCTGGGGAAGAACATGGAGGTAAGCCTAAAATAGATGATCCCCAGATAGTCTATGATATATATAACCTACAAAATAGAGTTGAAAGTGACTTTTAACAACTGTGTGTATCTGGTCTCCCCAGATGGACGGAAAGCTTCTCAAGAGGTGATCAGGTCTTTGCCTTTTCTTACCACCATAACTGACCCTGGAGGTTTCCCTTGGAAGTGACTAGAGATCTCCCCTGTGGGTAAAAGGAAACACTGGGGCTTGGAGCTGGTAGAGCCCATCGTACCCTATCCAGCCGGCTCTCATCCATCGATTTTGAGTACTCCTTGAGCTTGTACTCTTCCCGCTCGATGTGGGCACTCTCGATGTCAGCCGACAGGTGAGGCATATTGGAGACCCAGGCCACTGTCCGCTCAGAGGCTGGCATTGTGGGGTTCAATGTGGATGGTGTCTGAGAATGCTGGGACAAGGCACGGTGAGGGCGAACAGAGAAAGAAAAGGTAGGAAAAAGCAGGGTACATTTAGAGGGCAACAGCACAGCCAAAGGAGACGACAGTCCCAGTCCTATTGCCCTGCTGTAGCCTTTATCACCTCTGAATGCCAGAGATGTGAGTTGAATGCCAGAGAATTTCTCCTGTTGTTCTGATTCAGGATCTGATCTTCATGCCTCCAAGCCCCCAACTGGCCCTATTCCAGTCACCCCCATTCTACTTATGGATTAATCCCCTCTGGAATGAGAGTGCTAAGAGGGTTCACTGCCATATCCTTAGTGCCTGGCATAGCACACGGCACATAGCAGGCCCTCTATACACATTTGTTTAATGGCCAAAAGGAGGCAAGAAGATTGTAACTTCAGGCCACAGACTCTGTTTCAACCCCACCCCCCCATCTCCTTCTTCCCTCCCTGTTGTGACCCAGCCCGCCTTCCTCCTGCCTTCACCTACCTGCTTGGTGATGGAGGGCTTCAGCCCCCCACCCCCTCCGCCACCGCTGCCCCCGCTGCCCCCAATGCTGCCCTCCTTGCTGAGGCTCTGTTGCCGTGGACGGGCGGGGCCATAACTTGGCTCTGGGGACTGCAATAGATTCCCGCTGGATGGCCGGGGTTTCTGGGCTGCGCTGACTGTCAACTGCTGAGACTTGCCCCTCTGCAATGGAGGCGGCTGGCCCCCGCCACCCCCACCGCTGCCCCCACCGCTACCACCTCCAGGCCCTGAGGGGGCTGGCCTCTGGGGACCAATGGTGATCTGGGGAGGGGACAGCATGTGCTGCAGGTTGTCCTGGAGTGAAAGCTGCCGACGGGTGAAGTCAGTGCCAGAGGGTCCAAACTCATCACTGTAGCTGTGGCTATGAAGGATGGAGGCAGCAGGGGGCTTGGGGACCCCAGAAGAGAGGTCCTCACTCTTGCTATAGCCATGGAATGGGGCAAAGGTGTCCCCAGGGGGCTCTCCACCTCGGTGGTGGTGATGATGGTGGTGGTGGTGATGGGAGGAAGGTGGGCCATGGCCACCACCCCCTCCATGGCCGCCTGGGGGACCTGGCCCATCAGCAGCCATGTGGAAGAGAGGGTTCTGGAAGGAGAGGGGGATTCGCAGTTGCTGGGCAGGGACACCGTCTGTGGTGACACCCATCTGGCTGAGGCGCATGCCAGCTGCCGTGATGGATGAGCCACTCCCCTGGGAGAGGCGTCCAGCAGGCGCAGGCCGTAGCCCCAAGGCTGCTGTCAGCGAGGCCTGGCTTGAGTGCAGCAGGTCCCCTACGGCCGCCAGGTTCGAAACACTGCTGCTGTTGAGGCGGCCACCAGGCCCATCACCCTGTAAGTCCAGCATGGACACACTCTTGTTGACACTCAGCATCTTCTGCTCTGGCTCTGTGATGTCCGAGCTGCTCGTGCAGTATGCTGGTGAGGAACGGGCCAGGGGTGGACGGCTTACATAGAACAGGTCTTTACCCCCACCAGGCGGTGGTGGGGGTGGCTTTTCCTTGGTTGGGGAGGGGAGGCGAGCCATGTCCATAGAGCTGTCAGAAGGGAAGGGGGCACACAAGCAGAAGGTAAGGTCAGGGCTCTTAGCAATTGAACCTTGCTGTGGTCTGGCACAGGCCTTGGGGTTAAAAGTGGGACCCAGAGGGAAGGGCTGAGAGCTAGCGGTGGCAGCCCTGAAGAGGGCAGGCAGGGAGGATGGGAGGTGAGTAAAGGGAAAGGACAGGGCCCCTCCGGGAAGGGGGTGAGGCCTAGAGGAGGGGAGATGGGGGCAGCAAGAGAAGGGATGGGGGCAGGGCTGGGCAGATATGGAGGAGATGAGGTCCATGGAGGAGGAGAGGAGAGGAGTAGGGCGAAGGCCAGTGGAGTGGGAGAGGGAACAGACAGGAGAGGAGAGGAGGGCGGGGGAGGGGAGAGCCCCTCACCTGTTGAGGCCTCGAGCCATGAAGGACTGAAGGTCGATGGAGCTGGAGAGAGATGGAAAGAGGGGCGAGCACAGACAGAGAAGGAGAGAGATGTGGACAAATGAAAGGAGAGGCGGGAATGGTGGGATGGGTATGGTGTCATGGAGAAAGACACGGGCAGAGGAAAAAGCAGGGCCATCATCAAAATAATGAGCAGCAAATGAAGCACGGGCACCACCCATCAGAATGGAGGCTGGGACTCTGGAGCAGGCTGCAGGCCCTGCTAGGCTTCTGCTGTCACTGCTCTAAGTGATGGATCATGGGGAGGTCTGTGGGGTTGTGGTCGGGGGCTGGGGGAAGTGCTTATTCACTAGCTATTACTGAGATGTTTGAACATTTTGACACATGGCTGACATGACATGCTGGCTGAACCTCAGCCTGGGGACTAGCATGGGCAGGCAGAGGGACAGCAAATCAGAGCTTGCAGCAGGGATGCTCTAGGCTTACAACTAAGCCGCGAGTTGGTGGAGCCTCAGCCCTATTCCTAGAGCTCCACATCTCTCACTCCCTCAGGCTGTAAAGGGCTCTCAGCCTACCACTGACTGTACCTGTCTCCTTATCGTCTCCCCTGAGAACTTGGTGCTTTTTCCTCCCTTCTTTCAAGCCTTAGAGAGATGCATGTGGGGCCCAGTGAGGAGTATCTAGAATAGGAGAAGGGCTCCTAGGGCACAGGCCTGGCTGTCCCAGGGTGCTCACCTGTTGAGGTCCCGCATCATGTAGCCCTGCATCTCAGCCGATGGCCCCCGCAGTACCACAGGCTGAGGCCGGGGCCGCTCACTCTGGCGGCTTGGCTGCCTTTGGATGTTGGGGTTCCTCAGAGCTGTGCTGATGTCGTTGAGGAGCCGGGGCAGTGGACCCAGCTTCAGGAGGGCTTCCTGGAAGGGTGAGGCTGTTACCTGGGGGCTCAGTGCCCAGCTCTAAGAGGGCCTCTGAGGGTGCAGGTGGAGGGGGTCTGAGTTGGGATAGTAGTGGTGACACCTCGAGGAACAAGGGGAGAAAAAAAATCTTCAAAGGGTAGTTTCTCAGGCTCCAGGAACCTCTGGAGCCATCTGGGGATAGGGCAAAGAGGGGATCTGCTGACCTTGCTGAGCTGGGGCAGCACCTCCCAGAGTAGGGCATGCAGTGTGGAGAGCTCTCGGCCCAAGTCGATGTAACCCTCAAAGCTACTGCTGTTGGTTAGTGTGTCCAGATTGGAGATCTCATACAAAAACTGCTGCATGGAACCCCATTCCAGCTCCAGAAACTCATTCATGAAGCCCAGAAAGTCCTCCTTTGAGGTAAACCTAGCCAAGAATCCAGAAGATAAAGGTCACAGACAGACACACACACACACACACACACACACACACACACACACACACACAAGGTATCATAGCCTCCCCATCTCAAGATCTCTGGGGACTCAGGAGACCCTTCTTGCCGACCCCCAGCCCTGCCACTCCCTGCCCTGCCCACTCCTGAAGCTTCCCTCACTTGGAAAAGTTGGCCAGGTTCTGGATGACCTTGGCAATGAGGGTGAGGGTTCGTGAGGTCTGCTCATCTGGGTACTCCTGCATAAGCCCAAAGAGACTGGGCGACATAATCGCTGGGCAGAGGAAGCGCAGGAAGAGTGAGGCGCTGATAAGCCTGTCTGCGATGTCCTCCCGGCCTCGCTCTGCGCAGCGCAGCCGCCACGAAGCAAACACCTCCTTCAGCTCCCTCGGGAACACGCTGGGGGGAAGGGGCGGGGAGACAGAGAGAGAGAGAGAGAAAGAGAGAGACCGGGACTGAGCCCCAGAGACCCTCAGCTTCCAGGGAACATGCTGAGGGGGGTGGTAGGAGGTGAGGGTGTGGAAACAGGGGTGAGAGAGACAGGGAAGGAGGGACCGCAGGAGCAAGATGGGAGGCTGCTTGAAGAAGGGGGCCATGGCAGAGGGAACAGACAGATTAGGGAGAGAGAAATGGAGGGGGAGAGAAGGTGAGGGGAGAGACACGTGGGAGAGAGATGGAGGGGTGTGGGAGAGAGACAAGGAGAGGAGGAGAAGAAAAACAGACACCAGGGAGAGACAGAGATGGGAGAGAGATGGAGGGTCACTTGAGGTACAGGGAGCTCGGACCCCCCAACTCTTCTGGATTCCAGGGAAATGGGGATGGAGGTGCCCCAGGCATGATCCCCAGTCCCTGGAATGGCTCAGAGCTCACTCCCCGCACCTCCCAGTTCCACTTCAATGTCCCACTGACACCTTAAACTCGGCTGGTGTAAAACAGAGCTCACCATCGCCCCCACACCTCCAACTGGCTCCTCCTCCTGACTTTCCTGGTTGTCAATGAGGCCACCGGTCTCCCAACCACCAGCCTCATGGCCTCTTGAGTCATCCGTGACTCCCCACAGACATGCTCCCTCCTTTCCAATAAGCTGACAATTCCTACTGATCCTTTCCTGAGAGGGCCCTTCCAGTAGCTCCTTCCTAACTTCTGTCACTGTTCTGATTCAGGATCTGACTTTCATGCCTCCGAGCCCCCAGCTGGCTCTATTCCAGTCATCCCCCAACATACATCCCTCTACTCTACTACATACACTCTACTTATGGATTAATTTTTTTTTTTTTTTGAGACGGAGTTTCACTCTTGTTGCCCAGGCTAGAGTGCAATGGCGTGATCTCGGCTCACTACAACCTCCACCTCCCAGATTCAAGTGATTCTCCTGCCTTAGCCTCCCGAATATCTGGGATTACAGGCATGTGCCATCACATCTGGCTAATTTTGTATTTTTAGTAGAGACAGGGTTTCTCCATGTTGGTCAGCCTGGTCTCAAACTCCTGACCTCAGGTGGTCTGCCCGCCTCAGCCTCCCAAAGTGCTGGGATTACAGGTGTGAGCCACCGTGCCCAGCCTATGGATTAATCTTCTAAATCACAATATTTCTGACACCTTTAATGGCATCCCAAGGCCTACCAATGACCTCAGACTCCTTGAGGCCTTCCAGTTTCTAAAGCTAATCTTCCTGCCCAGACATCTCTCCCACCACTCCCCATTATGAGGCACATGTTCCACTAAACCTGGTGTAATTGCTACTAACCTACTTTAATGTCCCCTGAAAACTCCTGGGCCTTTTCACCATCACACATGTGCCTTTCTCACAGCCTTCTTCTGAAATGTCTTTCTTGCCAACTATGTCCATATATCAGAACCTAAACCAGTCTTCAAAGCCTACCCAAGGGGGCACCTCTTCCCCACTTATCTCAAAGCTCTGCCTTCTCTCTGACCTTATGTCACACAGAGGTTGGGGGGACCCTTACTCAGCACTTACACACCATTATGGCTCTGTGGCTTTTTTTTTTCTTCTAATTTGTCCCCATTCTGGTGGCGGCCCTCTGAGGGCAGGGACCAGGCCTCTTTCACCTGTTTGCTCTATAGCGCCTAGAACAATGCTTTGCCCATAAATGGTGCTCAGTCCTCTTTGAGGATGGACAGATAGATGAACAGATGAACACATAATTCCCCCGACCCTGGCCCCCCAGCCCAGCGTTCCCAGTCTCACCAGTGGGAGTTGACCACCTTGCACAGGGCCAACTCACAGCACATTCGCAGGTTGGCCTGGTGCTCTGCCAAACTGGATGCTGTGCACTTGATAGGGTCTACCTCGCAGTTTTCCTCAGATTCATACAGAGCACGGATGAACTCTCCTGGGGGGTGGGGGCACAAGAGGGTGTGGTCACACTTTCCAAGGGCAGGGAAGGGGGTGGCCAGGGTTGGGGAAATTTCAGAATCAGCTGTTGGAGGCTGGAGTCCTAGGACTCTGGGTTAGGAAGTATCAAGCTGTGGAAGGGTGGACTTGGGGTCTGGGGTGGACATCTGGCAGGTTTGGGAAGAAGAGGGCCTGAGTGTGGGCCATACCAATGGCATCCTTGAGGTATTTCTGACCAATCAGTCTCATATACTCTTCTATGGCTTTAGTGGCAAGCGTGTTCTCGCGGAATATGAGGTGTTCCCGTTCCATGAACCGGTCTACTTCAGACATGGCCATGTCTGAAAGGAAGTCCTGAGGCCCAGGAAAATCCAAGTGTCAGCCTCTGCACAACCCAATCTCGTGAATTTGCCCTGTCCTCACTAACCCCCAAGCAAGTGCCCATTCCCAAGTCACCTTTCCCTGAGGGCACAACACTCACCTTGGCCTTGCCTGTACTCTGCAGGATGTGAACTAGTGCACTGGCAACCTCCTCCTTGCCTTTGACATTCAGGGCGGGCTCCAAGACTGCACACAGCATCCGATAATGGTTGGTGACATACTCTGCAAACTCTTTATATAGCTCCATGGGCAAGATGCTCATTGTCTGGTAACGTGCTTTCAGCCGCACAGCCGGGCAACCTCCTTTGCCCTTGCCCCCTGAGCCACCCCCCGAGCCCCCTCCCCCTCCCGAACCCATGCCCCCAGATCCCCCACTGCCTGTTGGCAGGGTTACAGGGTACCACTGCTCTGTGAAGTGGCGCCCAGCCAGGGTGGCCACTGGCACAGTCACCAGGCCGACATAGCCTGCCTTGTCCTTCTTGCGCTTTTTGTCTGAGTCACGGTACAGATGCAGCCGCAGGGCACGGACAGCCGGCAGGTTGTTAAACTCGAAGTGCTCGCCCCAGAAGACGGTGTCCCCAGAGGCAGAGCGGGGCTTGGAGGTGGTGCGTGCATACAGCATGTCATCCAGGCAGAGCTCACAGTAGTACCGCTTCTTGGGGGGCAGCTCCCGGGCCTCTATGATCCACAGCTTTAGCACATTGTCTACCCGGCGGCTGTTGTCCTGGCATGGTGGGGTGGGCATGATGTTAAAGGGGGAAGGGACAGAGAGACACCAAAAGAGGAGAGACGGTAAGAAAGTGGGATACAGACAGCAATCATAAGGTGAGACAGTGTACTGGGTTGAATAGTATCCCACCAAAACTCATGTCTACCCTGAACCTGTGAATGTGATCTTATCTGGAAACAGGATCCCTGCAAATGTAATCAAACTAAGAAGAGGCCAGCCATGGTATCTCATTCCTGTAATCCCAGCACTTTGGGAGGCCAAGGTGGGTGGACTGCCTGAGGTCAGGAGTTCGAGCCAGCCTGGCCAACATAGTGAAACCCCGTCTCTAATAAAAATACAAAAAAAAATTAGCTGGGCATAGTGGCACGTGCCTGTAATCCCAGCTACTCAGGAGGCTGAGGCAGGAGAATCACTTGAACCTGGAAGGCGGAGGTTGCAGTGAGCTGAGCTCATGCCATTGCACTCCAGCCTGGGAAACAAGAGCGATATTCCGTCTCAAAAAAAAGAGGCCATACTGAATTAGAGTGGACCCTTAACCCACCTTATAAAAACTGGTGTCTTTATATGGAGAGGGAGATTTGGAGACACAGAGATACAGGATACAGAGACACACAGAAGGAAGCCAGCTACATGAAGATGGAGGCAGAAATTAGACGGATGCAGTTACAAGCCCAGGAATGCCAAGGACTGCTGGCAACCTCCGGAAGCTAGGAATAGGCAAGGAAGGATTCCCTGCTACAGCATCAAAGAAAGCGTGGCCCTGCTGATACCTTGCTTTTGGACTTCCAGCCTCCTGAACTGTGAGAGAATAAATTTCTGTTGTTTTACGTGACCCAGTTTGTAGCAGTTTGTTATAGCAGCCCCAGGAAGCTACTCTAGAAGCATAGACATACACTAGACAACACAAACAGTATTGGAAAGATTTTAAAAGCTGGAATAACAAGCCAAAAATATTAATGTAGAATTTGAAGGGAACTGGAAAGTCCTGCAGAGACTATCAGAAATTGTGAAAAAAGAATTGCGTATAGAATGGGTAAAGCTTGGCCAGATGTGGTGGCTCATGCCTGTAATCCTAGCACTTTGGGAGGCTGAGGCAGGCAGACAACCTGAGGTCAGGAGTTTGAGACTAGCCTGGCCAACATGGTGAAACCTCGTCTCTACTAAAAATACAAAAATTAGTCGGGTGTGGTGGTGCATGCCTGTAATCCCAGCTACTGGGGAGGCTGAGGCACAGGAATTGCTTAAACCCAGGAGGCGGAGGTTGCAGTGAGCCAAGATCACGCCACTGCACTCCAGCCTGGGTGACAGAGTGAGACTCTGTCTCAAAAAAAAAAAAAAAGAATGAGTAAGGGCCTGGGGGGATACAATTGAGCACAAGCTAATGGTAAGGCTCAGGTGACATTGCAGTGTGTTGAAAAGGAACATGGTGTTTGTACTCTGCATAGGTCAGATCATGTCAGCATCTTGGGTTGAGTTCTTTAAGGACATCAAGACACAGGAGTTCCCCCCAGAGGAGTGTGACTAGGACTGTAAGCTTGCTAGAAACTGGGATACAGAGAATAGCTGACAGAACTGGAAGCATGAAGTTTTGGGAAGAACACAGACTCATAGAATTTATGTGCCAAAGGGACCTTAGAGATCATTTAATCCAACCCATTGCCACCAGTTCCCTCTGTCTTAGAGAGGAAACCAAGGTACAGAAACTTGGCTAAGTGTATTTTATGTGTCCTGCGGGGTATTAGTGAAGCATTCCTACCTGCAGGGAAGCTAGACTAAAGAATTTCCAGAGCCCCATCAACTCTGTAAGTCTACGACTTCTATGGCAGGGAAAGAGATCGTAAGGCAGGGTAGCAGTACAGAAAGAGAAAAGAAATAGGGGACTCAGAATAATGGGGGTCTCTCCCTGCTTGTCCAGATACCCTGTACCTCAATCCTCTCCTTCCCCAAGCCTCTCCTCCTTTAACTCACTTTCCTCCCTAGGCCCCCAGCTTCCCGTGTTGGCGCAATCTTTGCCCTGCACAGGTTGTATCCCCTTTATTCCCCAATACCTTGTTGGGCTTTACTGCCCGCTGCAGATTCTCAATCCATTTGTCTCTTTCGGCCGCAGACCGACAGGCAAAGCATTTTGTTCCTGATGAAGTTGTTACCTAGAAAGGAGTGTGGAGTTGAGGGAAAGGGCTACAGAGGGGAGGAGACTCTGCTACCTTCTCTTCCTCCCTGGCCTACCCTTTCCTCCAGTCCCAGAAGTTTCTGTTTCCTTGACGTCCCCACCTGTGCCACTTTCTCTAGACCTCTCTGCCCCCCACCTTCCATCACCCCTGTCCTTTGGCCCTCCCCAGCCCACCAGACCCAGTACCTCAAAACAGAACTCCTGGCCCAGGATGGAGCTGTGCACTGGCTTGATAATGGAATCTTCATCCAAGTTGAGCTCCAATGCCTCAGCTGCACTGCTAGGACTCAGCAAGGACTCATGAGAGTGTGACTCCTTAAAGCTTTGCATCAGCCGGGCCCTGGCAGGCAGGAGGTTCAGGAGAGGAAGGGATCAGGGCTTCCCACTCTTCTTTTTTTTTTTTGAGACAGAGTCTTGCTCTGTCGCCCAGGCTGGAGTACAGTGGCGTGATCTTGGCTTGCTGCAACTTCTGCCTCCTGGGCTCAAGCGTCTCTCCTGCCTCAGCACACCCAGCTAATTTTTTTTTCTTTTTTTTTTTTTTTTTTTTTTTTTGTATTTTTAGCTGAGACGGGGTTTCACCCTGTTGGTCAGGCTGGTCTCAAACTCCTGACCTCAAGTGATTCAGCCTCCCAAAGTGCTGGGATTACAGGCATGAGCCACCGCGCCCGGCCCCCCTACTCTTCTTAGACACATAGGTACCCTGCATCATCAGTCTGTTCCAGGATGGAGACTTGGAGAGAAGGCCCCCTGAACACCCTTCCCAAACAGACACAGAAAGAAACCCTGCCTATCGGGAAGGACGTGAGGGATGTGAGAAAAATCAGAATCCTTTAAGGAACTCCCCTGCTCCAGCTGGGCCTGGTGGCTCACGCCTGTAATCCCAACATTTCAAAGGCCGAGGTGGGAGGGTCACTTGAGCCCAGGAGTTCAAGACCAGTCTGGGCAACACAGTGAGACCCTATTTCTATTTTTTTAAAAAAAAGGAAAAAAAAGAAACTCCCACCATCTCACACCTAAGGGATTGCGAGGACTGGGGACATCTAGAAATATCTCAACCCAGAAATGGACCATGGCAGAAAAGAAAAAAAAAAAAAGGAGAGAACAAAGTGGGCCTGGGGCACTTCTAGGTAGTACCTCCAGGTAACCCCAGAAACCAGAGCCTCAGTATAAAGGGAAAAGTGGAAGTAAAGAAGTGAAGGCACAGAGAAGAGATATGTCTAGCCTGGGCCTGGCACACGGCTAGTGCCTGATAAACATTTAATGATTCAAAGAATGAATGAACACAGCATAAGAGGACAAGTTTTAGCAGAAGCAGGGGAAAGAGTGAGGGAAAAGCATAAGAAACAGGAGAAAGCTGTGGGCAGAAAAGAGCTCAAAGAGGATAAAAGACAGAATACAGGGACTAGGGAAGAACGGGAGGTAGGGCAAGAAGGAGAAAGGGGGAGACAAAGATATGTGCAGCAAGACAGAGGACAGGAGAAGAGGAGGAGGGCCAACTGGAGAGATGGCCAGGAGAACCGAGGTGAGGGCTAAGAGGGAATGGAATGCAAAAAAATCACTGCAGGAGGGCAGAAGATAAAGGGGGCTGGGGGCATGGAATAATGAGAGGTAGGATAGCAATACAAAAGCGGTATGGAGATGGGCAGGGGATGAAGAGTAGAGAGCAGTGGGAAAACGGGAGGGGAGCTCGGGTGTGGGAGCCTCCAAGAAGTTATTTATAGCAGCCCCGTCATCGCAGGCTCTGGCTGCCGTCAGCGCGACGCTCCCCCGGCCCCCGGACCCCCCCCCCCACCCCCGCGGCCAGGAATACCATGCCCTCACCCCCTGCCGGCCCCAAATCCAGCTCTGGCAACATGGGAGGGGGGCAGGGAAAGGTGTGACTCACTTTATCCCAACCTCCCTACCTGCCCAATCCTGGGGGTGGCCAGACATGGTGGAAAGGGAGGGCATGGTTCTCCCCAGGGAGTGACTGGGTGAGGGGGAAACCCAGAGAGGAACCCCAAATGGCAGGCAACAAAGGCAAACAGTGGAGGTCTCCTTCAGCCTGGCCTCAGGGACAGTGCCTTCTGGACTTCTCCGCTGGCTGCTTCTTCATGCCTCAGTCCATGGGTTGCTTCCCATTCTGTCACCCTGCACACCTGTCCCAGCCTCCCCTTCTCTGCCATGCTCTATACTGTCTCTTCCCTCACTGATGAGGTCCTTGAGCCCTAGCCATCATCCATTCATTCAGCCACCCCCAGCCCCACTCCAACCTGCTGCCCCTGTATTTCCTGACCTTCCCTGACACCCTTCCACCTACAGCCTATTGCTCACTCACCTACCAACCCCTTCCCTGCATTCCTTAAACATTCCTCCAGGGTCACTCTCCTCCTGTACAGCTAGCTCCTTTGATACTGGGCTAGAGCCCATCCTTCTTGGCCTGAGGAGTCCCTAAGGAGCCCCTCCTTGGCTTCACCTTCATTCCCTTTCCAGCCTCTCTGTCTGTCTTCTCTCTGCCACCCTACCCATCTCCTGCTGCTCACAGATCCCTATTCTAGTTCTTTTCTGTTCTGTCCCCTGTGCCATGACATCCCCCAACCAACTTGAGTTGAATCCTTCAACCTTTGCACACAGATAACCCCCTCCCTCTGCATCTCACACAGGAGACCCTACATTAAATCAATCTCATCCCACATGCTCCAGCCCCTGTACCGGTCATGGTCAGCACTTCGGAAGCGAGGCAGGATCTGGCGAAAGCTGCTGGTCCGGTCAAGTTTGGGTTGTGACTTCGTTCGTTTGATGGAGCTTTTTAGCCGTCGGCTCAGGAAGCCTTGCTGGGGGGGAAATGGGGATGGGGTGGGTTGGGGCAGGGTCAGTTCTACCTACTCATCCCTCAGCTGGTAGAGAGCCCCTGGATGAAAGTGGGATGGGGAAAAGGGAAGTCTCCAGAGGTGAGGAAAGGGGGATAGGAACCCTAATACCAGTTTGTCTTCCTTGCTCCCACGGGTACAGTGCAAGCACACACACACACACACACACACACACACACACACACACACACAGCTTGGAGAAGGTGGGAGGGCTGGTCTCAGAAGCAGGGGGGCAGAGCCAAGAAGGGGGAAACCAAAGAGGTGGGGAGACACACACAGACACACACTCTTTTTCTCACTCTCACTCCCTCTCTCCCCCTCCTGCCCTCTTTCTCAGACTCCTAGGGCCCCAGTTGGGGCTGGAGGGGAGGGGGCCCAACTGAGCCATATCTGGTAGGCACCACTCACCGAGGGCCGGAAGGGCGCAGCAGGGGCACCCTCCATGCTGTACTGCTTCCCCCCTGGGACACTCTTCCTCCTCGAGCGACCCAAGTGGTATTCTGGAGGGGAGGAAATGGCCAGAAGGGAAGTTGGGGAGGGGGCCAGAAGGGAAGCTGTTAACCCAGGTTCCCACCCCTGACCCCAGTGCATGCCCCCACCTCCCTCTGCCCCTCAGCTCCGGCCTCACCTACCCCCCGGAAAGCAGCAGGAAGAGCAGCGACGGCGGAGAGGCTGGCAGCGGGAAGGAGGGGGCAAGGAACCTGAGCAGGAGCCCCCTGAGGGGGATGGGGTTGGAGGCCTTAGGCCCATGACTGGGGCTGGCAGTCAGCAGGGGAGCATGGCTGAGAGGGTCAGTAAAACCCAGTAATGAAGGACACCAAAGATCCAGGGAGGCTAGGTCCCTGGTGCCCACCCACCGCAGAAGGGGCTAGCTGGGGGGAAAGATGGGTTAAAGGTCATTGCCCATAGGCAGGCTTTCCTCTTCCCCCTGGTGGGCACATCTTCCACCTGCCCCCCACCTCCTGGAACCCCTGTCTGTCTGGAGGGCCAGGGCTGCCTCCCATGACCCCCTCCCTGGACTAGAGGGGGAGGTCTTGGAAGAGACCTGTGAAGAGTAGCAGGGGGAGAAGCTGGGGACAGAAAATCCAAGGAAGGGGCAGGTGGGGGGAAGGGAGAAGGAGCCGGTTCCACGTGCACTGCAGTGGCAGGGGCTCAGAAGGTTGGGGGGGAAGGGAAAAGCAAAGAATGAAGGGGAGTGGGCAGGGAGCAGGAAGGATGGGCAGTGGGGGTTCTGGGGACTCCCAGGTAAGGATAGGGAAAGGAGGAGGAGGGGAGGTGAATGCGGATGCAGCTCAGTCTGCCAAGAGCCTAGAGGGATGGCAAGCGCTGAAAAAGGAAGCTGAGGCTCGGCTGCAAGGGAATTTAGAGGGGCCGAGGGGCTGGAAGAGAATGTAAGTGGGGGGATGCCAAGCTCCGGCTCCAGCTCCAGAATGGCTGCCCAGGCCTGGGCTCCCCCCTCAGCCCCACAGTCACCACTGCAGCCAATGGGGGGGCAGGTGCTGCATCGGGGCGGGGCCACCATCTCCACGGCAACAAGAAGCTACAGGCTGGAAGGAGGGGGGTGGACCGGAAGAGCTGCCTGTTAACCCTCTAGGTTCCAGAACAGAACAAGGGAGGACTACAATTATATTTTCACTGTCTGCTTCCAGAATTGCAAATTGCCTGCAAACTGCCCTAGAATCAGTCCCCAGCTTCCCTTTACCTGTAAAACCCAGGTGTTAGGAGGTTTGCATACAAAAATGTGGACCCCATGATACGAGAACCCTATCACTCCCTCAGGAACAGGCGTATAGTACAGAAACATATACTGAGCTGTGGAGGTACGTGTATATGAGAACCACAATACAAAAAAATAACTGGGGATCTATGTGCTTTTGAGACATACAGACAACTGTGAGCACGGGCATAGCACGGATCCACATTCTGAGACCCTGAGGCCCACACACCCCACAGGATACATGCTTTGACATATGTGAGCTGTGCAACAAGGGAGTACATACTTGAACCCAGTGACCCACATGAGAGCTGCTGGTGTGGACTTTGTGGCCCAAGTCTCTTGGGCAATCATGTGGACAGCACACTACAGAAATGGACCTATAACCCTAAGACACGCATATCCCCATGCAGGGGAATTCCAGTTTAACCCCTGAAATACATGCTTGAGTACACCATGATCCTGACCACAGAAAGGTATCCCCATATCTCAGAAGCACAAACATCCTTTCATTCACGTGAAAAGTACAACCACATCCACTCGGTCTCAGGCCAACCCCCTTTCCTCCCCCAGCCCTTCTCTCACTCTAACACAGGCATCCGAGATTGCCACCAGAGTAAAGAAAAACCAGGAGCAAATGTGTTAATTATCCTTCTGGTACACACTAAGCAATGCATCCAATGGTTCAGGATACCTCTTCCCTAGTAACATTTTTTCTGCATTTCTCAGGTATGGCTGCCTCACTCTCATTTCAGGGAACCGAGCTCAGCCATTATTTTCATGTGCAAGTTCATCTAATAAAGGCATAAAGTCTAACTTTAAATGCATTAAAATTCTGCTTTGGAACTAAAGCATTAACAGAAGAACAAATTTGCTAATTGGCTTGCTTGGTTCTTGGAAGTAATACAACCTTACACATATTACCAAGAACTAAGATCCATGAACTCACTCAAGTCACAGGTACACAGAGGCCACATACACATATGCTTATTAAACACTTTTGTTGCCGCAGGAAAAGAATAGCAGAAACACAGAGGAAAGGGGGGCAGAGTGACAGAAACACAGAACATCCTGTTATTAATGCTGCATGCAGTGACATGTACAGAGAAAACAACACACACCCGTGTACACACACACACAGCAAACCTGAAAAGCACAAACTGTGATCCTGGGTCTCCATGTCCCATGCCTGCACGATGTATACACGCATGCACACACATAACAGCCACCTACACAAACCCGTAACACAGGCATTGTGCACACACCCACACATGTACACACCCTGTGTACACACACAATGGCACTCACACACACACAGCAAGGGCTTGGACTCCTGCCCCTCCAACATCTCTAATCTTGCCATCACCCACAGAATCTCCCCCTGCCCTCCAAATCCCTAACCTTCCCTTTGGCCTTTCTTCCTCTCCACACCCAGCTGGCACCTCTCAAGGGGAGCCAGGGGAGGGAGGTTGCCAGAGAAGGGCGAAGAACAGGGTTGGACACAGAGCAGAGAAATGGGAGACAGAGCTCTGTGCTGAGGATATGAACCTCTAATGACAGTCCCTGCTATGACAGGCCTCACTGTGAGCCAGCCCGTATGCCTGAGTGGCCTTCCCTGATCCAAAACCAAGCCTGATCCTACAAGGCCTACAAGAATCCAGTGCCTTCTCCCATCTTCTTCCCTTTCTTCTTTCAGAGATCACTTTACCAGAAGGCCTGACTCTCTCCTCCCTACTGCCTCCCCAGCTCCCAGACCCCTTCTCCCACCATCTCTATCCAGTTCCCCATCTTAAGCTCTTATCCCCTGTTCTCTCTTCTAAGTCTGGCTTGGCTTTCTCCCACATTCCCATTCTCCAGCTATTCTTTCTCCCTGGCCTGCTGCTCTCTGCTCTCTTCTTCAAGCCTCTCTCATTCCTTCTCTCCTATCCCCTCCCCACTTTTCCTCTTTACCCCATTTCTTCCCTTTTTGAGCTTTTCTGTCCCCACTTACTGACCAAGCAGGGCTTACACCTGCCCAGCCCAAAGGTGTTTCATACACAGAATTCCAAGGAACACATTCACACACTTACTCCCCCCAGCCACACCACCCACATCCAGACACGCCCTGGACACCCATGCTGGGACTGACACAGATACTCAGGCCAGTGCTGGAACACACATGCAAAGACACACACCTGCCACCAGGGACACAGAAAATCCTGCTCATAGGGCCACACATTCCCACACACAGAAGGCTGACAGGAGGTGAGCCCCAGCCAGGGATATGCATGCTCAGGGTCAGAGGTGACATGGACCAGCAAGGCCGCGGACTGCCCCACAAGCCCGTGGCTGGCCCAACAGCCCCCTAGGCAGGAAACAGGCAGAGGCAAGATAAGACAGGACACACTTGCACAAGGCTGGCTGCACATGTGTGCACGAGGAACTGGGCCCCCGTGTGCACATGGCACCGACACACAGGAGACACGAGCATGGGCACGAACACACACGCGGACACACGGGCTGCCCCTTCCACCAGGGGCTCCAAGATCCCACACACACCGGCCGCCCCCGCGTGCTCAAGACCCTGTCCGCACGAGGC
Organism: Gorilla gorilla gorilla; assembly: GCF_029281585.2. Taxonomy (NCBI): domain Eukaryota; kingdom Metazoa; phylum Chordata; class Mammalia; order Primates; family Hominidae; genus Gorilla; species Gorilla gorilla. The sequence goes on along the minus strand of NC_073229.2, from coordinate 51,166,270 downwards.
CGGTCCCCGACCCTCCCGTCCTCCGCTGTCCCCCTCCGGTTACCATAACTCCCCCCACTCGGAAGATGCAGCGAGAACATGCGGAGGGAGCAGCTGCCGCCGCCGCCGCCGCCACCGCGGCTTCCCCACCCCCCTCCCCGCGCCCACGCACACGCGCGCCCCCGCCCCACGCGCGCGGCGCCCCCCTCTACGCGCGCTCCTAGTCCGCCCGGCCCCGCCCTTACCTCGCACCGCCCCCCGGGGGGGTCAGGGGTGTCCCCGGTGGGGGAGGGGCCCCGCCCCTGCGCGGGGGAAGGGCGGGGTGCGGAGGGAGAGGGGGCGGTACGGCCCGGCTCGCGCCGCCCGGCGCGGTGGGGGCGGCGGCGGGGCCCGGGACGGCCGGGACGGCCGCGCGGTGACGGCCGCGGGAACGGCTCCCTCCGCCGCCGCTCCCGCCGCTGCCGCCGTTGCCCGGGCCCCGCCGCCGTTGCTAGGCGACCGCTGCTGCCGTGGCCGCCTCTGTCACGAGCCCCGTCGCCCGGAGACAGCGCGAGAGAGACGGGGGAGGGGGGCAAGGGGACCCCCAAAACAAACCAGGCCACCCACCATCCCCTCCTGAGCAGGACCCCCCCACACACACAAAACCGCGGAGAGAACGAGGGTTCGCGGCTCCACCCAGCAGAGGAGGAGCCCAGGATTCCAATGCCCCTCAAAGGTCCGGCGACCTCTCCCGGGCTGGAGAGTCCACAGCCTCAGCAAACACCTTTGCATTGCCAAGTCCCCAAGGTCCCAACGACCCCTATGTCCACTGCACATCCTCCATGCCCTTTACACACTCCATGTCTGCCTGAAGACCCTAAACATTCACCCCCTATCAACTTTCACTAAGCCCTCCCCCCAAATACATATGCCCCTGGAACCCCTCCCAGCCCCTACTGAACCCCAATACAGCAACCTCCACATGCCACCTCAACTCCAAACACACACGGTGTCCCCACCCAAAACACACGGGAGACCCCCGCCAGAGACCCCTAGACCCAGAGGACTCAGGATAAGGAGAAAGATGGGGAATAAGTGGGCAGATCTGCCAACCACAGGACACATGATAAACATGCTCTGTGAGCATGTGAGCATGTGACCATTCTGGCCTGGAAACGCAGGTGTACACACATGCACACACACACACACATCTTCCCCAGACATGAACATGACATACACACATATACATATACACACAGATGTGACAGACATCACACACATTCTCTGTATACACTCCACCACCACCTGACTTGGCCTCACAGAGATGTGCTACCCACACACCCCGATGGTATGGGGTTTCCATGACAATGACACAGATCCCTGACCACCCACCCACCCACCCAAGGTCCCCAAACCGGCCCACAAGGCTAGTAGGGCCTGGACCTATCAGAAGGCTGGAAGGAGCCAAAGGATGGGGACAGGTCACTGGCTCTCTAAGGGAGAGAAACTGGTAGCTTGAATTCCTGAAGGGAGGGGGAGCTGGTGGGAAAAAGGGGTCACCTGGGGGTTGGAGGAATAGGGAACCTGGATCGCTGGGTCCGGGAAGGGAAATGAAGTGGAAGGGGGCAGTGACGAGGGGGTTTCCGGGGGCTGAGGGCGTCTCTCTGCACCTTGGCTGCAGATCTCTGTTCTCTGCCTTCATCTCCCCTCACTGTTCCCATGGAAACCTTTTAAGCGAACTTCTCAGGAAGACAAAAATCTTTTTTTAAATGACTAAAGAGGGGGTTGGGGGGGCAGAAAGGGGGAGGGAGGGGAAGAGACAGATGGAGAGAGGGAGAGATTTGGAGAGACAGACCGCGCAGATAGCTCTACAGACAGAAAGGAGATGAGATGGGAGTCTGATGGACTTTCGCCGGGAGCAGAGGGGAGGGACGGGGTAATCAAGAGGGGTACAGAAAATAAGAGAAATCAGGGAGGAAAGAGAAAAGGGGTGATACAATTGCAGAAAATAGAAGCAGCTGATGAGAGGAGAAAAAAGGGGGTAAGAAAAGGAGACCTCAAGGACTGAAGGTCCGGAAGAAGAATCAGGAGCATAGGGGTGGGGAAGAGGTCTGCGGGGAGGGCAGGAACTAGGTCATTCTTTCCAAGATCCCAGACCAGGGGCTGAGAGGGGCAGGGGCAGGAACACACGGACTGGAAGCTAAAGATCTAAGGAGACTATTTTTACAAGCACCAGGAAAATAGTCAAACTTCACTGCTGGAGAGGAGAAAGGGAGCGAAGCCGAGCGAGGACCCACAGGGGCCTCTCACCCACAGCCCCTGTCCCGCTCCACCTTTCAGAGGAGGGCGCCATCTCCCCTCGGGAAGCAAGACTTTGTCTCCGCCTTCTCCCGCCCCCGGCCAGCTCCCGCCGCTCCCCGACGCCCCCGCCCCGCCAGCCCGGTCCATCTTCAGCCCTCTCCCCGCGCCTGTCCGGGTCACGAGAGCCTGCTCGGCCGCCGTACCATGCTCGCCGTGGGGCCGCCCCTCCACCGGCACGGAGACTGTGCGTCTCAGCAGTTTGTTGCGACTGGACTCGCTCCTCCGGTCCCGGATCAGTAGGGGGTGTATCTAGGGGAGGTGGGGGTGTGTCAGACCTCCCTGGCCCACGCCGCCCCTCCCCTCCCTCTTCCCCCCTCCGCCTCCTCCCAGGAAGGGCGGGCCTCCCTTTCCCCCTAAGCCTGCCCACTTTTTCTGCCCCGGCCCCTCCACACTTGGTGACTGGATCTCTCCCTTCTCTCCCCCAGTCTCTCTCTCTCATTCTTTGCCGTCCCACCCTCTTTTCTCCCTCCATTTGTCTTGAAACACCTTCCCGAGAATTCTCCCAAACCCTACTCAGCTCTTCTGCAACTCCTCAGAAGTTAGCTACTTCCTGAATCCCGTTTTCCCTTGACCTTCAGTTCCTCCATTCTCCCTGCTTTCCTCCCAACCTCCCACCTCCCTTACCCCCTTCTCTCCCTCCGAGCCTGTCACGGGGGTAGCAGAAGCTGCATTTATAATCAGGATCCACAGCTTGTCTCCCTCCCACGGCCCGGCTTGCGGCCAGACTGGGACCCAACCTCCCCTCCCCCAAGAGGGCCTGGTCACCTTCCCCCACCTTTCATCTCCTTCCATCACCCGACCCAGCATCTCTCAGTTCCCTTCTTCCCCTCAGCCATCACCTTTCCCTAAGCTTCACACCCCACTCCCCCTGTCCACCTCCATCCCTACCTCCATACACCTCCACCCCTGCAGTCTCCTCCACCACTACAAAGAGCCACAGGAACAGACCCCTCACTATCCCCCAGCCCCAGTTCCACCACCCATCCAATTCCAACTCCCTGCGTCTGTTCAGGCTGCTCATTTTCCCAATTCCGTCTACTCTCCCTCCCACACACACGCCCTTCCTGCTCCAGACCGGCCATTCCTATTGCCCCTCAGCTTGCTGGCCACTGGTCCCTTCAGTCTGTCCCTATCTCTGTCATTCCTTCATTACCCCAATCCATTGTCTTCCCTCTTCATCCCTATAACAGTCCCCACTCTTGGTTCCAGTTTCCCCCATTTCTCCTACAGACTCCAAACCTTGATCTAGGGGTTTGACCACAGTCACTCAAATGTCTCCCAATGGTGTCCAAAACTTAGACTCCCCAAGCCACCTCTCCTTTCAAAGTCACCATATCCTCTCCTTAACACCTCTACTTTACTCTGTGGCCTGGAAGCTGTCTACCCAGCCATCTCTCCACACTCTCACCTGCCCCCATAGGTCCTTTGACACTCTAGTTAGCCCTGACTCAAATTCTAACCCTTCCTCATCATACCATTCCCAATAACTTTCAGGGTCCATCTCTCACCACGTTTGGTTTTCCAGGCTACCCTACCATTTTTTAAAGCTTGTCCCCCAAATCACCCCCATTCTCTGACTCACACTTGTGGGGCACCATTCCAGTTTTCATCCTCTATTTCCTCCAATGGACACTCCTGCCGACCCAGCTCCCAAATCAGAACCCACACTTCCCTGGCTCTCAGATCTCCATACCTGGCCACCACCTCCCGTAAGAGGCCTCTGTCCGTTTCATCTCCTTTACTCTGGCTAGTCCCTGCCCCTACTCCACTCGTACTCCTTTAGATAACTCCACATACCCCCAGTTCCCCTCCCTTATATTCCTTCCTGATGTCCAACCAGTCCCTTGCAGAAGCCCTCTCAGTGTCTCTCTAAACCTTGATCTCAATCACTCTCCCAGTCTTCACCCCATCATGCCAAGATCCACTGACCTCAGTCTTCTCTCCCAGTATCCTCCAGCTACCTAAAACCTCCTCTATCCCCTGCCTTTTCTCTGGGTCCTGCAATTTCTCTTCTTGCACTCTGCCCCCTGATGGAGAAAGGACTGGGAGTCTTGCTCAGTGGGCAAAGCAGAGAGGGGTCCTGAGGATTGCTTTGGTTGGGAGGGCTTTCCATGTCTTCACCCCTTCTCCAAACCCTTCAGTTCCCCTTCCCCATTCTAACCTATCCTACAATATGGACAGTGTGAAAACAGGAGCCTCCCCACCCCCGAAATCTTCAGAACCACATCTCCTCCCCAACACAGCTCATAACCCTCAAAGACTCCCTGCCCAAGATGAGAGAATGACTACCCCTCTTGTCACACTCCAACCCAAGTCTCAATGGCCACCCTCCTGCCATTTGCAAATGTTTCTTCTTTGTCTGCCTTCTTTGTGTCTCTCTCCTCTTCACTAATGAGGACTCTCCCCATTCTCCCACATGCGTTTTCCCAGCCTTCTCACCACACTCACCTCGTCCTCATCCAGCATGAGCAGCTGGTTCCCCGAGATGATGCAGAACCGAGGGTTCCAACCAGGACGATCATACGGGGAATGAACGTATTGGGTTCGGTGCATAGAGGGTCCCCGTACATCTGGAGGACAGACACACACAGAAACAGTAAGGGAGGCTCTATGCATTTGGAAGCAGAGGCCTAAAATGGCAAGAAGAGAGTCCACAAAGTGAGAAGGGGACCCCACCGGCCTTCAGGAGATCACAGTTGAAAGTGAGACACCTGGCAACTCTAAAGGAACACAAGACAAGCATTTATACAAAGGGGAAAAGAGGAGAGGATCACATCACAGAAGGCTCTGGAGACTTGGGGGAAGAAATGCAGAGGTTCAGGGATGGGAATTATATGACAGAGAAGGTACACGTTTGGGGGCAGAGAAAGATGAAGGAGCTCTCCATCTACTTCAGGAAAATAAGGTAGAGGTGCCGCAAAATTGGCAGGAGAAAAACAGAGAAGTTGGTGTCAGATATCTGGGTAGAGGAAGGCATCCAAATAGCTGCAGAAGACAAGGACTTGGAAGGTGGCACCACCCCTTTATAAAAGAGTATGAGGAAAGCTACATGGCTGTGGGAAAGAAGGATGGGGTGTGTGTGTAGGAACATTGGGATCATGAGATTCTGAGGGCTAAATATCTAGAAAAGAAGAAGTCGGGGAGCTTACCTGTTCACAGTCAGAGACATGAGAGGGCCTCCCCTCCCAACTCTTCCCTCCTCTGTGCCCTCCTCCCCTAGTTCAACCCTGCTCATCCTTTAGGGAAAGTTCTGGTTCTTCTGGTGGTAAGGAGAAGATGGCTTTTGTCGGCATCTGGCTGTGGAGGCCCCAGGGCAGAAGGTGGGAAATATGCCCTTGTTTGGACAAGTAGAGACCAAATTTATCTCTTCTCCCATTCAGTGCCCAGAGATTCAACACTGCCCCCACCACCTCACCCCACCTAGTCTCAGTGGACAGGATGGAAGCCACTCCACAGGTCAGGAGCCTTCCCAAGGCACAGTGAGGAGCTTGAGGAAGAAAGATGTCAGGGGGAAAGAATGGAATATCCAGGCCTGGTGACACAGAGGGGCCTCCAAAGACAAGAGCTGGAGATGGGAACAAAACTTTGAGAAGAGAGAACAGTAGACCAAGTGTCACCTATGGCTGAGATGAACCCAGGGTCCTCCTTCCCCAGCTCTGTTGTTCTTGCCGTGCCGCTCTCCCTGCAAACTGCCTCTCCTTTAAACCCCAATGCCACACAGGCCCTATTGAAGTAAGAGAGATGTCACATTGGTGACAGCAAAGAGCTAGAAATTAGGCTTAAGGTATCAGATTTTAGATGGAAAAAAGATCAAACTCTGTCACCTTTATGGGATAACCATGAGTATACTGCAGGAGAACTGGTCTTTGAGCTTCATTCCAACAGAATGCACTGAGTAGCAGAGTTTTGCAAATTCAGCCCTTTTCTGTCTATAAATATGTCTCTCAAATTTACCCAACCTCCAGATCACAGTGAGCGATGAACCCTCAGAATGTCCACCATTTAGAAACCACATACTTTGAAACTCTATCTCATCCCATCTCAGAGACTAACTAATGTTCTCTAGATACAGAGATCACCAATACATAGCCTCTGAAACTACAGACATTGCAGGCAACATGCCCACCGCACTTAGACACTTGGTATACCCAGAGGAGAAATCTGTTGATACACATAAGCATTTGGGGAAAGGGCTGGTTCAGGCTGCAGCCAAGGGAGGCAGGTTAGACTTCAGAGGGCATCTTTCTCCTGGCAGCAGGGAACTTAGGAACAACTCTAGAAACACACACACACACACACACACACACACACACAAATACTATCTGGACTTGGTGAAGAATGATTCTGGGAGGCAGATGCAAGAGGCAGAGCAACATGGCTGAGAAACGGGAAATTTTTACTAGGATAAGAAATCCCTCAAGGGCTGAGATGGGGATCCCTTGTTCTAATCATCAAAACCTGTGTCTTTGTACCCCAAATCTCCAACACCCCAATAAGTAGAGGAGACAAGAAAACAGAAATGATAATAAGAGCTGAGGTATTAAGGGAAAGTGGGTAGGCACAGACTTGTGGTGACAAGGAATGGTCTGGGAGACAAATAATAGGAGTAGATAGAAAAGGAGGCAGAAATGATGGTAAATACCCAGGGGCAAGGGAATACACCTGAAGGGCTCGACTGGACATGTGTCAGAGCAAAGGAGGCAGACCTAATGCGGGGGCTATGACAAGGGGTCAAGACGGACTAGTAAAGAAGCAATAGAGATATAAGGGAGCGACCACATAGATAAGAGAGGGGCAATGAACACCAGAGAGGGGACTGATATAGGGGAAGGACAGAAGGGGGACTCATATAAGGAACGGACACCATATGGGGGGAAAGATATAGGTGATGGACAGCAGAGGAGGGAGGGGGAATGGAAATAAGGATTGGAGGGGTGGGGGAAGGGGGTAAAAGTGATGAAGTGAAGACAGCATTGAGACCCCAGAGATTACATTTTACTGGTCAAGAGCCTTTAAGAGGGTCAGAGTCTGGGGCAGGATCCTAACCTGTCCCCTACTCCCATCATTTAATCTTACTTGTACTGCCACCCCCCCAAGCACACATAATTTGGCCCTCCCCCTGCCCTGGTCTCCCCTCCCCCACCATTCCCTCTCTCTTCTCTCTTCCCTCCATCTGGACCCTCCATCCCCCCACCCCCCACTGCCTCCCTCTCTCTCCATCTGGCCCCTTCTCTCCCTCCATCCTCTCTTTTTCCGCCCCTTACCATACTCTGAGTCCCCCACCAAATTCTCCCCCCACATCTTCTTGGCTTCTCTTTTCACCCCTATGTTTTCATTTCTCCTTCCTAGCCCCTCTCCCAAGACTCTGTCCCTCTATTTCCTTGATGTTTTCCTCATCACTCAGCTCCCACCCCCAAATTATTTCTGCAGCTTTTTCCCCAACCCAATCCTTCTACCTTCCCACCCCTTTCTGGCGCTTTCTTTCCCCTTCATCATTTTCCCTTCAGCCCCCTTTCAAGGCCCATTTCCTGGCCCCTCCATCCCTTATCTACCCCTATCCCTCTGGCCTCCAATCCCTCCTTCCCGGTTGCTCCCACCCCTGCCTTCCCGGTCCTCCCCTCTCCCTCCATTTCAGCCGCTCCCTTCCCTCGGCCCCGACTCTCCCCCGCCCCCTGCCCCTCCCCCTGTTGCCCCCCATATGGCCCTCCCCCTCCCCCCACCACGTACCTCTGAAAGGGGCATAGGACATCGCGGGGATGCTCCCCCGATGGATGGAGGCTCGAGACCTGCTCATCAGGCCTGGGGGGAGGGGGCGGGGGGACGGGGGAGAAAGAAGAGAGAAAGAGGGGGAGAAAGAGGGGGAGAAGGAGGAGGAGGTGGAGGAGGAGGAGGAGGAGAGAGGAGGAGAGAGGAGCAGAGAGAAGCAGAGAGGAGGAGAGAGGAGGAGGAGGAGGAGAATAAGAGCCAACGGCAGCAGCGGCAGCCGAGAGAGAGGGGGGGCGGGGGAGCGAGCGAGAGCGAAGAGAGCAGGAGGAGGAGGAGGAGGGAGAGACTCTGCAGCCCCCACCCCTACTCCGGGAGGCCCAGATTGTGAGAGAGAGAGAGACCCCTGACTCAAAAACACACCAGAGAGAGACAGAGGTCCTAAAGATGCAGACCCCAGACCCTGAGACAGAGAGACCCTAGACCCACAGAGAAAGATACTTCACCACCCCCCACTGTGGGTTAATTTGAGACACAGGCCCAAAATCTAGAGGAAAAGAGACTCCTGATTTGAGGAAAAAACGACCCCAGATCCCCCAGAGAGAGAAGCCCAATATCAAAATCTGAAAATCCAGTCTAAAAAGGGTTCTCCATACCTACAGACATCTTAGACTCCAGACCCTGAGATGATGATTTCAGGGACCAGGACCTGAGACCTAGACTCAGAAAAAGATGAGGCCCAGATTCAGAAAGAGCCAGATGTAGAATTAGAGCTTAGAGAACTCAGACCTAGAAAGAGACCCCAGACTCAGATCTCAGAGACTGATAACTTAGAGACAGAGACACTCCTGACTTAAGGGGAGATAGAGACTTCAGCTGGTCCGGAGATGGACAACTCAGAGACCCAAAATTCATGAAGAAGACTTCGAAAGACCTCAGAGTGCGACCACAGACCCTGAAACACAGAAACCCCCCAAACCAGAAGCATAAAAGGAAACTCAATCCTAAGAAAGATCTCCACACAAATACTGAAAGACCCCTCCGAAATCTGTCTCAGAGACAAACTCCAAACTCAAAGACAGAGATCTCAGGGAACCTCCCCTCCCCACTTCCCTGCCCTAGAACCTCGGAGAGGTATAACCCTGACGTCAGCCTGGGAAACTCCGAGGCATCCCCACCACCAGACCAATGACCTCAGACCTTGAAGGGAGGGGAAATATTGGGTGGGGGGAGTGGCAAGAGCTTTTTTCTCTGCACCTCCTCCCACCTCTCTGCCTCTCATTGGCCCCTCTCTCCATTTTTGGGTCACAGGATGTGCTTGGGCCCCAGGGAAGTTATGTAGGGCAGGTCCTGGCTCCTCGGGGGATGGGTTAGGGAAAGGAGACCCGAGGCTGAGAGGTGGACCAATCCTGGGGAGTGGAATAGGCAGGGAAGAGGGGACAGAAGGACCATCACCACTGTCCCCATCCTGCAGCCCTCGTTCTCCTTCCCTCTGATTCAGTAGTCTGTCTCAAGCTTTGGGTTTTCAATTAAGATGGCTAGGCCCCATTTTCACCATCCTCTACCACAGGGTCTCGCTCTGTTTTAAAATGCGTCTTTCCTCACCTAGCTATTGTCTTGCCATGCCCGTGCCTGCCTAATCACTCCCTGCTACCCAGGGACAGCGGGCTTCTAGATCACCGTTGTTCATTCCCAAACCCAGGCATATCTCTGCCCAACTAAAGGGGCAGGGGGCGCTCTCTTAACCCCCGAGTTTGGGGTGAAGGGTCCTTCTCAGACCCTCCCACTCCTTAAGACCTCGGAAACAGTGCAGGGGAGGTCACTAGGCACATTGTGGGGTTTAAGGATGATTCCCCACTCCACAGCCTGACGCATCGACTCTGCGGGGTCTCTGGCCCCCCTTTCCTGGAACCAGCTCTCGCCTCACGTGGCCTGCGAGGCTGGCCTGTGATTGGCCACTTGGCGTCACTCACTGAGTGCCGCCGCCGAAGAGGACCGGCCCCCTCACGTGACAGTGGAACACCGCAGCGGCTCTCCTCAGCCAGCAAGTGGCAGTTTCGGGTTCACACGGAAACGGGCGTGCCATTTCCGCGCACGTCTGCAGATGCGGTAGTCGATTGGTCAAGTCTCCCATGGCTCCTCCCTCATCAGGAGGCGGGCAAACCGCGCCATGATAGGGCCGGGATTGGCTGGCTCTGGAGGCGCGGGTGGTCCTTCTTCTACTGTCACATGGTGCGCGCTGTTTTCTAATCACGTGGCTGCCACCCAGGTAAGAAGAGGCCGCTCTTCCTGGGGTTGTTTCTCCGTGTGACGTGTGGCCTTTGAGATCAACTCTCCTGTACCAGCGTAGGCCGCATGAGTGGGGGGCGGTCTCCCGCGGTCCTGCTCGGCGGAGTGGTGAGTGACCGGCCCCGCCCCGCCCCTTCCGGTCCTCGAAGCCTCGACCGCTACCCGCACCCCAAATCCCAGAGGTTGGCCCCCTGAGGTGTGAGTGAAATGAGCTTTTGCTTTATTTTCCAAGTTTCTCTCTCACCTTCAGGGGCATTCTTCGGGGGTGCATCAGAGGGAGGGCAGAGCCTGAGGATCTAAGCGAAGGCTTCCCCGGGTGTAATTTCCTGGGCTGTTTGTGAGGAGAGATCGAATTCGCCTCCTGCTCTCAGGCCTCTCTGCTCCTGTCTTTTGTTTGGATGCCGGCGCTGCTGCCTGTGGCCTCCCGCCTTTTGTTGCTACCCCGAGTCCTGCTGACCATGGCCTCTGGAAGCCCTCCGACCCAGCCCTCGCCGGCCTCGGATTCCGGCTCTGGCTACGTTCCGGGCTCGGTCTCTGCAGCCTTTGTTACTTGCCCCAACGAGAAGGTCGCCAAGGAGATCGCCAGGTAGGGACCTCGATGTGCAGCGAGAAAGGATGATCATGAAGGGAGAGTTGGGGGTGGGGCAGAAGAGTGCTGCTTTCTCCTTTCTCCAGCTCTGGAAGCCTGTCTCTGGGCTGCCAGTACAAAAACTGGGGTCATGGGGTACTCTGAATGGGACTGTCTCTTCACTCCAGGGCCGTGGTGGAGAAGCGCCTAGCAGCCTGCGTCAACCTCATCCCTCAGATTACATCCATGTGAGTCATAGGAGTTGGGGGGTTAACCTAACTGTAGGAGCTGACTGGGAACCTCTTTCCTGGGGGAAATTCTTTGCTCCCCACAACTCTCCCCCTCTGACCTTTCAGCTATGAGTGGAAAGGGAAGATCGAGGAAGACAGTGAGGTGCTGATGGTGAGAAACATTTCCCCCACCCAACAAAATATCCCCAATCTGACCCCTTTAGCCCTTACCCCTCTTCTGAGAAACTGAACTCAATCCCACTCCTTGATTCAACCATGTTTATCTTTGTCCCTTAGATGATTAAAACCCAAAGTTCCTTGGTCCCAGCTTTGACAGATTTTGTTCGGTGAGAACTTTGAGATGGATGGGGTGAGGGTGTGTACTGTGTGGGTGTGACTTGCTGGGCAGTCTAGGGCTTGCGTGTAAGGGAGTGGGTTCCTTTGGGTAAATCTTTGAGTGATCCCCTTCCCCCACCCATTTTGTAGTTCTGTGCACCCTTACGAAGTGGCCGAGGTAATTGCATTGCCTGTGGAACAGGGGAACTTTCCATACCTGCAGTGGGTGCGCCAGGTCACAGAGTCAGTTTCTGACTCTATCACAGTCCTGCCATGAAGAGCCCTGTTCCTGCTCATCATGAAGATCCCCGCGATAGTTCAATGCCTTCTGACTTCCAGGTGATGACTGGGCCCCCAATAAATCCTGTCTTTGGGTCTCTCTGCCTTTTGCCTGTTTTTTGTCATGTATGCAAATTTGTTGGGAGAATATAAGTGCTTCTAGTCCCTGTATTCTCTACATCTTTCAGAATGACTCAGAGTTGCTAGATTTATTTCTCTTTATTTCAATCATAGAGAGTCCGGGATCCCTTATCATCCTCCCTCCTCAGTCTCTGCCCCCAGGGGTTAAATAACTTTAAAAAATATTTAAAAAGCTGTAACAAAATAACATCAAAGGAAATGGGAAGGATGGGAGGGGTCAGGAATCATGAAGGAGGGTAGAGAAGAGAGCCTCTTCCCCACCCCCCACTCTTGGATTCCAGCCTGGGCAGTAGGGAGAACCACCCCCTATCTCTCCAGGTACATCCCAGCTGTAGGTGAGGTCAGAGGTCAGGGTATGAAAGTGCCGGTGTGTGTGAATGGGGAGCTGGGCAGAGGCAGGCTGTTCAGAAGATGCCCCCTCCTCCCCACTCAACCAGGTACTGCACAGAGCCATCAGGCCGTACTCTCCGAGCAAGGACCCGGACAGGGTCCCCTCGGGACAGGTAACCAACCCCACCTCGGACTCCTCCCCCAGTCCCAGGAGACAAACTACGGCACAGGGGAGAAGGGGGTGCTGAGCGTCTAGGAAGACCTGGGGATGGGGATGAGACTGAGGAAGATGAGGCAGTCATCGAGTGGGGGGCACTTTTAGGGATGTCTGTGGGGAAACCAATGTGAAGTTCCAGGGGTGACCTAGGGAGAGAAGGCAATTTTAAGAAATGGGCAGAAATGGAGAGCACATGTGAATCAGAGAAACAGCGTTAGAGACTAAGAGCCTTGAGCACATAGAGGGGAAGAGGAGCATCACTGGTAATAGAAGACAGAATCTCACCTGTCTGGGGGTTCACCGTCCCCAGAGGTCCCTGCGGTGCTGGCAGAAGGGTGGAAGGAAGCAAACATCCGGATGGGGCTGCTGGGGTTGGAGTGGGGAAAGTCAGGACCTGAAGCAGGGGAACAGGACCTTCTCCCCCTGGGAAGTGCGGAGCTTAAACACTACCCCCAAGGGACTCCCTTCCCCAGAATACTGGCTACCAGACACTAGTTCTAGAAGTCGGTCTAGGCCAAGAACTGGGTAGCCAAGGGGGAGAGTGAAAAGAATTCTGGGTGATAAAGTCCAGAAGATGTGAATAATTGGGAGCATATTTTGTGGGGGAGGGGCAGAGGAGCACTGACCTGGGCAGGCAGCGGGCATCTGTGGGCCGGAAGTTGTAGCCGCTGCTGCCCTGGTAACTCTGGTTAGGGCTGGGGGATGGTGGAGACACTGAGGCCTAGAAGAGGGGGCAAAGGACTGAGAGATAATCCTTGACTCCTTCCCACACCCCACCATTTGCTCCATAGGGTTCCCCCTGCTCCGGTACCTGCAGTGCCCTCTGCAGATGAGCCCGCTCCCTCTGCTCCTGGGGCTCGGGCTGATTGCGCACTGCTGAGGGTGGCCCCAGCTCCTCCACTTTCCCCTTCTGCCTCCTCCTCAGGGGCTCTGGCTCCGGCCTCCGGCGCTTCCCCAGGGGACGTGAGACCCCTCCCCCAGGGCCCTGCCCTGAAGGGAAGCTGTAAGAGGCCTCCTTATCCCCCCAGCCCCCTCCCGGACACCCCCAAGACCTCCCCATCTCTATACATATACCCCCCCAGGACTAACACCCTGAGAATTTCCCCCATCCCCCCTGGACCAGTGACCTGGTGAGTGCTCCATCTCCAGTAGGGGGCTCCACAGGGGGAGGCATCCGAGCATGGAGACCAAACAAACATTTCCTCTTCTTAATCTCTCTCCCTGAAATGAAACTGGGGCAAGAAGAGAAATGATATAGGGTCAGTGCTGTAAAAAACGGTTCCTCCTTACGCCATTCCTCAATCCTTTTCAGTCACAGTCTTCCAGGTGGGTTGCAAGCCCCTCCCCTTCCAGGCTTCCACTCTCCATCTCTTTCCGAGCCTCATCCTTGCCTCCTCTTCCCTCCAACTCACCGGTCCTTGTGGCTGTTGAGAGCAGAGAGGAGCTTGGAAGAACGTTCTCCTTTGGGGGTGTCTGAAAGCTGGGAGAAATGAAGAAAAATGGGGCCAGGGGAGCAGTGATTTCTTCTCTTCCCCTTTCCACTACATCTCCCTGTCCCATCCCAACCCCCAAAACTGCACTACCCCTTACCTCCCCCAGGAGCAAACTGTCCCAATTCTCAGAAGTGAAGGGGAGGATCTCACGATCAAAATCAAAGTATTTCTTCTTACAGCAAACACTGAGGTGATACAGGACAAGATGGGCCACATCCACCCTGGAAAAACAAAGTTTTCAAGACCACAGAGGCATTTTAAGAGCCAGGGGAGTCCTGAGGTGGGAGGTTGGGGCATATAGAGTGAAATACTGGGGTGTGGAGTTACACTGAGGTCATGCCCAATCCAGCTCACCAGCGAAGCTGTAGTCTCCGGACTTTCTCAGGGCCCCCGCGACACACACAGCATTCAAATTCATAGAACCTGGACATGGGCAAGAGGGAGCAAACACACTTACACAGGAAAACTATGCCATACCCTGGAAGACTCACAAGCAAGGACGGGGCGAACAGGTGAGGTAACGCTGCAGAGGTTGGGAAGAGACTGGAGTGGAGAAGGGCGTGGGAGAACTGAGGGTGGAACACGAAGAAAGAGGGCATCCTTGGCTCCTAGAGAGTCTGCCTTGGTCTCACCTGTCCCCATAGAGGAGGGGCTTGCTCAGACACTGGGTGCAGGCCTCATGGAACCACTGCAGGCAGCTCCGGCACTGCAGCATTTTCAGGTTCCACCTGAGGGGGAACACAGGACTTCTGGCCTCCAGAAATCCCCTTCCCCATAACTGTCCCAAACCCTAAACTTACCTCCCATCCCCCTGAGTGCTACCCTCATCCTGTTCTTTTTCCTTCATTTCCTGGGATCCACCACCACATCATTCATTCCACAGTCTGCTCCCCTCTCATTACTCACTCCCCAGGGCCACCACAGTAACAGTAACTCTGCTGTCGGTTGCTCAGATGTCCAGCATCCCAGTCCAGCCCCTTCAGTCCATATGGCAGAGAGAGCTTCATACCCAGCATGGCCCGGGCATAGGGGCCCTTCTTCAGGGCACCTCCCCTCTGCAGAGACAGGATAGGTGGGTGGCTTCAGAGGGGTGGGGAGAGGAAAAGGCTTGGGAGAGGCTGTGGATGGGAGGCTCCCACAGGAAGGGTAACAGGGAAGTGCCTTTACCTTGGTGGCGATCGCAAAGACACACTGGCGGCATACCCAGGATGTGCCCTCTCCCTCTCCAGGGGCTGGAGCCCTGGGAACATGGCAGTCCTGGTGATAAGCTGGAGTGATAATAGTAGACCACTTATTGCATACCTGTGTGTGCTTGGTATTGGGACAGGAATAGTCTTTACCCATCTCATTTAATCCCTGACCATGGTCTTGATGAGGGGGTG
The DNA here is from genome assembly GCF_029281585.2 of Gorilla gorilla gorilla. Taxonomy (NCBI): domain Eukaryota; kingdom Metazoa; phylum Chordata; class Mammalia; order Primates; family Hominidae; genus Gorilla; species Gorilla gorilla. The sequence goes on along the minus strand of NC_073229.2, from coordinate 51,150,983 downwards.
CATTATCCTTATTTTACAAGTCAGGGAACAGAGGCTCCTAGAGGTTAAGGGACATGTCCGAGGTCATATGGTTAGAAAAGGATGCATTTAAACCATCTTCTGCCTGCAAAGGTTATACCACCCCTTTCCATGGCTGCTTCTCCCTGGGCTGAAAGCAGATGAGGACTAAGATAGGGCTAAGCCGCCTGGCCAGAACAGTGGCTTGGGGACTAAGGCCAGGACAGGTGACATAGGGACCATCCTGGAGGGAAGAGCAAGCTGGACCATTCAGGTGACCTGCCCTCTCACCATGGCGACACTTCTCACAGCTGACCAGCCGGTTCCCAGGGACCACAGTCTCAGAGCGACAGACACAACAGAGGAGTTCCTCTCCAGGGAGGGCAGCTGAGAGAGAACACAGTGTCACGGGGCCTGCCTTTAAGTCTCTTTCTGCCCCTCTAGGCCAGGTTTGTTTTCCATGGGATGTGCAATCTCAGGTCTCTAGAGTCTTACCAGGGCTAATGTCTTTCCATAGAACCAGAAACTGCGAATCATCCTCAAACTGGACCAGACACACCTCCCTAGCACTGTCCACCTGGAATGGGTGAGCAAACAGGATGAAATGGGAACCAGAATTAGATAAGGAAACTAGGAAGAAGGTCAGAGGTAGAAGGTCTTACCTTTTTGATGGTACCCAAGTATAGCAGCCCATCAGTCCATCTGGCCAGCACATCTTGACCCTCCCAAAGCCGAGGCCTGGGGCCAGAGGTGGGAGCAGGAGAAGCTGGGTCCCAAAGTGAGGAGGCACCAGAGCGGCTCAGCCGGGGGGGCTGCGCCATTGCATCCTGGGGGGGCCTAGCCAGAAAAGAAATGGGGAGGAGAAGGTTATTAATGCTGAGAAACCTTCCCCATTTTCTTTTCTTTTTTTTTTTTTTTCCTGAGATGGAGTTTTGCTCTGTCGCCCAGGCCAGAGTGCAGTGGCACAATCTTGGCTCACTACAACCTCCACCTCCCGGGTTCAGGCAATTCTCCTGCCTCAGTCTCCCAAGTAGGTGGGATTACAGGCGCATGCCACCATGCCTGGCTAATTTTTGTATTTTTAGTAGAGATGAGGTGTTGGCCATGTTGGCCAAACTGGTCTCGAACTCCTGACCTCATGATCCACCCACCTCAGCTTCCCAAAGTGCTGGGATTACAGGCGTGAGCCACCGGGCCCGGCCAGCCTCCCCATTTTCTTTGCCTATTTTGCCATCAAGAATGAAGTATCTGTGCCCCCATCTCCAAATCCCTGAGACACCTTGATAGGAAACCACTGGGCACCCACCACCAGCTTTTTGAGTCCTCTTCCAACTCTAGTGACTGGCTCTCCTCTCTGTAACAGCCCTCCCCCCGACCCCAAACCTAGTTGCTAGTTTCCCAGCTTCCAGAGCTCTCCTGGGGTATTATATACTGGCCTTGAAATTTTAGGAGAAATTATGGTTGTAGAAGCAAAGGCTACTCAGTTTAGAGGTATCATAATTAGGGTGTCCTGTTGCCCAGAGATGTGTTTTGGGACCTTTTCTGGAGATGTTTTCCAGAGCAGAAACGGCTGTCTCCCCAGTCCTGCGTGTCTCATTAAGAACAATCATCCTGGTGCCAGGTTATGTCAGGTCACCCTCAAATTCGGGGCTCCCTGCCCCCGGGTTAGACAACTTCTCTGAGTGCCCCGGGAGGGGGGCGTGTCCCAGTCCCGGTCTCTACTCCCCAGGACGGCAAGTCCGAGAAGGGACTTGTGTCGGCCCAGCCCGGACCCGAGGCCAAGGCGGCGAGGCTCTCCCGCCCGCGCCCCGCGCCGACCCCCGGCTCCCTGCCCCCCACCAGCGCCTCCTGCCGCCTCCTTACCGGTGACAGCTGGGGCCGCCGGGAGCCGGGCAGGGGCAGACGTAGGAGACCTAGGCGAGTCCCCCGCGCAGAGAGGGCACGTCCGGGCGTGGGGGGGGGGCGTGCAGGCGGAGGCCGGGGGGTCCCCAGGCCCAGCCCCTCCGTCCCGGCGCCTCTGGGGCGTATGACGCAGCAGCCAAAGCAGCGGCAGCGGCAGGAGGAGGAGGCGGCGGGGGGGAGGGAGGGAGGGGAGGGACGGACCGGTTGGGGGGGAGGGTGGTGGGAGGGGAGGACTGGGGGAAAGGAGGAGCCGGAGGGGGGGGGCGGGCACCACCTCCCTCCACCTCCCTCACCTCCAACAGGCGTGGAGGGCGCCGAGGAAGAAGCTGGCCCTTCGCGGCTTGGGGAGCGAAGAGTCGGACCCGGTGGGAGAGGGAATCCCCTCAGCCCCTTCCTCCGACCTGAGATTCGCCCTTGGGGCACGAGGGAATCCCCCCTCCCGGCAGCCTGCCTCCGGCCTGGTCCCCCGCCCCATGCCACATCCGTTAGCTGCCCCACCCCCCATGGTCACTCCAAGTCCCGCCCCCCGGCCCCAGTTCACAGCCCCGCCCTCCATTCACCCTTCTCGATGCCCCCACCACGCCCTCCTCCCTCGCGCGCCCCGCCCTCCACTCGCTGTTAGCCCCAGCCCCGCCCTCCCCGTGGCGAGTCGCGCCCCACCCACCGCCCTTTTGCGCACGCGTGTCCCCTCCTGCGCGCGGCACCTGGGAGGACTGAGCCCCTCCTTCACCGGGCGGCGGCCGTCGGCGGTTGGCGCGAGGGAGTCGGCGGGCGTGCGCGCCGCTTCCCGGGGACGTCCCGCCCCGTGCTTCTAGGGCTGGCGCAGACGAAGGGGGCGAGGACCTGAGGCGGTGACGCCACCGAGAGCCAGCCAATGGGCAGCGAGCGGGCAGAGCCCCAGCCGTTCGAACGGAAAGGCAGGGAAAGGGCGGGAGGAAAGAGCCAGCAGTTTGGGAGCGCGCGCTAGCCCCGCCTCTGGACTCGGGTCCGGTCCCCATTTGCCGACACCCACCAAAGGAACGTTCTTCCCTGGGGCTGGGGTGGCCGGCGGAAGGGTGAAAATTACCTATAACTAGTGACCAAGGAGGGGGCGTGGATAGCTAGAGGGCACACCTCCCTGATGTGACGGACGGGGTAGGGGGTATTAGCAGAGGGGAAGATGATCCAGGCCAAGGTCCAGAACCGGTGATAGCAGAGGGGAAAAAAGACGAAGCCCTCAGCCCCCGCTCCCGCCTCCCACATAAACGTTTGGCAGAGGGAACAGATCACAGCTCCCACCTTTACAGATATGAAAGTATCTGCCTTCTTGGGCAAATGCTAATAAAACCTTTATTTAAAAAAAAAAACCTATTCTTTATTTGATAGCCCTGGGACATGGTGCCCTCCACCCAATAAAGCACCCTCCAGCAACCCTCCCACCCCTCACCCGATACATAGACATACGGACACACACACACACACACACACACACACACACACACACACACACACACACACATCTGGATCCGTCTTCACTTCCTGTTGGCCTGAGCAGTACCAATAACACACTGGTTCACCTGGGGGCAGGAGGTTAGACAGGATAAAAGTTTGCAGCGTAACCAATACAACATTTTTCCCAAGATCTCCTCCCATCCTCCAATGCTAGGGCTGCCCTCAGAAATACTGAAATAAGGCCTCCAAAGGCTGGTTCAGGCTGGTGCCAGTTATGGTTTGTTCTCCTCTGCACACTAGGTTTGGAGGAGGTGAAAAGGCTTGAGAAGAGATGGAAGCCCCAGAAGAAAATACAGGAGCAGAGAAAGGTGGCTTTCATTTCCAGCAATACCCTGTACTAGAGACCTCCAACCTCTCCCACTGTAAAACACTTAAACCGAGATAAAATAGTAATAACACCCATGTAGGAACTAGAACTCCTTAGAAAATGGATCAGTTGAAGTCTGGGGGAGGAAATGTACAAGTTGAATCTGAAAAGACTACTAGAGTTCTGTCTAAAGGACACTGGCACCAATCTGAAGGAGGCTCTTCTTTTTTTTTTTTTTTTTTTGAGACGGAGTCTCGCTCTGTCGCCCAGGCTGGAGTGCAGTGGCGCGATCTCGGCTCACTGCAAGCTCCACCTCCCGGGTTCAAGCCATTCCGCCTCAGACTCCCAAGTAGCTGAGACTACAGGCGCCTGCCACCACGCCCGGTGAATTTTTTGTATTTTTAGTAGAGACGGGGTTTCACCGTGTTAGCCAGGATGGTCTCGATCTCCTGACCTCGTGATCCACCCGCCTCGGCCTCCCAAAGTGCTGGAGTTACAGGCATGAGCCACCGCGCCCGGCCAGGAGGTTCCTATTGGCCAAAGATGGGGCAATTTGAGCATCAGAAAGAAGAATGACTGTGGCCGGGCTGGGTGGCTCACGCCTATAATCCCAACACTTTTGGTGGCTACAATGAGCTATGACTGAGCCACTGAATTCCAGTCTGGGCAACAGAGCAAGTCCCTGTCTCAAAAAGAATAAAAATAAAGATAACCCTCAGATAAACATTCATTGGTCACCTTTGGAAGCTGCTAGGATATCAACTCAATACTGAAAATCAATAAATAATTCAGCATTTATCTTGTTTTTCCTGTATGAACTGAATTTCAGAGAAACCAAGTAGATGGCAAGGCAAATGTCTTCATAAAAGAATCGTGACTAACCAATGCAGAACAACTAAGATTAGAAAAATCCCCATTTAGAAACCCCTTAATGAAATAAAGGATCCAGGTATGGTCACTGCTGGATAAAATCACTAGGTGAAAAAGTCAATAAGGAGCTTGTAAATGGATGGGTCAGGTTGACAACACCCAAATATGATAAATAAGTGAAAGTATGGGGGAAAGAGGAAGCAACCAGCCAAAATCCAGAATAGTATATTCTATAGGACAAATGACCTTCAACAAACAAATGACATAATAGTGGCAGTGTGGGATAGGGTTGTGGAACTTGAGACATTTCAACCAAGTGGGTGGCCCTTGCCTGGATCCTGATTTGAACAAACCTATTATGTATAAAAGACACTTCTGAGACAGTTGGGTGAAATTTAACATAAACTGGGTATTAGAGGATATTAAAGTTCATGTTGTTGGATGTTACATTGGTATAACATTAATAAAAAGTTAGAAAAAACATCACCACCCTCTAAAATCGAACTTGCAAGATAGTGAGGGAAACCCTCATCAAAGTAGAATACCAGATCAGGGTGCAGGTGCTGGCTACTCCACAGCAACAATCAGTGCTGACTGGGAGGAAGCCCAAGCGCACAGCAGGACAGACCTGATCAAACCTCAAATAAAGCCAGAGCCCATCAAAGGGCTATACGCGCAGGAGGAGGGTGTACCAGAGAAAAAAATTACCGTGGAGGCAGACAGTAAGGAAACTTTCTGACTTAACACTAGTTAGTGGAAGGAGATTCTAGTGGAAGGAATTCTCATTAGTGAGAATTCATATATAGCCACTGGCTGACCCTCATGAGGTTTGGAGTCTGAATTCACACTATTTGGAATAGTCTGAAAAACCTCTAAGTCTTTGATCCAGTAATCCCATTTCAAGGACTATTTCCCTGGTTAGATGTAACTGAAAAAATACAAAATGATGTATGTACAAAGTTAGTCAACGTGGCCTTGTTTGTGACTAAAAAAGTGTGGAAACAATCCAAGTGTCCAGTAGAGGGAACTGGTGGATAAATTTTGGTGCAGCTACATAGTGGAGTCCAGGCAGACCTAAAAATAATGATCTCTGTATGCTGATCGGGAGGAATCTTAGGGATTTTTTGTGTGTTGGTTTTTTGAGACAAGGTCTTACTCTGTCACCCAGGCTGAAGTGCAGTGGTAGGATCACGGCTCACTGCAGCCTCCACCTCCCAGGCTCAGGTGATCCTCCCACCTCAGCCTCCTGAGTAGCTGGAACTACAGGTGTGAGCCACTACACCCAGCTAATTTTCCTATTTTTTGTAGAGACAGGGTCTCACTATGTTGCCCAGACTGATTTTAAACTCCTGGGCTCAAGCAATCCTCCTGCCTTGGCCTCCCGAAGTGTTCGGATTATAGGCATGAGCTACTGCGCCCAACCAGCTTAGACCTTTTAGTCACCTTTTCTTTTTTTTTTTTTCAATCAGCTTTCTCAGGTTAAATTAATCACCCGTTTTTTAAAAAACTTAACTCAAAAGCTAATAATTAAAAATGGAACCAGGTGAGCAGTGCCTCAGATACCTGCAAATGTAAAACCTTTCTGCACAAATGTGCTCCCTGCCCTAGAAGACAAAAGGGATTGGAATGGAGAAGCCTACAACCACCCACGGGTCCTGACGAGGCTGACTGGTGGTAATCGCACCTTGGAGGCAAAGCGTAGAGAGTTGAGGGACTCGGAGACGTTCTCTTCCAGTGGAGAAATGTTCACAAACATGAGCCTATGAAAAGAGAATGTGCCCAACCCCAGCATTAGGGGCCAGCAGAGCCTGGACAGGTCTCCACTGTTCCCCTTTCTACCCCTCACCCCAGCACAGTTCCTACCTGACCCCTTCCATCTGTCCCTTTCACTCACATCTTAGCACTACCACCCAGAGAGTTCTGCAGCAGGTAGGTCAGTTTGCTGTTCCGGTAAGGCACGTGGGACTCCTAGATGATTGAGGTGGGGACAGATGTTTAGGAATAGGCAGGGTTCTGCACAGCCAACCCCAACTGTCCCCCAGGTCCCGTATCTCACCCCACTCCCATTCCCACCTTGTTGCTCAGGGCCATGATAACCAGCCCCAGCGTGGACAGGCTGCTGTTAATGGCCTGTGTTTCCCGAAGGCGTTCCCGCTCCCCAGGGCCGAGGGCTAAGCCGGGGTCAAGTCGCTCACTCCCGGCCAGGTCCACAAGACTGAGGGGGGCCCCACACTGCAGGCCTCGGCTGGAGTGCTCCCCAGAAATCTGTAGCTGGAATACACTGTGGCTGCGTGATGACCGTTCATTCTGGGCTGTGCGGGCCACAGCCCGATTCTGGCGGGCCAGATGAAGCAGGGCCTCCACCTGGGGATGGGAGCAGAAGGGGCAAAAAGGCAGGCAGAAGTCAGTACATAGTAATATGTATGGAAATGAATAAGAGCCCACCCCCACCCTCTTGAAGCTTTCTAGCCTGTCAAGAAACAAAATAAGATGCACAGTATGTCTGAAAATGGTAAGGAATACATAGAATAGGGAGTGTATAAAGGCGGGGTGGGGAACACAAGTTTTGACAGGATAGCCAAGATCTCCAGGAAAGAGCATCCAGGCAAAGGCCCTGAGATGGGGAGCACGACTAGCTGGTTGAGGAACAGCCAGGAGGCCAGCATGGCTAGGATATGCTGAGCAAGGAGATTAGACATGAGATGTAGTGACCCTCCTCGTTTTGGCAGATGCATCACTCCCTTGCCACTCCCAGGTTAAGGCAGATCTACCGACAGCCCACAGGCCAAAACGGGATGTGGTAACCCAGCCTCATAACTTGCACTTCATCCTTCAATTCTCTCCTGCTCCTTTCTCCCTCTACCTCCATCTCGTGGCACCCTGCCCACTCCTCCCCATTTCCCAGTTCCAGTGCCCATGGGTCCTCACTTCTTTCTCACAGGAGACAGGGACATATCGAGCATTGGTGACAGTGAGCTCCTCACTCCCTGGCCCTGCACGGCGAATCTCACACTCGCCCCCTTGACCCTTCCGGGTTCCAGTGGCCAGCAGGTCCCGGACAGTCTCATTGTAGATCTCTACGTAGCTTGCTACAAAGCTGTAGGTCCAGCCCTGACCACTCAGCTCCTGGGCCACAGAGAAGAGGTGCCGCAGGGCCCGAGGGATCAGCCCCTCCAACTGGGGGTCTCCCCCAGGCCCACCCTCCATTGTGAAGGTCTTGCCACTGCCTGTCTGGCCATAGGCAAAGATGCATACTGGATAGCCATCCAGGGCTGACTGGACAAGCATGGCAATCTCTTCAAACACTTCATCCTGTCCACTTCCTGGTGGGAATACCCGGTCAAAGGAAAAATCATGGCGAGTTGGGGGAGCTGGTGCCCCACTCAGGGTCCCACGCCGCTCGTCAGACCGGAAGAGGCTAAGGCGGGTTGGAGGATCAGAGGGCCCACCAGGGCCAGAGGGAAACAGGAGGAGGCCAGGGGGTGGAGTGGGCTCCCCCGGCAGGACAGGGCGGACCCGGCAGAATACACGGATGTTGCCCTTGAGTTCCTGCAGCTGGTTGTGCAGTCGCCGGCGCTCCATTTCTAGCCCATGAAGACGTTCTTCCCGCTCAGTCAGTAAGGCTGCCTGGGCCACGGTCTCCTGCCGCAGAGATGCCACCTCTACTTGGCTGCTTGACAGGGCTGCTTCTGATGTCTGCAGCCTCCTCTGCCCAGAAGAGAACACAACATACACAGAGGGTAAGATGCAACCAAGAATAAGAACAAACTGTGTGGCGTATGCAGTGGGTGGAGGTGAGGTCCCTGCTCAAAAGGACCTCAAAGTCTGGTAAACAAAGAAAGATGAGAAAATAAGGAATCATGGTACTAAGACAGGGAGTGCTATGGGTATGCCCAAGCACAAAGAGGAGCACAAGGAAGATGATATCTATCTAGGGTGACACCCAGAAGTACAGGAGTGAACCAAGGAAGGATGTAGTACACAAAGAACATTCCAGAAAGAGGGAAGCACATATGCAGAATGCCCAGAAGTGAAAGTTGAGTCATTTAAGAGACTGCAAATAACTTAATCTAGTTGGTGCTCACCAGGAAGGAGTCAAGTGGACATGGGAGGAGGGAAAGAGAGTACCACAGGAATTTGTGATCAGGATGGGAACCCAAAGAAAGAGGGATGGAGGACTAAGGAAGACACAGATCTAAATGGGAGCTTTGCAAACAGTCAAGGGTAGGAAGAAGCGTGGCAGAAAGCAAGACAGTCAGGAGTGGGCTGGGTGCAGACAGGTGGAAGAGAGAGGTATCTTCAGCAGCACCTATACTGCTAAAGATAGGTGCTCAGGAGTTCTCAGCCCAGACTTGAGGGGTACCTGGAAGGGAGGGGAGGCATGACCTCTGCCAGGAAAGCAGGGCTGACATCTGGTGAAAATCTGGCCCTTACCTCCTTCTCCTCTAGTTGGGATGTCAGTCCCCTCCGTTCTTCCTGCAATTCCACCTGTTTTTTCTGAAGCTCTTGCACCAAGCCCTCCTGCGTGCTCAGCCGCTCTTCCAGCTCCAGGACACAAGCACGCAAGTTCTTCAGCTCCTGTTGGCCCTGCTCAGCCTGGGCCTGTACCTTGGCTAAATGCCCCTCCAGTGTTCTGCGCTCTGTCCCCAGGGCCTGGACCTGCTGTTGGGCATCTCTGAGCTGGTCCTGAAGCTGCTGGTTCTCTTGGTCCAATGTTTGAGTCCTCTCACGGCATCGTTTTAGTTCTGCATTTAGGTCACATAACTGACCCTTTAAGTCCCAGGCTGGACGTTTGCTGGGTTTCTTCCCTCCTGCCATGGGAGGAACACCTGACGCTAAGATGAACACAGAAAGGACAAAGGTCAGTGAAGTCTAGGCTCTCTATCCCTCCTCCCTTCTAGCCTTTATGGGATCCACACCTGATGCCACATCTCCTTCCGCTTAGAGACCAAATGGATTTTTCTGGGCACTCACCATCTTCTCTTCCCTATCCCAGCCTCTCACCCAGTGGTTATGTTTGTCACCTACTGCCAGACTTCTGGACAGGAACAGCAGGAACTGGCTTCTGGTTCTTCAACCCTAGAGAATTGAGGAGGTGACTTAGGAATTACAGGACCAGTGTCCCTCCACCTCCATCATTCTCCCTTTACATATACCCCAAATCCCTTCTCAGACCCAGCTCTTGAGCACAGTTACCTGTGGCAATAGCTGTGGAACACCGGGGTCCTGTCTTCTTGGAAACTTTTTGAGCTGCCCAGGAGATGGGAGAGAGCAAAGGTAGAATGATCATTCTTAAGATGGCATGTACACTTGCTAGGACAGGGGCAGAAGAAGTGCTTTTCTCAGAATTAGAAATAAGATAACTTCCTTCCCTTATCCCTAAGTCTGGCCAGCTCCTAATGATACCTCTCCTAGAACCAGAAATTACAGTCATCCCTCAGTATCCAAAAGGGGTTGATTCCAGCACCCCCCAAGAATACCAAAATCCAAGGATGCCCAAGTCCCTTACATAAATAGGTATATAGTATTAAATATAGTCTATGCACACCCTCCCATATACTTTATTTATTGATTGACTGAGACAGAGTTTCACTTGTTGCCCAGGCTGAAGTGCAATGGCATGATCTCAGCTCACAGCAAACTCTACCTCCAGGGTTCAAGCGATTCTCCCGCCTCAGCCTCCCGAGTAGCTGGGATTATAGGTATGCACCACCACGCCCAGCTAATTTTGTATTTTTAGTAAAGACGGGGTTTCACCATGTTGATTAGGGTGGCCTCAAACTCCTGACCTCTGGTGATCTGCCTGCCTTGGCCTCCATTTTGTTTTTTTTTTTGAGATGGAGTTGCACTCTTCTCACCCAGGCTGGAATGCAATGGCGCGATCTCGGCTCACTGCAACCTCCACCTCCAGGGTTCAAGCAATTCTTCTGCCTCAGCCTCCTGAGTAGCTGGGATTACAGGCAAGCGCCACCACGCCTGGCTAATTTTTTTTTATATATTTTTAGTAGAGACAGGTTTTCAGCATGTTGGCCAGGCTGGTCTCAAACTCCTGACCTCAGGTGATCTGCCTGCCTCAGCCTCCCAAAGTGCTGGGATTACAGGCGTGAGCCACCGCATCCAGCTGCATATACTTTAAATCATCTTTAGATTACTTATAATATCTAACACAATGTAAATGCTATGTTAATACAGTCATGTGCCCATAATGACATTTCGGTCAATGACAGACTGCATATACAACAGTAGCCCCGTAACATTATAATGGAGCTAAAAATTCCTATTGCCTAGTGACATTATAGCCATGGTAATGTCATAGCATTCCTCACCTGTTTGTGGTGATTCTGATATAAACGAACCTAATGCACTGCCAGTTGTATAAAAGTATAACACATATAATTACATATAGTACATAATACCTAATAATGATGACTATGTTACTAGTTTATATATTTACCGTACTGTACTTTTTATTGTTATTTTAGGGTATACTCCTTCTATTTGCAAAAAACAGTTAACTATAAAACAGCCTCAGGCATGTCATTCAAAAGGCATTCCAGGCCAGGCACCGTGGCTCATGCCTGTAATCCCAGCACTTTGGGAGGCCGAGGTGGGCAGATCAAGGGGTCAGGAGATTGAGACCATCCTGGCTAACACGGTGAAACCCCGTCTCTACTAAAAATACAAAAACAAAATTAACCAGGCGTGGTGGCGGGCGCCTGTAGTCCCAGCTACTCGGGAGGCTGAGGCAGGAGAATGGTGTGAACCCGGGAGGCGAAGCTTGCAGTGAGCCGAGATTATGCCACTGCACTCTAGCCTGGGCGACAGTGCGAGACTCCGTCTCAAAAAAAAAAAAAAAGGCAATCCAGAAGAAGGCATTGTTATCACAGGAAGTCACATCTCCATGTGTGTTACTGCCCCTGAAGATCTTCCAGTGAGACAAGATGTGGAGGTGAAAGCCAGTGATGTTGATGATCCTGACCCTATGTAGGCCTAGGCTAATGTGTATATTTCTTCGTTTTTAACAAAAAGTTTGAAAAGCAAAATAATATTTAAAATTTTTCAAATTTAAGCTTATTTCTTGGAAAAAATACAAATAAATAAAATTTTAAATTAAAAAAAGAATTTCAGGCAGGGCGCAGTAACTCATGTCTGTAATCCCAGCACTTTGGGAGGCTGAGGCGGGCGGATCACGAGGTCAGGACATCGAGACCATCCTGACTAATACGGTGAAACCCCATCTCTACTAAAAATACAAAAAATTAGCTGGGCGTGATGGCACACACCTGTAGTCCCAGCTACTTGGGAGGCTGAGGCAGGAGAATCACTTGAACCCAGGAGGCGGAGGTTACACGGAGCCGAGATCACGCCATTGCACTCCAGCCTGGGCGACAGAGCGAGACTCTGTCTCAAAAACAAAAAACAAAAATTTTATTTTCAAGCCAGGAGACAGAGATTCATATTGCCCTGAATATATGCTCCCTGCCCAAAACAAAATTTAGATAGAAAAAAAGCATGAGGAATAAGGATACAAAGGAATAAAATATTTCTGTAAAGCTATACAATGTTTGTGTTTTCAGTTGTTATTACAAGAGTCAAAAAGTTAGCCGGGCGCAGTGGCTCACGCCTGTAATCCCAGCACTTTGGGAGGCCGAGGCAGGCAGATCACGAAGTCAGGAGATCGAGACCATCCTGGCTAACATGGTGAAACCCTGTCTCTATTAAAAATACAAAAAAACAAAATTAGCCAAGTGTGGTGGAGGGCGCCTGTAGTCCCAGCTACGCGGAACGCTGAGGCAGGAAAATGGCGGGAACCCGGGAGGCGGAGCTTGCAGTGAGCCGAGATTGTGCCACTGCACTCCAGCCTGGGCGATAGAGCGAGACTCCATCTCAAAAAAAAAAAGAGAGAAGCTCTCGGCTTTCGGCTCGGAGGAGGCCAAGGTGCAACTTTCTTCGGTCGTCCCGAATCTGGGTTCATCCGACACCAGATGCCTCCACCATGCCGCCGAAGTTCGACCCCAACGAGATCAAGGTGGTATACCTGAGGTGCACCAGAGGTGAAGTCGGTGCCACTTCTGCCCTGGCCCCCAAGATCGGCCCCCTGGGTCTGTCTCCAAAAAAGGTTGGTGATGACATTGCCAAGGCAACGGGTGACTGGAAGGGCCTGAGGATTACAGTGAAACTGACCATTGAGAACAGACAGGCCCAGATTGAGGTGGTGCCTTCTGCCTCTGCCCCGATCATCAAAGCCCTCAAGAAACCACCAAGAAACAGAAAAACATTAAACACAATGGGCATATCACTTTTGATGAGATCGTCAACTTTGCTCGACAGATGCGGCACCGATCCTTAGCCAGAGAACTCTCTGGAACCATTAAAGAGATCCCGGGGACTGCCCAGTCTATGGGCTGTAATGTTGATGGCCGCCACCCTCATGACATCATAGATGACATCAACAGTGGTGCTGTGGAATGCCCAGCTAGTTAAGCACAAAGGAAAATATTTCAATAAAGGATCATTTGACAACTGGTCGAAAAAAAAAAGTTAAAAAAAGATTAAAATGTTACATCAGCCTTGGCAAGTGGGAAAAAAATGTTAAGTTTATAAAGTAAAATAGTTATAGTAAACTAAGGTTAATTTATTATAAAAGAACTATTTTTTATAAATTTGATGTAGCCTAACTGTACCATGTTTCTAAAGTCTACAGCAGTGTACAGTAAGGCCCTAGGCCTTCACATTCACTCACCACTCACTCACTAACTCACCCAGAGCAACTTACATTCAAACATGCTCCATTTAATGGTTAGTACCCTGTACAGGTGTACCATTTTTTACCATTTATATTGTATTTTAACTGTACCTTTTCTATGTTTAGGTATGTTTATATACACAAATGGTTACCACTGTGTTATGTTACCTACCGTGCTTCAGTATAGTAACACGCCACACAGGCTTGTTGCCCAAGAACAATAGGCTATCACAGATAGCCTAGGTGTGTAGCAGGCTAGATCATCTAGGTTTCAGTAAGTACTTTCTATGATGTTTCCACAATAATGCATTTCGGATAATGTATCTGCATTGCCAAGTGACACATGACCATAACTGTTATACTGTATTTTTTGGTTTTATTTTTTATTTTCCATGAATATTTTCTCTTTTTTTTTTTTTTTTTGAGACCGAGTCTCGCTCTGTCGCCAGGCTGGCACAATCTCGGCTCACTGCAACCTCCACCTCCTGGGTTCTAAGCAATTCTCCTGCCTCAGCCTCCAGAGTAGCTGGGATTACAGGCACGGGCCACCACATCTGGCTAATTTTGTATTTTTAGTAGAGACAGGGTTTCAACCATATTGGCCAGGCTGGTCTGGAACTCCGGACCTCAGGTAATCTACCCACCTTGGCCCCCCAAAGTGCTGGGATTACCGGCATGAGCCACTGTGCCCACTCTCCTTGAATATTTTCAACCGATGGTTGGTTGAATCTGCAGAAGCAGAACCCACAGATACAGAGGGCCAACTGTACTCCATATGCCAAAAAGCAATTTGGATTAAGATAAGTAAAAGCAGGACCATGTCTAAAGTATGCCACCATTTATGTAAAAAATGGGGGAGTATAGTCTTACTTGCTTGCTTGAATACCAATAGAATTTCCCTGGAAGAACACACAGTTGCCCTGGGTAGCAGAATTGGGTGGCTGGAGGACAGAAATAGGAAGCAAACTTCACTATACAACAACCTTTGTGCCTTTGGAATTTTGAACCAAATGAAATGTTATTACCTATTCAAAATAGGCTGGGTGCGGTGCCTCACGCCTATAATCCCAGCACTTTGGAAGGCAGAGGCGGGTGGATCACCTGAGGTCAGGAGTTCAAGACCAGCCTGGCCAACATGGCGAAACCCCATCTCTACTGAAAAAAAAAATACAAAAATTAGCTGGGCGTGGTGTGGGCACCTGTAATCCCAGCTACTCGGGAGGCTGAGGTAGGAGAATCGTTTGAACCTGGGAGGAGGAGGTTGCAGTGAGTGAGATTGAGCCACTGCACTCCAGCCTGGGTGATAGAGCGAGACTCTGTCTCAAAAAAAAAAAAAAAAAAAAAAAAACAATAAAATTGAAAGAAAAGAAACAAGTGAGTTGAAGAGCACTGGACTTCCATGTCCTTGGAGTCTATCCATCCTGAGAGCCCACCTGTGGTCTGGCCTTGTGTCTGTGGCACTGTAGTGAGGGATGGAACTCTTGGGTGGGATGTGGTAATTTTGGTCGTTGCACCCAGGCCTCTTGTCCGTTTCTGGGGAAAGATAAAGACAAGGTCCATAGTTACCCTCCCTAATGGTTTATACTCTCTCTCTCCTTTCTTTCACACACACACACCCCACACACACATGCACAGCTCTCCATGCCCAGCTCACCTTCTCAGGCTCTAGGCCATCTTCCATCTGGTCAGGCCTCCTCTTGAGTCTGCTTCCTGAGAGAGGTAGCCGGGAAGGGGTCTTAATCAGAGGTCTCTTCAGTTCTATGTTCCCCTTTACTTCCAATAGGGGGGACCTCTGTTGGGAAAAGAGACCCTTAAGACAATACCCAGGAGCCCAAATGTCCCAAGAACTTCCCATCTTGGCCCCCAGCCTCAATTGTCAACATCACCACCACCAAGCACTAAGCACCACTTGTGCCAAAAGCTGAATTATGTGCCAGACAGCATGAACAGAAGTGGGGACGTAACCTAAAAGTGGGAATAACCTCTAGGGCAAAAGCTGGACTTGACTAACTTTAAGGGTGGGACTCAAACAAGCAGAGAGGAATGGATGCTCTTCCTGGAAGGCAAAAATTCAAATATGTACATAGCATGGCTAAGAAACCAACTGGCCCTTTTGGCTGGAGCTGAGAATCATAAACAAGGGAGAGAGTGGAAGATATGTGAGGGCTGAAGACTGGGAGAATCAGGCAACATTTACTGAGCCATGTTTGAAATGTTTTACCTGGACCGGGTGCAGTGGCTCACGCCTGTAATCCCAGCACTTTGGGAGGCGGAGGTGGGCAGATCACAAGGTCAGGAGTTTGAGACTAGCCTGACCAACATGGTGAAATCCCATCTCTACTAAAAATACAAAAATTAGCTGGGTGTGGTGGCACATGCCTGCAATCCCAGCTACTCGGGAGGC
Source organism: Gorilla gorilla gorilla (assembly GCF_029281585.2). Classification (NCBI taxonomy): domain Eukaryota; kingdom Metazoa; phylum Chordata; class Mammalia; order Primates; family Hominidae; genus Gorilla; species Gorilla gorilla. Next base: position 51,135,266 of record NC_073229.2, on the reverse strand, counting down.
TGAGTCAGGAGAATCGTCTGAACCTGGGAGGCAGAGGTTGCGGTGAGCCGAGATCACGCCACTGCACTCCAACCTGGGCAATAGAGTGAGACTCCGTCTCAAAAAAAAAAAAAAAGGCATTAGAACTTAATTCTGGCTGAGCACGGTGGCTTATGCCTGTAATTCCAGCATTTTGGGAGGCTGAGGCGGGCAGATTACTTGAGGTCAGGAGTTCAAGACCAGCCTGACCAACATGGTGAAACCCTGTTTCTACAAAAATTACCCAGGCATGGTGGCATGTGCCTGTAATCCAGCTACTTGGGAGGCCGAGGAGGAGAATCGCTTGAACGATTGGTGGAGGTTGCGGTGAGCCGAGATCACACCACTGCACTCCAGCCTGGGTGACAGAGCGAGACTACGTCTCAAAAAAAAAAAAAAAAAAAAAAAAAAAGAACTTGGCCAGGCGCGGTGGCTTACGCCTATAATCCCAGCACTTTGGGAAGCCGAGGCGGGCGGATAACAAGGTCAGGAGATCAAGACCATCCTAGCTAACACGGTGAAATCCCGTCTCTACTAAAAAATACAAAAAATTAGCCGGGCGTGGTGGCAGGCGCCTGTAGTCCCAGCTACTGGGGAGGCTGAGGCAGGAGAATGGCGTGAACCCAGGAGGCGGAGCTTGCAGTGAGCCAAGATTGTGCCACTGCACTCCAGCCTGGGTGACAGAGCGAGACTCCGGTCTCAAAAAAAAAAAAAAAAAGAACTTAATTCTCATGGAACCTAGTTGAAAGGGGCTATTCTAGAAGCTTGAGGGCTAAGCTAGGCAGACATCCACCTTAGCGAACCAGATGACATTTGCCTGTGGTCCCAGCTACAAGGGAGGCTGAGGTGGGAGGATGGCTTGGGCCCAGATCAAGGCTGCAGTGAGCCGTGATCATGCCACTGCACTCCAGCACTCCAGCCTGGGCGATATACTGAGATCCTGTCTCAAAAAAAAAAAAGAAAGAAAAGAAAGAAAAAGAAAAAGAAAAGAAATAACACAGAGATCTGAGTACCTGAAGAGTTGGTTTTTGTTTATTTGTTTTTGAGACAGGGTTGCCCAAGCTGGCTTTGAACTTTGAGTTCAAGTGATTCTCCTGCCTTAGCCTCTTAAGTGCCTAGGACAACAAGCACATGCCACTGGACCCAGCAGGATTGGTTTCATGGATGCTAAGTTCAATTTTGGGAAAGTGAGTTTGAGCTACCCGTGATACAGTGAGATTTACTCAAGGAAGTTCATAGAGCATCATTATTTTTAAAAATCATGAAACAACCTGATACACTGTTTTCTTTTGTTTTTATTATCATAACCCCTACATACGACTGTGAGCACCATAAGAATTCATCTGTTTTGTTCATAACTATATAACCAGAGGGCCTAGTACAATGTCCGCTACATGGTAGGACTTTACAGTTTTTGAAGGAATGAAATTGAATGTTCATCAGTGGGGCAATACTTAAACTGTGATATATCCATACCATTGGCTTCTATAAAAATAAAAAGGGAAAAAAAGAGGTAGCATTTTTCCTGCCACCTACAGAAGTGTGCACAAAGAATGCTTATTTTAATTTAGTGTAATCAAATATAGTATGGAAACCAAATTTTTCTTTAAGTATTCCAAAGTCAAACACTAATTTTTAAAAATAACCTGTGCCCTTCCTCCTCTCTAAACTACCGTAGTGGATCTGCTACAGACCTACCTCCTTGGAATTTATGTCGGTTCAGAAAATGTGTTTAAAGGTTTGTTTATTCAGGACAACTCCAAAGACCACAGTATATATATTTTTCCCATCTATTAATATAAAGCTAGACATGCATGATGCCCTCCAACTTTCCACAGTGAGAAGCATAAGCACTTAACCTTCTATAAGAACAGATATTCATGCAACCCTGCCTACATCCACCTCACCACAAGATCAGAGGTGGATGGCCTTGCTCCTAAGGCAACCCTTTCATATATGCATCACATTCCCATCCCTCCTCACCAAATCCTGGACTCACCAAATCCTCCCAATTTCAGGAACATTCCTCCAGCAATCCTCCCTTCTCACCTCTGCACCATCAGCTTTGTACTCTATGGCATCACTCCAATTGGCATACCACAAACTCTATTATTTCTTCGAAACTAAAAGAATCTGAACTCTGCTTTCCCTAACAGGTACTATCCTTTTTCCTTGCCGCCTTTCGCAGCAAAACTCTAAAGTATTACCTCTAGTGTATTCATCGTGGCCAATTTCTCTCCTAAGCCCATTGCAATCAGGCTTTCATTCCCACCATTCCATCGAAATTGCTATCCTCAAGATCACAAGTAACTTCATGTTGCTAAGTCAATTCTTTATCTTCATTTTCTTGACCCATCAAACAGCATTTGACACAACTGATTACTCCCTTTTCCTTAATAGGCTTTCTTCAGTTAGCTTCCAGGAGACCACCCTTTCTTACCTCACTGGCAGGTCCTCCTCATCTCTCCAGATTTTAACAGCATTCTCTATCTATACTCACTATCCACTCCCATGCCTTTAAATATCATTGATATGCTGACAGTTTCCAAATTTATATGTCCAGCTCAGACCTCGATCCTGCACCTATACTGAACTGCATCCTCAACATCGCTATTTAAGGCTGGGAGTGGTGCCTCATGCCTGTAATCCCAGCACTTTGGGAGGCCGAGGCGGGCGGATCACTTGAGTTCAGGAGTTCGAGATCAGCCTGGCCAACATGGCAAAACCCTGTCTCTACTAAAAATACAAAAATTAGCCAGGTGTGCTGGCACGTGCCTGTAATCCCAGCTACTCGGGAGATTGAGGTGGGAGGATTGCTTGAAGCTGGGAGGTAGAAGTTGCAGTGAGCTGAGATCACACCACCGCACTCCAGCCTGGGCAACAGAGTGAGAGACTCCGTATCAAAAAAACATCTCCATTTGGAAGTCTAATAACTGACCTCTTGATGTCCAACCCTGCTTTGAACTTGCTCCTTTTGCAGCTTTCTCCATCTCAATTGATATAACTCCATCTTTCAGTTGCTCAAGCCAAAAACCCAGAGTCCTCTCTTTCTCCTACATACCACATCTAATCTGTCAGCAAAGCATGGCTGATTGTACCTTCAAAATATATCCAGAATCCAATCACTTTTTACTGTTTCTTCCACTGCTATCACCCTGACCTAAGACACCATCATCTGGCACCTAGATTATCATAAACCAGTGGTTCTCAACTGGGGGTGATTTTATCCCCAAGGTGACATTTGACAATGTCCAATGCAGTCCTATACACTGTCAGATGCCTAGCAGCATCCCTGCCCTCTACCCACTAGATGCCAGTAGCAACCCCCCACCTAGTCACGACAATAAAAAATGTTGGCCAGGTGCGGTGGCTCATGCCTGTAATCCGAGCACTTTGGGAGGCCGAGGTGGGAGGATCATGAGGTCAGGAGATTGAGACCATCCGGGCTAACACGGTGAAACCCTGTCTATACTAAAAACACAAAAAATTAGCCGGGCGTGGTGGCAGGCGCCTGTAGTCCCAGCTACTCAGGAGGCTGAGGCAGGAGAATCGCCTGAACCTGGGAGGCGGAGGTTGCAGTGAGCCAAGATCGCGCCACTGCACTCCAGGCTGGTGACAGAGCGTGACTACTTCTCAAAAAAAAAAAAAAAATGCTGCAGGGCACGGTGGCTCATGCCTGTAATCCCAGCACTTTCGGAGGCCGAGGCAGGTGAATTGCTTGAGCCCAGGAGTTAGTTCCAGACCAGCCTGGGCAACATGGCAAAACCCTGACTCTATTAAAAATACAAAAAATCAGCCAGGCATGGTGGCAGCTGCCTGTAGTCCCAGCTACTCAGGAGGCTGAGGTGGGAGGATCACTTGAGCCCAGGAAGTTAAGGCTCCAGTGAGCCATGATCATGCCACTGCACTCCAGCCTGGGAACAGAGAAAGAGAACCTGTCTCAAAAAAAAAAAAAAAAAAAAAGGCAATGGTGCTATGGTTACGAAAATCTGTTGGACCCAACAAATCTTATCTCTCTGCTTAAAATCATCCAATGATTCCCCATCTCACTCAAAGTCCTCACAACGACCCCCACAAGGACAAACTGTGATCAGCAACCCCACTACCCATTACCTGACTTCCTTTCCCACAACTTTTCCCCTTGCTCACTTCATTCCAGCCACACTTCCCTCCTTACAACTCTTTAGGGACTCTGCTCTAGCAGATTCCCTCTGCCTGAAATGTTCTTCCCTCACTATCTGCTTGTCTATCTCCCTCACTTCCTTCAAGTCTTTATTCAACTCATCTTTTCCATGGGGGTTACTGAGACCACCGTATTTAATACTCTATCCCGCCAATTGGCCTCCCCTATGTCCTCAACCTTGAATTTCTCCTTTTCTCCACAGCACTTACGGCCTTCTGGCAGTTATATAATTCATTTATTACATTTATTGTCTGTATCCCCATAGAATGGCAGCTCCATGATGGCAACGATTTGTCCCTTGTTCACTGCTGCATCCTAAGTACCTACAACCACGCCTAGCATGTAGTAGGTGCTCAATAAATACTTGATTAATAGATCTGAGAAGGCTTTTACTACTTCTCACTGTCACATCATACTACTCTGCTCTCTGGTTGTCACGAGAGAAAGAATCTCTCTTAAGGCTGAATCCTAACTTCAGGGAAACCTGAACGTGAAATACTAGTAAACAAAGGATTCAGGCAGGAGACCTTTCCTGGCACCAGAGATCAGTACACTCCAGCTGTCACACACATTCATCTCTCTTCACTGGAGACAGGAAGCTGCATATGGTTGTGGGGTGCAGCAGGGCACCATTTAAGAGAAAGAACTAAATCAATCAGTTTCATTGGGCAGGAATCTGCACAATTTGGGAAAGGAGAGAGAGAATGAGAAGTCTTTTGGCCCAGATTACCCTACTGTCCTTCTCCCTTTCCTACACTCCGAAGCAGCAGTGATAAGGAGAGGCGATTAACACAAAAGGACCTCAGCAAGGATGTGGCCTCAGACACCATGTCCCCAAAGGAAGAAGTCATATCAGAACTCTCCCTTCTTACACACTGCAATCACACCCTGAGTAGGAATAAAGAAGTGGAAATGTGTCAGACGAGCCTGAGAATTCGAAATGGGAAATCTCGGAGACATGAAAGTAAGGGAGGGGCTCCAGAGACTTGAAGCTGGGGGAGGGCAGACAGACGTCCCTTCCGACCTCCCCGGGTGCTCTAAGCCGTCTCCACTCCTGCCTCCGCCCCTTTCCACTTGTGCGGGGGCGCACGGACCTTCGCTCTCCCGGTAGACATGACAAAGGCCGACCGGGAGCCGGGGGTGCGACAGCATCGGAGCGGTCAGCCGTCGTCCCCATCCCCAGGGCAGGACACCTGCGCCGCCCCTACTCACCTGCGGATCCATGTCCACCTCGGTCCCACACGCGCCGGGGGAATGCAGTGGAAGAGAACTGGGTGCCGGAGATCCTGGGACTCGCGTTCTCTCGCCCGCTCGCGAAGCAGGGTAGAGAACTCGCACGGCTCCGGCCGCTACCAGCCCCGCGCCACACCCGCCACTTTTGAATTCCAACGGCCGCCACCCACTCTCACCGCGCTCTGCACGCAGGGACCAATCGTCGCTGTCGCCACAGCCGAGGGCCAATCGCAGCGTTCTCCGCCACCCGAAGCCACACCCCTCCCGACAGGCGCCTTGTCTTTTCTGTTTCGCAGGCGCAGGAGAGGTAGGCGGATTAATTCCACTTCCGGTGCCACTTATGCTTCTCACCCCTCCCCTCCTCTAGCGGCAACAGTGCTGGACTTCCGCTCGGCTCCCCGCCGTCGCTCGCTACGTCAGAAAATGCGTGGACGTCGCCGCACGAACGCAACTGGCCAAGCGTAACTGGTGGCGGCCGGAGGAGAAGGGGCGGGGACGCTGGAGGAAAGAAATGACGCGTGCGCAAACGAGGACCCGTGCCGGGAGACAGGCGGGACTAGCGCCTCCTGGTGACTGCAGTAGGGAGCGCACTTGTTTTCCGTCGACGTGATTGAGGCTCCAGCGCTGCCTCTCCTGGTCGTGGTTGACTGGGCCCGGAAGTGGCTCCTGGAGCCCTCACGTGGATGTGAGTGGCCTGGTCTGTTCATTCCCTGGTAATGTTGTCATTTCTCACCAAATTTAGGAACTTTTGCGCTCCATTGAAGCCTGACAGTGGGGATTCAAAGCTCAGGAAAGAATTTTTCTTTATAGCCCTCTTCTCTCAGCCAGCCTACTTACCTGGGTGCTGTTACTGGTGCTGGGCTCAGGGCCTTTGGAATCTCGAGCTCGGGGAAGATTTACTGCTTTCATTTATGGAGTATTTTATGTTTTTCAGATTATGCACCTGTATTATCTCGTCTTTTAATCACGAAAATTCACTGAGTTCCTACATTGTGCCACGTTCTTTGTAGAGATGGATGGAGACAGGTTCAGAAAGATTACACGATAAGGTCACACTGCTGGTTAGGAATGGATCTAGATTCCATTAGCTTCAAAATCCAAGCTATTTCTGTTAACTCACGTTGCCTCTAACAGTCTCGGTGACAAGAGCAACCCCTTACGTGTGAATAGGGTGCTAGTTTGCAAAGTCGTTCTGTCATATTTACTCATCCGAGTTTCCATCCAATCCTGGAGGTAGTCAGGACAGGGTTTTATTTATGAAACCGAAAGGCAGGGGCCTCAAGCGTATGTTCGGGGATTTGGTGTGCAGTTGGAAATTGGCAGGTCTGGCACCTGCGCTGCCGTCTTCTATCCATTGCTTTAACTTGGCTTCAAACAAGCTTGTAGAGAGAAGCAGATTGTGGGGAGACACACTGTCTGAAAACTATGTTGCCATCCCCCCAACCTTTGATATCCTGGGAAAACTCCGAAAAGCAAGAGCTTGAAGAGAAAACAGTAAAAAGAAAAGGAAGAAACTAGAGAAAACCAACAATGGAAGGTAAAGGGGGATAACTGAGAAGGGAGACCTGAGAAGAAACATATAGCAAAAGATATTTATCAAATTAAAAAAAAATTTAAATGGAATGGAGAAATATAGACCCATTAGCAGATTAAAGGGGGAAAATTTATTCATCTCAATTGATGCAGCAAAGTCACTCAAAATATTCAACACCCGTTGATTTTTTTTTAAAACTCCAGAAGCTGATAAAGGACATCTTCAAAAATTTCGCAAAACACATCACCATAATGGGGAAATGTTGAAAGCATTCGTTTCGAGATGGGGAACAAGGCAAGGATGCCTGCTCTCAATAATCCTCATCAATAAAACAATGGAAGTTGTAGCCAGTCCAATAAGCAACAAATATATAAGGACTACAAGAAACAATTATGTTAATATTCGCAGATGAAATTATTGCATGTGCAGCATCCCTAAAATAAAATTCAGATAGAATTGATAAATAACTTTAGCAAGGTTGATGGATAAAAAATCAGTAAGAGGAAAAAAAATCAATTTTCAAAATCAATTGCATTTCCATCTTCAGCAACACTAGTTACAAAGTGTAACTGTAAAAATTACACCATTTGGTGGCCGGGCGCGGTGGCTGACACCTGTAATCCTAGCACTTTGGGAGGCCGAGGCGGGCGGATCACGAGGTCAGGAGATCGAGACCATCCTGGCTAACATGGTGAAAAACTCTCTGTACTAAAAATACAAAAAAAAATTAGCCGGGCGTGGTGGCGGGCGCCTGTAGTCCCAGCTACTCAGGAGGCTGAGGCAGGAGAATGGCGTGAACCCGGCAGGCGGAGCTTGCAGTGAGCGGAGATCGCGCCACTGCACTACAGCCTGGAAGACAGAGCGAGACTCCGTATCAAAAAAAAAAAAAAAAAATTAGCCAGGCGTGGTGGCAGCCGCCTGTAATCCCAGCTACTCGGGAGGCTGAGGCAGGCCCACGGAAACAGTGGCATGATTCGTGCCAAATTCTGAAGCAATCTTCCCACTAAGGCTATTGGACACAGAATCCGAGTGATGCTGTACCCTTCAAGGATTTAAACTAATGAAAAGTCAATAGGCCAGGTGCGATGGCTCACGCCTGTCATCCCAGCACTTTGGGAGGCTGAGGCGGGTGAATCACGAGGTCAGGAGTTCAAGACCAGCCTGGCCAAGATGGTGAAACCCCGTCTCTACTAAAAATACAAAAAAGCCGGGTGTGGTGGCGGGCACCTGTAATCCCAGCTACTTGGGAGGCTGAGGCAGAGAACTGCTTGAACCTGGAAGGTGGAGGTTGCAGTGAGTCGAGATCGTGCCACTGCACTCTAGCCTGGGCAACAGAGCGAGACTCCGTCTCAAAAAAAAAAAAAGAAAAAGAGAAAAAAAGAGAAGAAAGAAAAAAGAAAAGTCAATAAATAAACGTGGATTTGTGCTCTTAAAAAAAAATTGCCAGGCATGGTGGATCACGCCTATAATCCCAGCACTCTGGGAGGCCAAGGCAGAAGGACCACTTGAGGTCAGGAGTTCCAGACCAGCCTGGCCAACATGGTGAGATCCCGTCTCTACTAAAAATACAAAAAAAATTAGCCGGGCATTGTGGCATGTGCCTGTAATTCCAGCTACTCAGAAGGCTGAGGCAGGAGAATTGCTTGAACCCATGAGGTGGATGTTTTGGTGAGCCGAGATTGTGCCACCTCACTCCAGCCTGGGCAACGAGGGCAATACTCCATCTCAAAAAAAAAAAAAAAATATTCAAAAATTTAAAAGGCTGTAACTCAGCCTTGATTCAAATAGGTTAAAAGTAGTCATGATGATATTTAACAGGAAACATTGCAAGATGAGAACTTTGATGAGGTCTTTCAGGGGAGGACAGATGGTATAGGTATAAGTACATATGTAGGTATAGGTACAGGTACAGATATTGGTATAGGTACAGATACAGTTATAGTAATGGTAGACTCCAAATCACAATGAACCAACATTTGGCCAAAGGCGAAAAAGTTATTTAAAATTACTTTTATGCATGCTCAGTCTCTAGCAAAGGTAACTACCATTACATTTTTTAAATTTTTTATTTTTTGGAGATGGAGTCTTTTTTTTTTTTTTTTTTTTTGAGACAGAGTCTGGCTCTGGCGCAATCTCGGCTTGCTGCAAGCTCTGCCTCCAGGGTTCATGCCATTCTCCTGCCTCAGCCTCCCAAGTAGCTGGGACTACAGGCGCCCGCCACTAAGCCCAGCTAATTTTTTATATTTTTAGTAGAGACGGGGCTTCACCATGTTAGCCAGGATGGTCTCGATCTCCTGACCTCCTGATCCACCCGCCTCAGCCTCCCAAAGTGCTGGGATTACAGGCGTGAGCCACCGTGCCTGGCCAAGGAGACAGAGTCTTGCTCTGTCCCCCAGGCTGGAGTGCAGTGGCGTGATCTTGGCTCACTGCAACCTCTGCCTCACGGGTTCAAGCGATTCTCCTGCCTCAGCCTCCTGAGTAGCTGGGATTACAGACATCCGCCACCATGCCCAGCTAATTTTGGCATTTTTAGTAGAAACGGGGTTTCAGCATATTGACCAGGCTGGTCTTGAACTGACCTTGTGATCTGCCCGCCTTAGCCTCCCAAAGTGCTGGGATTATAGGTGTGAGCCACTGCACCTGGCCTACCATTCCATTTTTAAAACTGTAATAAAGTCACGTAGCCTCTGAGATATGCTACTTCTTTTTTTAAATAATTTTTTTGTATTTATTTTTTTTAAGACAGAGTCTTACTCTATCACTCAGGCTGGAGTGCAGTGGTGCGACCTGGACTCACTGCATCCTCTGCCTCCCAGGTTCAAACGACTCTGACTCAGTCTCCCAAGTGGCTGGGATTACAGGTGCGCACCACCATGCCAGGCTAACTTTTGTATTTTTAGTAGAGAGGGGGTTTCACCATGTTGGCTAGGCTGGTCTGGAACTCCTGATCTCAAGTGATCCGCCTGCCTCAGCTTCCCAAAGTGCTGAGATTACAGGCATGAGCCACTGCTCCTGGCCAATATTTTAAAATTTTTAATGAAATAAAATAGAGACAGGGTCTCACCATGTTGCTCAGGCTGGTCTCAAACTCCTGGGCTCATGCAGTCCTCCCACCTTGGCCTCCCAAAGTGCTGGGGTTACAGGTTTGAGCCACTATGCCTGGCAGTAATTGGCTACTACTAACTCTGAAAACTGTAACCTGAAACTTAAGGCTTTGATTATTTGTTATAGGAAACTACATTTGTCAGAATGCTATAGTAGATTGTGTTTGTTTACTTCAAGTCAACTATATTTGTTATGTGAAGTTATATTTGTATACCAACCTATGTTGGTAAGCCACTGTTTATGACCTCACTGATTTTCTTATAATCATATCTATGTATTATCTTGCCAAGATAGATTCCAAATCCAGAATTTTCCTCCTTATGGGTTGTAAACGTAAAACGTTATTTGTCTAAGTCTGTTTGTGCTACTATAACAAAATACCTGAGACAGAGTAATTTATAAACAACAGAAATGTGTTTCTCACAGATCTGGAGGGCTGGGAAGTGAAAGATCAAGGTGCCAGCAGGTACAGTGTCTGGTGAGGGACCTGGTTTCTTCTTCACATAGAGCCTTGTTGTTGCATCCTCCGGCGGAGATGAATGCTGTGTCCTCACATGGTAGAAGGACAAAAAAGGGCCGAAGCTAGCTCCCTCCAGCCCTTCCCTCCAGCCCTTTCCCTCAATTCATTCATGGGAGTGGAGTCCTCATGACTTAATTACTTCCCAAACAACCTCACCTCTTAATACCACCAAAGTTGAGATTAAATGTCAACATATGAATTTTGGGGGACATTCAGATCAAAGCAGTATTATAGCACATTTGCTTTCAGAAACGCATAATGATATATTTTTGTGTGTGTTTGTTTTTAGCCAGGGTCTTACTTTGTCACCCAGGCTGGAGTGCAGTGGCACAATCTCGGCTCACTGCAGACTCCACCTTGCAAGTTCAAGCTATTCTCCTGCTTCAGCTCCCCTCCCCCCTCAAATAGCTGGGACTGGAAGCCTGCACCCCATGCCCAGCTAAATTTTGTATTTTTTGTAGAGACAGAGTTTTGCCATGTTGGCTAGGCTGGTCTCGAACTCCTGACCTCGGTGATCCACCCACCTCAGCCTCCCAAAGTGCTGGGCCCAGTGGCTGGGGTGTCTTTTGTCATCACATCTTTACCCCCTTTTTCCCCTGAACTATCCAAATACCCAGCTAAAGGTAGAGATAGAAATAGGAGGGGAGGCAAGTTGGGCTGAGAATGCTTGTGTAACATCAGGCCTGAAGGCACTTTCAGAAGCCAGGCATTGCCTATATTTCATCTCAAACTGCTACACAAGTGTTATTTCCAACCGTGTGCCAATATCACACAATGTCACGACTACACGTGGAACTGAATGAAGGTCCTGGAGAGTCTCTCATAATAGAAATTTTCAGATCCAGACTTGGAAAGAACTGGTCATTTAAGTGAGCTAGAGGTGGGGTTAAAATAAAGAATTGTGCTTTTCTCTATTTTATTATCATTTCTCTGATAAGAAATGGAAGACGTTAAATAAAAATGGGAGTCTAGGCCCGGTGTGGTGGCTCACGCCTGTAATCCCAGCACTTTGAGAGGCTGAGTCAGGTGGATCACCTGAGGTCAGGAGTTCAAGACCAGCCTGGCCAATATGGTGAAAACCCATCTCTACTAAAAATACAAAAATTGGCTGGGCGTGGTGGTGGGTGCCTGTAATCCCAGCTACTTGGGAGGCTGAGGCAGGAGAATTGCTTGAACCCAGGAGGCGGAGATTGCAGTGAGCCAAGATTGCACCATTCCACTCCAGCCTGGGCGACAAGAGCAAAACTCCACCTAAAAAAAAAGCCGGGCACAGTGGCTCATGCCTGTAATGTGTAATCCCAGCACTTTGGGAGACTGAGGCTGGCAGATCACCTGAGGTGGGGAGTTGAGACCAGCCTGACCAGCATGGAGAAACCCCATCTCTACTAAAAATACAAAATTACCCAGACGTGGTGGTGCATGCCTGTAATCCCAGCTACTCAGGAGGTTGAGGCAGGAGAATTTCTAGAACCCGGGAGGCAGAGGTTGCGGTGAGCCGAGATTGCGCCACTGGACTCCAGCCTGGGCAACAAGAGTGAAACTCCATCTCATTAAAAAAAAAAAAAAAAAAAAAAGGGGGAGTCTAGACCAGGCACAGTAGCTCATGCCCGTAGTCCCAGGACTTTGGGAGGCCAAAGTGGGTGGATTGCTTGAGCCCAGGAGTTCAAGACCAGCCTGGGAAACATGGGGAAACCCTGTCTCTACAAAAAATTAGCCAGGCATGGTGGCACATAGGTGTAGTCCCAGCTACTCGGGAGGCTGAAGTGGGAGGATCACCTGAGCCTGGGAGGTCGAGGCTGCAGTGAGTAATGATCACACCACTGTACTTCAGCCTGGGTGACAGAGTGAGATCCTGTCTTCAAAGACAAAAAAAAAAGGGCAGGGGGCAGTCTGTGCACACACATTCCCCTTCTTCCAGATCCCTGCCTTTGGACATGAGGACCTCCCTCTAGGGTCTCCAGTCCAAGCTGCCAGGGAGACATCACTCAGCACCACCACACCCTCCATCTGCGTGGACAGGCCTCCTAGGGGATGGCCACTCCTTGTGTAAGATCCATTACCGCTCCGAAAATCAATGTCAAAGATCCAGGGAAGATATGCCCTCTAGAGGAGTTCTAGGGAAACATCTTCCTTTCTCTGATCACTGCTCCTTAAGAAAAATTAGTCACAAAAGGAAAAAAAAAAAGTGACTGTATTTCATAATGTCTTGGTTCATTTTTATACAGGCTGCAAATTCAATATAAGAAAGACTTATGGCTGGGCACAGTGGCTCACGCCTGTAATCCCAGCACTTTGGGAGGGTGAGGCAGGCGGATCATGAGGTCAGGAGTTCGAGACCAGCCTGACCAACATGGTGAAACCGCGTTTCTACTAAAAATATAAAAATTAGCTGGGCGTGGTGGCGGGCCTCTAATCCCAGCTACTCAGGAGGCTGAGGCAGGAGAATTGCTTGAACCCGGGAGGCGGAGGTTGCAGTGAGCCAAGATCGCACCACTGAACTCCAGCCTGGGCTAACACAGCGAGACTCCTTCTCGATAAAAATAATAATAATAATTTTAAAAAAAGAAACACTTACTGTGTGCCAATGATCTGGAGCCAGAGGCCCTGTGAAGGTGCCGCACCATGCTGCTTGCTGGGAATACAGCAGTGAACACAACAGATGTGGGCCTCCATTTCTCAAAGTTCCTGCCCAGTGAGGAGTACAGATGAGCAGAGAGGCAGCGACAAAAACTAAAAGAGATCATGCATGTGAAGTTCTTAGCACAGTCTGTACAATTGTATGTATCCCTGAGCAGCAGCGGCAGGGCACGACAGGCCAGAGCCGGGCTCATCAAGTGTGCAGAACTGAGAAGGGCTGCAGCACAGAACAGTCTGGGGAGCTGAGGCTGGCGGGATGGGTAGGAGGGGGCAGACCATGAAGGCTTTACCCTGGGTATAGGAGCAGGAGTCTCCTACAAATCTGTCAGTTGGTCGGGATTCCCTACTTCCAGGATGGGGAAGGGTGAAGCTTTACAGGGGCAAAGTCTGTGCTGGAGTGAGCCCAGGAATTCAAGACCAGCCTGGGCAACATGGGGAAAAGGAGTAAACACTCCTTTTCTTCTGCATCATGCAGTTTGCCACCATCTGCTATAGAGAGCCCCACAGGGCAAGGTTTTCTGCCGGGCCACCTCGAGTGCTACAGGCCTGCCCAGGGGTGTCCTGCCCACACAGGGTGCTGTGGCTCAGGCACTCAACCTTGGTCCAGCCTCTCACAGCTGAGCATAATACTGATACTGACACTGAGCCTTTGATACAGGCTGTTAGTTTCCCCCCAGTATTGTTTCTCCAATCTTTTCCTGTTAATAAACCCTTGATTTTTTTTTGCAAGACACATGGCCACCAAAAAAGATCTCAACTCTCAGCCTCTCTTGAGACTAGGTATGGCAATGGACAGTGCTCTGGCCAATAGAGCACAGATGGAAGTAATGTATCCACATTTCAGGGAGAGCCCTAAAGGAAGGAGTATGCCCTTCCCCGTCAAACCATGACATTTGTTGAGAATAGAAGAACCACAAGCTTGACTGGGCGTGGTGGCTCATACCTGTAATCTCAGCACTTTGGGAGGCCAAGGAGGGCAGATCGCCTGAGGTCAGGAGTTTGAGACCAGCCTGGCCAACACGGTGAAACCCCGTCTCTACTAAAAATACAAAAATTAGTTGGGCGTGGTGGCATGTGCCTGTAATCCCAGCTACTGGGGAGTTGGGGGGCTGAGGCAGGAGAATCGCTTGAACCCGGGAGGGGAAGTTTGCAGTGAGCCAAGATTGTGCCACTGCACTCCAGCCTAGGCGACAGAGTGAGACTTCATCTCAAAAAAAAAAAAAAAAAGAACCACAAATTAGAAACGTCTTGCCTTCCTGGTAATCTTGGAAGTTCCGCACCAGTCCTGGACTGGTTATCTCAGAATTTGCTTACAGGAAAAATTCACTTGTCTCTTGTTTAAGCCGCTGTTATTTCTCAAACTCCTGGACTCAAGCCATCTGCCTTCCATGGCCTCCCAAAGTGCTGGGATTACAGGCATGAGCCACTGCACCCGGCCTAGACATTGTTGCTATGCCTCCACAGAGTACCGTCCCTATGCCTGAGTGGCCTGGGCCCTGCCTCGGACCCTGTGCTTGAAGGGACTCTGCACTTTGGAGTATCTTCCTTGAAATTTCCTAAGTCACTCTACAGAGCCAAGGGCCAGCCTGTGCCAGCAGAGAACTCGCTCCCATTGGGCGCTCATGGGGTTCTATAGCCTTGTAGGATCAATTCTGCTAGCAGAGAGGTATTTCTTTTATGGATCGCACATGATTGGGCTACCGGCTGGTCCACTTTGACCCTTAAGCTTGAGCTGTATGTGTGGGTCCTAGTGATGGCTCCCCCGCCCCCATTCTTTGTGTTCCAACTGCGGTGGTATCTGTGTTACCTTAGAGTGGCAGGTAGTCAAAGGAGTCCTTCGTCCTGTGTGTCCCTCACTGATGGTGTCGCGCCACATGCTTCACTGGCACCCAGGAAAGTCATCGCATCCACTCCACAGCCTCTGTGCTACATGCCAGATTGTCCTCTGGGAATAGCTCTGCCTATCTCCTCTCAAAGTTTTCAGGAAGGTTGTTCCACAACCCAACAGGCTCTTCCCATTAATGTCCTCTCTTCTCTTCAATTGATGTGCTGACCTTCTGCTCTCCCAGGTTAGCTATGCTGGTCAAGGGATGGACTTTCTTTACGTGAAAGTGACTGCTTGGCCTGGCGCAGTGGCTTACCCTTATAATCCCGGCACTTTGGAAGGCCAAGGTGGGAGGATTGCTTGAGACCAGGAATTCAGCATCAGCCTGGGAAACATAGTGAGACCTCTTCTCTACTAAAAAAAGAAGGAAAAGAAAGGGACTGCCCTTCTCATTCCACCTACAGGCCGCTCACCTATCCACCCTACTGGTGGTCCTGTGTAAAATGTAGGGGTGCTGCCATCATTGAAGGCGATCACATTCAGCCAGGCATGGTGGCTAACGCCTGTAGTCCCAGCACTTTGGGAGCCCAAGGCTGGTGGATCACCTGAGGTCAGGAGTTCAAGAACAGCCTGACCAACATGGTGAAACCCCGTCTCTACTGAAAATACAAAAAAAATTGGCCGGGCATGGTGGCGTGCCTGTAGTCCCAGCTATTCAGGAGGTTAAGGCAGGAGAATCACTTGAACCCGGGAGGCAGAGGTTGCAGTGAGCCAAGATCGCACCACTGCACTCCAGCCTGGCGACAGAGTTAGACTCCGTCTCAAAAAAATAAAATAAAATAAAATAAAATAAAATAAATAAAAACAGAATGTTTGGAAGGCCCGTCCTTCGTCTACTCGGAGTTGTAGTGATCTGGGTTGTAAATCATAGTTAAGAGGGGTCTGACAGCTCCTAACTCCCTATTGTTAGAGAGTTTATAGTAAGAATATGGCTTTTCTTATAGCCATAGGAATTTAGAAATTTGCCATGCCAGCCAGACTCTGAACCCTCTACCTGTAGGTAACTTTGGTTTTCTTTTTTTCTTTTCTTTTTTTTTTTTTTTTTGAGATGGAGTCTCCCTCTGTCGCCCAGGCTGGAGTGCAGTGGTGCGATCTCGGCTCACTGCAACCTCCGCCTCCCAGGTTTAAG
Source organism: Gorilla gorilla gorilla (assembly GCF_029281585.2). Classification (NCBI taxonomy): domain Eukaryota; kingdom Metazoa; phylum Chordata; class Mammalia; order Primates; family Hominidae; genus Gorilla; species Gorilla gorilla. The sequence continues at coordinate 51,119,022 of NC_073229.2, read as the reverse complement.
CAATTCTCTGCCTCAGCCTCCTGAGTAGCTGGGATTACAGACGCCCGCCACCATGCGTAGCTAATTTTTTGTACTTTTAGTAGAGACAGGGTTTCACCATGTTGGTCAGGCTGGTCTTGAACTCCTGACCTCATGATCCACCCGCCTCAGCCTCCCAAAGTGCTGGGATTACAGGCATGAGCCACCACTCCCAGCCGGAAGTAACTTTGGTTTTCTTAACTGTAGGGCCCTTGTTAGTTGATAAGGGAACATATCAGATCATGGGACTTTACACTTCAGCAATGAGAGGGGGTGCTCTTTAATTTAGGCAGTGATGTGAAGGTATTTGCATTTTTGAAAGAACATGCTAGCTACAAAATGGAGAATAGATTGGCAGTAATTGGGTGAGGATGAGGAAAGATAGTTAGGACACCACTGTAGTTATCCAGGCAAGAGGCAAGAGGACCTGGACAAAAGTGTAGTTGTGAAGATGCAGAGAGGTCAGAGATGTGGAAGGTTCTTAACAGGCAGAACCAGCAGGACCTGGAGATGGATAAGACATGAAATGGGTGGGGTGAGCAGAGAAGGTAGTTGGAGGGAGAATGTCAGATTTTTGGCTTGAGCAACTGGATGGCTGGCAAAGTCAGTCACAGGGAGACAGGCACCAAAAGAGGAGGAGTTTTGTGGAGAAGGTCAAGGGCTCTGCTTGGACATGTTGAGGCTACACTGCACTTAGGGTGTGCAGGGTATAAGCAAATACATAAACAAATTTATTTTAAAGTCTATAACAGGCTGGGCACAATGGCTCACACCTGTAATCCCAACACTTTAGGAGGCTAAAGTGGGTGGATTACTTAAGCCCAGGAGTTTGAGACTAGCCCAGGCAACATATTTAGACCATGCCTCTATACACACACACAAAAAAAAAAGAAAGAAGAAAAGAAAATATATTACAAAATACATGAGCCCCACACCTGTAATCCCAGCACTTTGGGAGGCCGAAGCGGGCGGATGACAAGGTCAAGAGGTCGAGACCATCCTGGCCAATATGGTGAAACCCGGTCTCTACTAAAAATACAAAAAATTAGCTGGGCGTGGTGGCAGGCACCTGTAGTCTCAGCTACTCAGGAGGCTGAGGCAGGAAAATCACTTGAACCCGGGAGGTGGAGGTTGCAGTGAGCTGAGATCACACCACTGCACTCCAGCCTGGGCGACAGAGTGAGACTCTGTCTCAAAAAATAGTAATAATAATGACAATAAATGAGCCCATGTGAAGTATAGTGATGTCATTTTTTTCAAGACAGAGTCTCACTCTGTCACCCAGCCTGGAGTGCCATGGCGCCATCTCGGCTCATTGCAGCCTCTGCCTCCCGGGTTCAAGCGATTTTCCTTCCTCAGCCTCCCAAGTAGCTGGGATTACAGGCACCCACTATCATGCCCGGCTAATTTTTGTATTTTTGTAGAGATGGGGTTTCACCATGTTGGCCAGGCTGGTCTTAAACTCCTGTCCTCAGGTGATCCACCCGCCTCGCCCTCCCAAAGTGCTGGGATTACAGGCGTTAGCCATCACACCCGGCCTCAACTGTATATTCTCCTGAGCTTTTTAGGGTATAGTCAATGCATTCCTAAAATGTGATCACTTTCTTTTTTTTTTTTTTTGAGACAGAGTCGCGCTCTGTCACCCAGGCTGGAGTGCAATGGCGCGATGTCGGCTCAGTGCAACCTCCAGCTCCCGGGTTCAAGTGATTCTCCTGCCTCAGCCTCTTGAGTAGCTGGTATTACAGGCAACCGCCATCGCACCTGGCTAATTTTTTTTTTTTTTGAGATGGAGCCTTGCTCTGTTTTGCCGAGAGGTTTTTTGTTTGTTTGTTTTTTGTGATGGGGTTTTGCCAAGTTGGTCAGGCTGGTCTCGAACTCTTGACCTCGTGATCCACCTGCCTTGGCTTCCCAAAGTGCTGGGATTACTGACTGGTGTGAGCCACTGTGTTTCTATTTTTTTTTTTTTTTTTTTTTTTGAGATGGAGTCTTGCTCTGTCGCCTAGGCCAGAGTGCAGTGGCGTGATCTTGGCGATTCTCCTGCCTCAGCCTCCTGAGTAGCTGGGACCACGGGTGCGAACCACAATGCCCTGCTAATTTTTGTATTTTTAGTAGAGACAGGGTTTCACCATGTTGGCCAGGATGATCTCAATCTCTTGACCTCGTGATCCGCCTGCCTCAGCCTCCCAGAGTGCTGGGATTACACATGTGAGCCACTGCTCCCGGCCTATTTTAAAATTTTTGAGATAAAGTCTTGCTCTGTCACCCAGGCTGGAGTGCAGTGGCACGATCTCAGCTCACTGCAACCTCTGCCTCCCGGGTTCAAGCGATTCTCTCGCCTCAGTCTGAGGAGTAGTTGGGACTACAGGCGTGTGCCACCATACCTAGCCATAGATTTTTGTCTTTGAATATAACACAACGTGGGAAAAGCATAGTAAATTCACTGATGCCTCACTTATCTCAAATGATACAAATTTTGAACCATTATTAAATTTCACGGAAACCATTATAATTTATATAAACAATATGCTGCAAGCATTTGAAACCAGTCATGTAATAGCAAGTCTTTACAAATTTATTAGCCCTAGGAGAAGTATTATTTTTTTTCTTCTTGGATGCCAGAATCTTGAGAACAGTATGTGCAAAGTAAAAATGCATTCGATTTGAGAGTTATACTTAGCTTTTTGAAGTTTTTCAAATCCTGCTAGTGAGCCGTTTGCTAATTAAAAGTGATCTTCTGAGCCTGATGTGGTGGTGCGTGCCTGTAGTCCCAGCTACGCTGGAGGCTGAAGCAGGAGGATCCCTTGAGTCCAGGAGTTCAAGACTGTAGGATTTCCAGGTTATAGTGCACAGTGATCTCGTCAGTGAATAGTCACTGAACTCCAGCCTGGGCAATATAGCAGAAACTCTGACTTTATTTTTTATTTTTTATATTATTTATTTATTTATTTATTTATTTATTTATTTATTTATTTATTTTGAGACGGAGTCTCGCTCTGTCGCCCAGGCTGGATGGAGTGCAGTGGTGCGATCTCGGCTCACTGCAAGCTCCGCCTCCCGGGTTCACACCATTCTCCGGCCTCAGCCTCCGTAGTAGCTGGGACTACAGGCGCTCGCCACGCCCGGCTCATGAGCCGCCCGCCTCGGCCTTCCAAAGTGCTGGGATTACAGGCATGAGCCACCGCGCCCGGCCTGACTTTATTTTTTAAAACAAACAAATAGAAAGGGGACTTCCATTCTGTCAGAGACATTTGAACCAGAGCAACTCCATCTTGAATAGGGGCTGGATAAAATGAGGCTGAAACGTACTGGGCTGCATTCCCAGACACTTGAGGCATTCTAGGTCATAGGATGAGATAGGAGATCGGCACAAGACATAGATCACAAAGACCTTGCTGATAAAACAGGTTGCAGTAAAGAAGCCGGCTGAAACCCACCGAAACAAAGATGGCGATGAGAGTGACCTCTGGTTGTCCTCACTGCTACATTCCCACCAGCAACCTGACAGTTTACAAATGCCATGGAAACATCAGGAAGTTACCCTATATGATCTGAAAAGGGGAGGCATGAATAATTTGCCTCTTGTTTAGCATATAATCAAGAAATAACCATAACAATGGGCAAACAGCAGCCCTCAGGGCTGCACTGCCTTTGGAGTAACCTTCTTTTGTTTCTTAACTTCTCTAATAAACTTGCTTTCACTTTATGGATTTGCCTTGAATTCTTTGTTGCATGAGATCCAAGAACTCTCTCTTGGGGTTTGGATCATGACCACTTTCTGGCAACAATTCTTCAAAGAAACCTTTTTTTTTTTTTTTTTGAGACAGAGTTGTGTGTTTCCCTCTTGTTGCCCAGGCTGATTTGCGATGGCGAGATCTCGGCTCACTGCAGCCTCCACCTCCCAGGTTCAAGTGATTCTCCTGCCTCAGCCTCCTGAGTAGCTGGGATTACAGGCGCCCATCACCATGGCTGGATAGTTTTTTTTTTTTATTTTTAGTAAAGATGAGATTTCACCATGTTGGCCAGGCTGGTCTTGGACTCCTGACCTCAGGTGATCCACGTGCTTCAGCCTCCCAAAGTGCTGGGACTACAGGTGTGAGCCACCACGCCCAGTCCAAAGAAAACTTCATATCTGATTTTCTATTTTTTAAAAAACGCCTTACAGGTTGGGCATGGTTGCTCATGCCTGTAATCCCAACACTTTGGGAGGCCGAGGTGGGTGAATTGCTTGAGCGCAGGAGTTCGAGACTGAAACTGCCTTTGCAAAATTATGACTGAGACAGTGAAAGAAATCTAACTTAACCGACTCCATTTTGCTTCTAACCTCCAAGCTGTCATTCATTCCTGGGCCTAGGCTGAACTAACTTTGGGAGAAATTTGGTTTATAATTTAAAACAAAGACAATAATAACCCTTTCCCAAAACAGACCTCTTTCTTGCCTGGGGACTAGATTGCCTTTGTAGGACTAACACAGATTAGAAATTATGGTTTAGGCTGGGTGCAGTGGCTCATGCCTGTAATCCCAGCATTTTGGGAGGCAGAGGCGGGCGGATCACCTGAGGTCAGGAGTTCGAGACCAGCCTGACCAATATCATGAACCCCCCATCTCTACTAAAAAAGTAGCTGGGCGTGGTGGCATGTGCCTGTAATCCCAGCTACTCAGGAGGCTGAGACAGGAGAATGGGTTGAACCCCAGAGGCAGAAATTGCAGTGAGCCGAGATTGCGCCATTGCACTCCAGCCTGGACAACAAGAGCGAAACTCTGTCTCAAGAAAAAAAAAAAACAGAAAGAAAGAAATTACGGTTTAGGAGTCATGCAGGTGAAGGCTACAAGATTCTGACCCTCCCTAAACATCTCCTAAGATCAGTGCTTGAGACATTTTGCAGACCCTGCACTTGATGGATCAGCCGGTACCACCCAGATTGATTAACTGGCTCATCTGATCTTATGGCCCCCACCCAGGAACTGACTCAGCGCAAGAAGACAGCTTAGACTCCCTATGATTTCATCTCTGACCAATCAGCACTCCTGGCTCACTGGCTTCCCCTGACCCACCAAGTTGTCCTTAAAAACTCTGCTCCCCAGGCTGGGCGAGGTGGCTCGTGCCTCTAATCCCAGCACTTTGGGAGGCTGAGGCAGGTGGATCACCTGAGGTCAGGAGTTTAAGACCAGCCTGGCCAACGTGGTGAAACTCTGTCTCTAAAAATACAAAAATCAGCTGGGTATTGTGGCACAGGCCTGTAATCCCAGCTACTGAGGCTGAGGCAGGAGAATCACTTGAACCTGGGAGGTGGAGGTTGCAGTGAGCCAAGATTTTGCCATTGCACTCCAGCCTGGGTGACAGAGACTCCATCTCAAAAAACAGAACAAAACAACAACAACAAAAACAAACTCTGCTCCCTGAATTCTTGGGCAGACTGATTTGAGTAATAATAAAACTCCTGTCTCCCACACAGCAGGCTTTGCGTGAATTACTGTTTCTCTATTGCAATTCCTCTGTCTTGAGAAATCGGCTCTGTCTAGGCAGCGGGCAAGGTAAACACATTGGGCGGTTATGAGACCAGCCTAGTTAACACGGTGAAACCCCATCTCTACAAAAAATACAAAAATTAGCCGGGTGTGGTGGTGCATTCCTGTAGTCCCAGCTTCTCAGAAGGCTGAAGCGAGAGGATGGCATGAGTCCAGGAAACGGAGGTTAGAGTGAGCCAAGATTGAGCAACTGTACTCCAGCATAGGCAACAGAGCCAGATCCTGTACCCAAAAAAAAAAAAAAAGCCTTACATTATTTTTTTGCACCGTTTCAACCAGTGCATTGTGACAGCTCTGCCCATTAGCTAAATCTAGCTAATCAGTATAAGCATCTGCCCAGTCTGCCCATCTGGCTGGACTTCTCCAGGGAAAGTCCACACTGACACTAAAAGTCTGGCCACAGAAGCTGTTATTCTTTAAAAGTGCCAGGCCTTCACATTGAAAGCTTAAAACAATTTTCTCCCTTCTCTTTTTCTCTTTTGAAATTATGACATACTTAAGTAGAAAACTACATAGAATAGCTATAATGAACCTGTATGGGCCAAAGGAAAACTTCCCTTTCGCCCTCTGAAGGTTGGCTGGAAAATTAACTCACAAAAGATAGATGCAGGCTGGACACGGTGGCTCACGTCTGTAATCCCAGCACTTTGGGGGGCCGAGTCGGGTGGATCACCTGAGGTCAGGAGTTCAAAACCAGCCTGGAAACATGGTGAAAATATAAAAATTAGCTGGGCACAGTGGCGTGTGCTTGTAATCCCAGCTACTCGGGAAGCTGAGACAGGAGAATCACTTGAGCCCAGGAGGTGGAGGTTGCAGTGAGCTGAGATTGTGCCATTGCATTCCAGCCCTGTCGACAGAGCGAGAGTCTGTCCAAAAAAAAAAAAAAAGTGCATTGGAGAAGAGGCATATAAATGGATTAATGTGTACACAGAGAGAACCACAGAGTGATTAACCAATACACAACAGGGTTCAGGAGCTTATTTACCATCCTGGCAAAACAGGTTATGGGATAGGGAACAGGAATTCTCTTGAGGGGCCATAGGCGATTATTAGGGAGAATGAATGGGCCCAGAGATAGAGATTGAGTTTTGAATAGTTCTCTGTGGAATGTGAATGAGCTGAGAGACAGACTCTTTTGGGAAAGGACCTGCTCAGGTGTGATTCCATTCCTGATCTTACAGGGAGGGGAAGAGAAAACAATTATTCTTTGTGGTATGTCTGGACTTGAAGCAGATAAAGGAACTTCAGAGAATAACTCATCCTGGCTGTGGGAGAGCTGGTTGAGAAGAGAGGTCAGAGAAACCTTGAAGTTTCTTCTTCAGTTCAGCATGTCGGGATATTTTGGGGAATTAATTTCTGAGCCTCAGCAAACCTCACAGACTCACCACTTCCTTATACAACTGTAAACACAAACTTTTTTTTTTTTTCTTTTTTTGAGACAGAGTCCCATCCTGTCACCCAGGCTGGAGTGCATTGGCACGATCTCAACTCACAGCAACCTCTACCTCCCAGGTTCAAGCAATTCTTGCCTCAGCCTCCCAAGTAGCTGGGATTACAGGCCCGTGCCACCCCACCCGGCTAATTTTTGTATTTTTAGTAGAGATGGGGTTTCACCATGTTGGCCAGGCTGGTCTCAAACTCCTGACCTCAGGTGATCCACCTGCTTCGGCCTCCCAAAGTGCTAGGATTACAGGTGTGAGCCACTGTGCCTGGCCTCTTTTTTTTTTTTTTTGAGACTAAGTGTCAATCTGTCACCCAAGCTGGAGTGCAATGGCAGGATCTTGGCTCACTGCAACCTCCACCTCCCGGGTTCAAGCAATTCTCCTGCCTCAGCCTCCGGAGTAGCTGGGATTACAGGCGCCCACCACCATGCTTGGCTAATTTTTTTATATTTTGAATAGAAACGGGGTTTCACCATGTTGCCCAGGCTGGTCTCCAACTCTTGACCTCAGGTGATCCGCCTGCCTCAGCCTCCCAAAGTGCTGCGATTACATCTTTTTTTTTTTTTTTATGGGGGTGGAGTTGGGGGTGTCTCACTATGTTGCCCAGGCTGGTCTCCAACACCTGGGCTCAAGTGTTCCTCCCACCTGCCTCGGCCTCCCAAACTGCTGGGATTGTAGGCATGCACCACTGTGCCTGACCTAAACTGTTTTCTTCCACCATACTCTTGTTACCTGAAAAAAACCAGGGTTTGTTTGCCTGGCAAATAACAAATGACTCTCCACAAGGCAGGTTTTAATCAATAAGAGTTTAATTACTCGTCACAAGTAAGGAGAGCACTGGGAGGATTCTTCAAAGCAGTGTCTCCTGGAGTGAAGTGACAGGAGGATTTTAGGGGGTGATGGGGAGGGGAGAGGGTGCCTCATTGCATGTAGAGGAGGGGTCCCAGTTTTGGAAACACAGTGAATCCTCACGCCCGCACACAGGTCACGTGCTATGAGAATGAAGCCACAGCTCCTCCCAGGATGGAGATTTCAGCATGGTAATGAGGAACTTTCACTCGGGTTTATCTACAAGTTTCTGGGGTCTGCCAGGAGCCAATTTTAACCAACTAGGTGACTGCACTCAACACAGGGTTTAGGAAAAAAGAGGCTGCAGGGCGGGAGGCTGTAAAACAAGCCAACTGCTCAGGGTGATTAAATTTCTGTAATCCCTGAAGACCCTCCCTGTCTGCTCACACAACACAAAACACTTGTGACCAGATGTATGGGACTTTTTCTCCGCACACCAAGCAGTTAACTATCCAGCAAACACTGAGTGTCCTATTTGATTCAATTCAGCCACTAGCTACCCGGAGATGGTATCAGATTCCACAGGGGGAGGGCTGAGTCCCAAAAGACTGCCTCCCACTTTAGATGCCAATTCCAAGACCAAGGCTGTGATCTGTGCTTCTGACAAACCCGCTATAAATCAGGGTTCCTACAACCCCCTCCTTGGCTTCATAATTTGCTAGGATTGCTAACAGAACTCAGGGAAACACGTTTATCACTTAATTATGAAGGACGTTATAAAGATATAGATGAATAGCTAGATTTAAAAGATGCAAAGGGTGAGCTTTCGGGAGGAAGAGGCTTGGCACTTCCATGGTCCATCTGGGCACCACCCTCCCAGCACCTCCAAGTATCAGTACCCTGCCAACCCATCAATTCTTTTTTTTTTCTTTTGAGAGGCAGTTACACTCTGTTGCCTAGGCCAGAGTGCAATGGCAAGATCTCGGCTCACTGCAACCTCCACCTCTTGGGTTCAAGGGATTATCCAGCCTCAGCCTTCTGAGTAGCAGAGATTACAGGCACCTTCCACCACGCCTGGCTACTTTTTATATTTTTAGTCGAGACAGTGTTTTGCTATGTTGGCCAGGCTGGTCTCCAACTCCTGACCTCAAGTGATTTGCCAACCTCAGCAAAGGGCTAGGATTATAGGCATGAGCCACCGTGCCCAGCCCCCATCCATTCTTGTTCAAGAGTTTTTATGGCCGGGCCACTGCACTCCAGCCTGGGTGACAGAGCAAGACTCCGTCTCGGAGAAAAAAAAAAAAGAGTTCTTAGAGGCCAGGTGTGGTGGCTCATGCCTGTAATCTCAGTACTTTGGGAGGCCGAGATGGGCAGATCACCTGAGGTAAGGAGTTCGAGACCAGCCTGGCCAACATGGCGAAACCCCATCTCTACTAAAAATGCAAAAATTAGCCAGGCATGGTTGTGGGCACCTGTAATCCCAGCTACTCGGGAGGCTGAGACAGGAGAATCCCTTGAACCGGGGAGGCAGAGGTTGCAGTGAGTCAAGATCACACCACTGCAGTCCAGCCTGGGTGACAGAGTACTCTGTCTCAAAAAAATTTTTTTTTTGAGACAGATTCTCGCTCTGTCGCCCAGGCTGGAGTGCAGTGGCCTGATTTCGGCTCATTGCAACCTCCGCCTCCCGGGTTCAAGTGATTCTCCTGCCTCAGCCTCCTGAGTAGCTGGGACTACAGGCGTGCGCCTCCATGCCCGGCTAATTTTTGTATTTTTAGTAGAGACAGGGGTTTCACTATGTTGGCCAGGCTTGTCTCAAACTCCTGACCTCGTGATCCAACCACCTCGGCCTCCCAAAGTGCTGGGATTACAGGCATGAGCCACCATGCCCAGACAAAAAAGGAGTTTTTATAAAGCGTAATCTTCAAACACCACTCCTTTTCCTGGAAGTTGGTGGGTGAGGCTGAAAATTCCAAATCTACTCCTTTAATACCTTGGTCTTTCTGGTGCCCAGCCCCATCCTGAGGCTACTTAGGGGCCTCACCCTAACTCATCTCATTAGCATAAACTCTGGTGTGATCCAAAAGAGCTCATTATGAATAATAAAAGACACTCCTGGCCTGGCACTGTGGCCCAACACTTTGGGAAGCAGAGGCAGGAGGATCACTTGAGCCCAAGTTCAAAACCAGTCTAAGCAGCATAGTAATTTGCCTGTCTCTATTCAAGGAAAAAAAAAAGTTAAAAAATAAAACAACAGCCAGGCGAGGTGGCTCACGTCTGTAATCCCAGCACTTTGGGAGGCTGAGGCAGGCGGATCATGAGGTCAGGAGTTCGAGACCAGCCTGGCCAATATGATGAAACCCCATCTCTACTAAAACTACAAAAATTAGCCTGGTGTGGTGGCGCGCATCTGTAATCCCAGCTACTTGGGAGGCTGAAGCAGGAGAATTACTTGAACCCGGGATCACGCCATTGCACTCCAACCTGGGTGACAAGAGCAAGACTCCGTCTCAGAAAAAAATAAAACAACAAAAGACACTCATCACTCTGGAAATTCCAAGTGTTAGGAGTTCTGTGACGGGAACAGGAACAAAGATCAAATATATTTCACATTATACCACACCAACACTAATAATTTGCCCTCTTTTTTAAAATAAGTAACACAGGTCCAGTGCGGTGGCTCATGCCTATAATCCCAGGATTTTGGGAGGCCGTCGTGGGCGGATCACCTGAGGTCAGGAGTTCTAGATCAGTCTGGCCAATATGGCAAAACCCTGTATTTACTAAAAATACAAAAATTAGCTGGACATGGTGGCGGGCACCTGTAATCCCAGCTACTCGGGAGGCTGAGGCAGGAGAATTGCTTGAACCCGGGAGGCAGAGGTTGCAGTGAGCCGAGATCCTGCCACTGCACTCCAGCCTGAGTGACAGAGCAAGACTCTATCTCAAAAAAAAAAAAAAAAAAAAAAAGACCGGGCGTGGTGGCTCACGCCTGGAATCCCAGCACTTTGGAAGGCCGAGGTGGGCACATCACGAGGTCAGGAGATCGAGACCATCCTGGCTAAAATGGTGAAACCCCGTCTCTACTAAAAATACAAAAAATTAGCCAGGTGTGGTGGTGGGCGCCTGTAGTCCCAGCTACTCGGGAGGCTGAGGCAGGAGAATGGAGTGAACCCGGGAGGCAGAACTTGTAGTGAGCCGAGATCGTGCCACTGCACTCCGGCCTGGGCGACAGGGCGAGACTCTGTCTCAAAAAAAAAAAAAGACAGGAAATGTCAGTACTGATACATTTCACACTTTGGAAATGTAGAATCATCACAGAGAAGAATCACAAGAGTATGTTTTAAAAATAACCTAGGGCTAGGCACAGTGAGGTGACTCACGCCTGTAATCCCAGCACTGTAGAAGGCCGAGTGGGGCAGATCACTAGAGGCTAGAGGTTGCGAGTTCAAAAACAGCCTGGTCAAAATGGCGAAACCCTGTCTCTACTAAAAATACAAACATTAGCCGGGCATGGTGGCACACACTTGTAATCCCAGCTACTAAGGAGGCTGAGGCAGGAGAATCGCTTGAACCCAGGAGGCGGAGGTTGCAATGAGCCAAAATCACACCATTGCACTCCAGCCTGGGTGACAGAGCAAGGCTCTGTCTCAAAAATAAAAAATAAAAAATAATAACCTGGTGGATGGCTTTCAATAAATAACTAATAAATATGGTATGTCAACATCCATACAGATTGTACACATATTCGACCTTTTTCTTGGCTTGATTGGTACTGGAAAAATTTATTTTATTTTTGAATACATGATAGAACTGCAGGGTTTGAAATGTAAAAGAAGAAAAAGGGTATATGTGACAATCTCCCTCCCACTTCATCCCTCATCCACATACTTCCCTCCCCTGGAGACAATGAATGTCATCAATTTCTTCCAAACTTTTTATTTATTTATTTCTGGATTATTAGTATTATTATTGTTTTCTTTTTTTGAGACAAAATCTCCCTCTGTTGCTCAAGCTGGAGTGCAGTGGCGCGATCTTGGCTCACTGCAGCCTTTGCCTCCCTGGTGCAAGTGATTCTTTTGCCTCAGTCTCCCGAGTAGCTGGGTTTACAGGCCTGTGCCACCACACCCAGCTAATTTTTGTAGTTTTAGTAGAGACAGAGTTTCACCATGTTGGCCAGGCTGGTCTCAAACTCCTGACCTCAGGTGATCCACCAGCCTCAGCCTCCCAATATGCTGGGATTACAGGCGTGAGCCACCACACCTGGCCTATTTTATTATATTTATTTATTTATTTAGAGACAGAGTCTCACTCTGTCACCCAGGCTGGAGTGCAGTGGTGTGATCTCGGGTAACTGCAACCTCCACCTCCTAGGTTCCACAATTTTCCTGCCTCATCCTCCAGAGTAGCTGGATTACAGGAGCCCGCCACCACGCCCAGGTAATTTTTTTTTTTTTTTTTTTTTTGAGACAGTCTCGTTCTGTCGCCCAGGCTGGAGTGCAGTGGCGCAATCTTGGCTCACTCCAAGCTCCGCCTCCTGGGTTCACGCTATTCTCCTGCCTCGGCCTCCCGAGTAGCTGGGACTACAGGCACCCGCCACAACGCCTGGCTAATTTTTTGTATTTTTTTAGTAGAGACGGGGTTTCACCATGTTAGCCAGGATGGTCTCAATCTCCTGACCTCATGATCCACCTGCCTCAGCCTCCCAAAGTGCTGGGATTACACGCCCAGGTAATTTTTGTATTTTTAGTAGAGACAGGGTTTCGCTATGTTGGCCAGCCTGGTCTCAAACTCCTGACCTCAGGTGATCCACTTGCCTTGGCCTTCCAAAGTGCTGGGATTACAGGCATGAGCCAACGTGCCCAGCCTATTATTTTTAAATTGACAGATAAATTTTACATATTTATCATATAGGACATGATGGTTTGGTTTTGGTTTGATTATTTATTTATTTATTAAATATTTATTTATTTTTGAGACAAATTCTAGCTCTGTCACCCAGACTGGAGTGCAGTAGAGTGATCTTCTTGGCTCACTGCAACTTCAACCTCCTGGATTCAAGAGATTCTCATGCCTCAGCCTCCAGAGTAGCTGGGACTGCAAGCATGCACCACCATGTCCAGTTAATTTTTGTATTTTTTGATAGAGATGGGGTTTCTCCTTGTTGGCCAGACTGTTCCTGAGCTCCTGGCCTCAAGTGATCCATCCTTGTCAGCCTCCCGAAGTGCTGGGATTACCGGCGTAAGCCACCGCGCCTGGCCTGCTTTTTCATTTTTATTTTCACTATTTTTTTGAGACAAGTCTCCCAGGCTGGGGTGCACTGCCACAGTCAAGGCTCACTGCAATCTCAAACACCTGGGCTCCAGTGATCCTCCCACCTCAGCCTATAGCTGGGACTACAGGCTCCAGCCACCACTCCCAGCTAATTTTTTGTATTTTTTGTAGAGACATGGCCTGCCTATGTTGCCCAAGCTGGTTTCAAATTCTTGGGTTCACGCAATCCTCTTGCCTTGGCCTACCAAAGCACTGGGATTTCAGGTGTGAGCCTCTGTGCCCAGCCTAATTCTTAGTTTCCATAGGTATTAAATGCTATTTTGAAGCATATATAAACTTGGAATGACTAAATCTAGCTAATTAACATATGCGTTACCTCACATAATTACCATTTTTGTGGTGAGAACACAACATTCAATCTCTTAACATTTTTCAAGAATACAATATATTGGTTTGGTTTGGTTTGTTTTGTCTTTTTCTTGAGACGGAGTTTCGCTCTGTCACCCAGGCTGAAGTGCAGTGGCACGATCTCGGCTCACTGCAAGCTCCACCTCCTGTGTTCACGCCATTCTTCTGCCTCAGCCTCCCAAGTAGCTGGGACTACAGGTGTCAGCCATCACACAGCTAATTTTTTTTTTTTTTTTTTTTTGTATTTTTAGTAGAGACGGGGTTTCACCATGTTAGCCAGGATGGTCTCAATCTCCTGACCTCGTTATCCGCCCCCCTCGGCCTCCCAAAGGGCCTGTTTTGCTTTGTTTGTTTTGAGAGGGAGTCTTGCTATGACGCCCAGGCTGAGGTACAATGGTGTGATCTCGTCTCACTGCAACCTCTGCCTTCCGGGTTCATGAGATTCTCCTGCCCCAGCCTCCCGAATAGCTGGGACTACAGGTGCACACCACCACACCCAGCTAATTTTTGTATTTTTAGTAGCAATGGGGTTTCACCATATTGGCCAGGCTGGTCTCGAACTCCTGACCTCAGATGATCTGCCCTCCTCAGCCTCGCAAAGTGCTGGGATTACAGGTGTGAGCCACTGCGCCTACAATACATTGTTATTAACTATAGTCATCATGCTGTACCAAATTTTAAATAGGAGGATATTCTATGTGTTCTACAACTTGCCTTCTTTTTCTGATGAACTTCATATTTTTGAGTCTTATATTTTGATGTTTTTCGTTTTTTTTTTCTTTTTGAAATATTTAGACTCAGTTAGCTCATTTTATGTTGTAGAACAGTGCTGTCCAATAGAACTTTCTGCAATGATGGAAATTTTCTATATCAGCATTGTCTAATATGGGTACTCACTAATCACATGTGGCTACTGAGCACTTGAAATGTGGCTAATGTGACTAAGGAACTAATTTTTGAGACAGAGTCTTGCTCTGTCGCCAGGCTGGAGTGCAGTGGCGTGATCTCAGCTCACTGCAACCTCCACCTCCAGGGTTCGAGCGATTCTCTTGCCTCAGCCTCCTGAGTAGCTGGGACTACAGGCGTGTGCTACCACACCCAGCTAGTTTGTGTATTTTTAGTAGAGATGGGGTTTCACCCTGTTGGCCAGGATGGTCTCGATCTCTTGACCTCCTGATCCGCCCGCCTCGGCAAAGTGGTGGGATTACAGGCGTGAGCCACCGTGCCTGGCCGAGGAACTAAATTTAAATTTTTAAAATGTGAAACATAGACGTAATTTTAATTATTTAAATTTAAGTTTAAATAGCCTCATGTGGCTCATTGCTACCATGTTGGATAACGCAGCTCTTTAATATTCAATTATATAAATATATCACAAATAATGTATCCATTCTTCTGTTTACTGATTTTAAAGTATTTCCAATTACTTTATATACTGTTATGTTAAAAAATGCTGCAATGAACATACTTCTGCCTGCCTCCTTGAGCAAATGTGGGAGAGGCTGGGTATAAGCTCATAAGTAGAGTTGTATTAACAACTCTACTAGATATTGCCAAATGGTCTCCACAGTGGTTTTTCTGGTTTACGCTCCCATCCACTAGAAGAGAGTCCCTGTTGCCCTGGAGCTTCAACAACATCTGATATTCCCAAACCTGTCTTTGCCAATTTAATGAATGTCGACTTGTTATTTTATTATTTTATTTTTAATTTTATTAATTTTATTTTTTTCACCTCATCGTTATTTTATTTTATTTATTTATTTATTTATTTATTTATTTATTTATTTTAAGACGGAGTCTCACTGTTGCCCAGGCTGGAGTGCAGTGGTACGATCTCAGCTCACTACAACCTCTGTGCCCCCACCCCCTCCCTGGGTTCAAGCAACTCTCCTGCCTCTGCCTCCTGAGTAACGGGAATTATAGGCGCCTGCCACCACACCTGGCTAATTTTTGTATTTTTAGTAGAGATGGGGTTTTGCCATGTTGGCCAGGCTGGTCTTGAACTCCTGACCTCATGATCCACCCTCCTCAGCCTCCCAAAGCACTGGGATTACAGGCGTGAGCCACTGCACCCAGCCCTTGTCGTTATTTTAATTTGCTTTTTTTTGAAGCCCAAAATGTCAGTATTAATTTGCGTTTTCTATTTTCTCTTTGAGGGATTGTCTTTCCTATATTTAAATTTTTTTTTCTCTTGGGTTGGTTGTCTTTTTCATATCGATTTATGGAGTTCTTTGTAAATTCTAGACAGTAATTCTTTCTTGGTTATATACCTATATATGATGTAGTCTGCTATGGCATGGCTTTTATTATTAATTTAATGTTTGCAAAACCAGTATATTTACATATATTTCAAAAGGTACAAAAAGATAACCAGGGGCTGGGCACGGTGGCTCACACCTGTAATCCCAGCACTTTGGGAGGCTGAGGCGGGCAGATCACGAGGTCAGGAGATCGAGACCATCCTAGCTAACACAGTGAAACCCCATCTCTACTAAAAATACAAAAAATTAGCGGGGTGTGTTGGCAGGCGCCTGTAGTCCCAGCTACTTGGGAGGCTGAGGAAGGAGAATGGCATGAACCAGGGAGGCGGAGGTTGCAGTGAGCCAAGATCGCGCCACTGCACTCCAGCCTAGGCAGCACAGCAAGACTCCGTCTCAAAAAAAAAAAAAAAAAAAAGGTAAAAAAGACAACCAGGATTTTTTTTTCTTTTTTTGTGACAGAGTTTCACTCTTGTTGCCCCCAGGCTGCAGTGCAATGGCCCGTTCTTAGCTCACTGCAAGCTCCACCTCTCGGGTTCAAGCAATTCTCCTGCCTCAGCCTCCTGAGTAGCTGGGATTACAGGCGCCTGCCCCCAAGCCCAGCTAGTCTTTTTTGTATTTTTAGTAGAGATGGGGTTTCACCATGTTGGCCAGGCTGGTTTCGAACTCCTGACCTCAAGTGACCCGCCCACCTCGCCTCCTAAAGTGCTAGGATTACAGGCATGAGCCACCACACCTGGCCAGATAACCAGGATTTTTTAGAGTTAAACACAGATTTGCCATATGAACAAAGATTCTCTCCTGACCAAATGCACGCCAGTTTCCTCTGAACCCTATCCCAGCTAGGCCTCAATCTTGGATGATAAGGACTTTTTTTTTTTTTTTTTCTTGAGATGGAGTCTTGCTGTGTCACCCAGTCTGGAGTGCAGTGGTGCGATCTTGGCTGACTGCAACCTCCACCTCCTGGGTTCAGGTGATTCGGCTGCATCAGCCTCCTGAGTAGCTGGGATTACAGGCACCTGCCACCATGCCTGGCTAATTTTTGTACTTTTAGTAGAGACGGGGTTTCACTATGTTGGCCAGGCTGGTCTCGAACTCCTGACAGCAGGTGACCCTCCCATCTCGGCCTCCCAAAGTGCTGGGATTATAGGCGTGAGCTACCGCATCCGACTTGATAAAGACCTTCATGAACACTAACATAGTTTCTAACAGTTCAAGGCCACATCTCTAGGATGACCCTAATGCCCTTTAAAGTGTCTGACTGAGAGAACTCAAGGCTGCCAGAAGAATGTACTGTTTGTTCCAGCCCACATCTGAAGGTAAGGCCCCTGTTTCCCAGCTGCTGTGAGAGTGTAGGAGTCTAATGATAAGCCCCAGCTAACAAGGCCAGGTGGGCTTAACACAGACCAACCCCCTTCCCACTTTTTGTAATCTGTCACTTCTCTGACGTCACTGAGTCCCCACTCACCCTCTGTTCTTTCGTTCTTGCTTTAAAATGCCCAGTTATCTCTACAAATCAAAGTTGAGTTCAGTTCAAGCTAGACTCTTTTCCCTATTGCAATAATATGTCACTGATTAAAATCTGTTCTTACCACTTTATTTATTTATTTATTTATTATTTTGAGACGGAGACTTGCTATGTGGCCCAGGCTGGAGTGCAATGGCACAATCTTGGTTTACTGCAAAATCTGCCTCCCGAGTTCAGGCGATTCTCCTGCCTCAGCCTCCTGAGTAGCTGGGATTACAGGTGTGCACCACCATGCCCAGCTAATTTTTGTATTTTAGTAGAGATGGGGTTTCACCATGTTGGTCAGGCTGGTCTCGATTTCCTTGCCTCAAGTGATCCGCCCGCCTCGGCCTCCCAAAGTGCTGGGATTACAGGCGTGAGCCTCTGTGCCTGTCCTGTCCTTACCACTTTAGCTAGTGTCTGGCTTTGTTTATCTATGAGATGATCCAGCAATTCCACTCCCAGGTATATACCCAAGAAAAATGAAGATATATATCCACACAGAAACTTGTATACAAATGTTTATAGCTACATTATTTATAATAGCCAAAAGGTGAAAACAGTCCAAATGCCCACTAACTGATGAATGGATAAATAAATTGTGATCTGTACAGACAATGGAGTATTATTCAGCCATAAAAAGGAATGCCAGCTACTAGGGAGGTTGAGATGGGAGGATCACTTGAGCCTGGGAGTTCGAGGTTGCAGTGAGCCATGACCATACCACTGCACTCTAGCCTGGGTGACAGAGTAAGACTCTGTCTCAAAGAAAAAAATAAATGAAAGGAACACAGGAAGTGATGGGCTGAGCATGGTAATCCCAGCACTTTGGGAGGCTGAGGCAAGAGGATCCCTGGAGCCTAGGAGTTTGAGACCAGGCTAGGTAAGTAACATAGGGAGACCCCATGTCCACTAAAAATAAAAAAATTAAAAAATTAGTGTTCCGGCGGGGGCGGCCAAGGGGGAAGAGTGTGTGTCTGCGGGAGAAAGAGGAGAATCACCCAAGTGGCCTCAGAAGTCCCAGGGAGTGGAGGCCCCTGCCATGGAGCAGTGTGGTGTATGTGTGGTAACACCATGTCTGTGCCCCTGCTCAACGATGCTGCCACTGTGTCTGGAGCTGAGCGGGAAACGGCCGTGGTTATTTTTTTACATGGACTTGGAGACACAGGGCACAGCTGGGCTGACGCCCTCTCCACCATTCGGCTCCCTCACGTCAAGTACATCTGTTCCCATGCACCTAGGATCCCTGTGACCCTCAACATGAAGATGGTGATGCCCTCCTGGTTTGACCTGATGGGGCTGAGTCCAGAAGCCCCAGAGGATGAGGCTGGCATCAAGAAGGCAGCAGAGAACATCAAGGCCTTGATTGAGCATGAAATGAAGAACGGGATCCCTGCCAATCAAATCATCCTGGGAGGCTTTTCACAGGGCGGGGCTCTGTCCCTCTACACGGCCCTCACCTGCCCCCACCCTCTGGCTGGCATCGTGGCGTTGAGCTGCTGGCCGCCTCTGCACCGGGCCTTCCCCCAGGCAGCTAATGGCAGTGCCAAGGACCTGGCCATCCTCCAGTGCCATGGGGAGCTGGACCCCATGGTGCCCATACGGTGTGGGGCCCTGATGGCTGAGAAGCTCCGGTCTGTTGTCACACCTGCCAGGGTCCAGTTGAAGACATACCTGGGTGTCATGCACAGCTCCTGTCCTCAGGAGATGGCAGCTGTGAAGGAATTTCTTGAGAAGCTGCTGCCTCCTGTCTAACTAGTTGCTGGCCCCAGTGCAGTACCCCAGCTCATGGGGGACTCAGCAAGCAAGCGTGGCACCATCTTGGATCTGAGCCGGTCGAGCCCCTGTCCCCACCCTTCCTGACCTGTCCTTTTCCCACAGGCCTCTAGGGGCAGGTGGCAAGGCCTGGCTGGGCCTTCCTTCCTGGCCTCAGCCACCTGGCTCTGTCTGCAGCAGGGGCAGGCTGCTTTCTTATCCCATTTCCCTGGAGGCGGGCCCCTCTGGCAGCAGTATTGGAGGGGCTACAGGCAGCTGGAGAAAGAGGCCCAGCCACTGACCCACTCACTCAGGACCTCACTCACTAGCCCCGCTTTGGGCCCCCTCCTGTAACCTCAGGGTTTGGCCCATGGGGCCCTCCCAGGCCCCTGCCCCAACTGATTCTGCCCAGATAATCGTGTGTCTCCTGCCTCCACTCAGCTGCTTCTCAGTCATGAATGTGGCCATGGCCCCGGGGTCCCCTTGCTGCTGTGGGCTCCCTGTCCCTGGGCAGGAGTGCTGGTGAGGAGGTGGAGCCTTTTGAGGGGGGCCTTCCCCCAGCTGTTTCCCCACACTGGGGGGCTGGGCCCTGCCTCCCCGTTACCCTCCTTCCCTGCAGGCCTGGAGCCTGTAGGGCTGGACTGAGGTTCAGGTCTCCCCCCAGCTGTCTCACCCCCACTTTGTCCCCACTCTAGAGCACGGAGGCGGTGGGGGAGGAGTTGTGTCTCGTCTTCTGTCTCCATGTGGTTTTTCGGTGTTTTTCTTGTTATGTCCTGGATTCTGATAAAATTAAATAAATTGCTTCCTCAAAAAAAAAAAAAAAAATTAGCCGGACATGGTGACTCGTGCCTGTGGTCCCAGCTACTCGGAAGACAAGAGGTTGGAGTATCACTTGAGCCCAGGAGGTGGAGACTACAGTGAAACATGATCACACCACTACACTCCAGCCTGGGCAATGGTAAGACCCTGTCTCAAGGAAAGAAAAAAAAGGAATGCGGTAGTGATACATTATATGCTACAACTGTGAGGAACCTCAAAAACATTATGCTAAGTGAAATAAGTCATTATTTATGGATTTTTTATTTTTCATTGTCAAGTTAGCATTGTACACAAATACACACACATGCTCACACACACGGCTTGGTTTGATTTGCAAAACTTTTATTTAGGATTTTTCCAGGTATGTTTGTCAGTGAGATTAGCCTATAGCTTTCCTTTCTTTCACTGTCTTTGTCTAATATTGTTATAGAGGTTATATTAATTTTTTTTTTGAGATAAGAGTCTCGCTCTGTCACCCAAGCTGGAGTGCAGTGGCACAATCTCAGCTCATTGCAACCTCCACCTCCCAGGTTCAAGCTATTCTTGTGTCTCAGCATCCCGAATAGCTGGGATTACAGGCATGTGCCACCATGGTCGCCTAATTTTTAAAAAAAATGTTTTTAAATTTTTAGTAGACATGGGGTTTTGCCATGTTGGCCAGGCTGGTCTCGAACTCCTGGCCTCAAGAGATCCACCCGCCTTGGCTTCCCAAAATGCTGGGGTTACAGGCATGAGCCACTGCTACCAGACTGGGTTATATTAAGTCTTATAAAATAGTTTGAAAGTATACTCTCTTTTTGAAAGGCATTTTTTTTTTTCTTTGCTTGTTTGTTTTTAGTTTTCTTTTCTTTCTTTTTTTTATGTTTTTGAGACGGAGTCTTGCTCTGTTGCCCAGGCTGGAGTGCAGTGGCACAATCTCGGCTCACTGCAACCTCTGCCTCCCAGGTTCAAGCGATTCTCCTGCCTCAGCCTCTTGAGTAGCTGGGATTACAGACGCCCACCACCACACCCGGTTAATTTTTGTATTTTTAGTAGAGACAAGGTTTCTCCATGTTGGCTTCCCCAGGCTGGTCTCGAATTCCTGACCTCGTGATCTGCCCACATCGGCCTCCTAAAGTGCTGGGATTACAGACGTGAGCCACCACGCCTGGCCGCTTGTTTTGTTTTTAATGTTGGTTATAACTCTGTATCTAGGTAATTATCTCATGAAGCATTTTTCTGCTATTGGAAGCAATTTGTATAAAACAGTAAGCCTCTTCGCCCCCATTCTTTTACGGGGCTAATTGCTACTCATTCTCCAGTTCTCATCATAAACTTCACATTGTTAGAAAGGGCTTTGCTGTCTCTCCACTAGATTAGGTGTCTCTGTTCCATGACTCTCAGCACATTTCATTGTGATGTCTCATTAAATGTTGGTATTCTCAGCTGGACCCTAGGCTACATGGACAGGGACCTAACTTTTGTTCACCACTACCCCAGTGCTTAGCACATTGATGTCACAAAATTGGCCACCAATAAATATGTTTGGCGGAATGAGTGAAAGAAACACGGCAAACTGGAGTGCCCTGGGAAGGCCTCCTGCTTCAGAACAAAGGAGAAGACCGGAAGAAAGAAGGGCTACAGCCCAGCTGTGGAAGCAGAGCACTAGGCAAGGAGGTGTCAGTGCAGTCCTGGTCCCTCTGTGCAGGAGCCTCTCATAAAGAGGCCGAGCTGTGTCAGCACCAGGGGCCCCATCATCATAGGAGGTCAGTGAAGCTTGGGAGTTCTGGCAGATGCAGCAGAGGTGGCCCTGAACACTTGGAGATTCTGGGATGGTCACCTGGGAGCCAGCAGCCATGCAGGGTAATGGGGAAGACAGCAGAGATTTCTGGAGATTGGCTCCCCTCAAAGACAGAGAGAGGAGCTTGGGCAGGACTAGATTTTCCAGTTTTTTTGTTTTGTTTTTTTGTTTTTGTTTTTTGTTTTGTTTTGTTTTTTTGAGACGGAGTCTCACTCTGTCCCCCAGGCTGGAGTGTAGTGGTGCGATCTTGGCTCACTGCAAGCTCCGCCTCCCGTGTTCGTGCCATTCTCCTGCCTCAGCCTCCTGAGTAGCTGGGACTATAGGCGCCCACCACCACGCCCAGCTAATTTTTTGTGTTTTTAGTAGAGACAGGGTTTCACCATGTTAGCCAGGATGGTCTCGATTTCCTGACCTCGTGATCTACCCGCCTCGGCCTCCCAAAGTGCTGGGATTACAGGTGTCAGCCACCACACCCGGCCTAAGTCACACTTTCAAAATTCCTAAATCCACCCAAGGCACGGATAGCTCAGTGGCTTCTGCAGGGCCCTGGAGAAACTTCCCTCACCAGGTTCTGACCCTCTGGCTCATGTTGGGTAATCATCTTGTTTAGTCTGCATCTGCACCTTAGTACCAGGAAGTGCCTTAGGCAGAGGAACAAGAATTCACTACTCACTGGAAAAACCAATGTCCCAGGTATTCTAGCTTACCTATCAGTCTCGTGTGACTTTGGCTAGTGTCAGTCAGTTCCCTTGAATGTCAATAACCCTGAATATTCTGGCAAATAGAACTTTAAGTCAAGTTATCCCTGGATCCTAGTGACAATCATCAGTCCTTAATACTAGATGATGGTTTGTTTGTTTATTAGTAAACCCTGACTGAGCACCTCCTGGGGGGCAGACCATGGTTGGGTCTGTCCCTGGTATCAACTTAGACAAATATTTCCATGTGATCCAGATATCTTAATCTATAGAGTGGATCTGAGAGCTAATGGCTTAGACCAGCTATTTGCTAAATTTCCGTCCCAGTATCTCAAAGGAGAATAGAGTAATGAAGGAAGGAGGTACTTGAGAGGGCCTGATTCAAGCAAGCAGGTTTGACTAAATTGTTGGATGGAGTCACCATCACTACAACATTCCTCTCTGAGTAAAGCTGGGGCAATCCCAAGACAAGCCTTACAACTGAGTAGGGGCCTCTGGGAGCTGACTCTTCCCTGAGTTGACCAGCTACCGGCCAGACCAAGGTCACATTGGCACTTTTTTACTGCCATGCACAGACCTTTCACTTTTTCACTATGAGGGCATTTTACCACTTTATCCTTTGAATAAACTACAAGTACATAAGACACTTCAGCCTCACGCAAGCTTGGAAGGTAGGATACCGCAATGGTGGGTAAAAGCATGTGCTCTGGAGACAAAGTCTGAGATCAAACACAACCTCCAGGGAGTCTCTCTGAACCCATTTTCGTTCAGGGGGCTGCCTGAAAAAACAACAACAAAACAAAAAACCCAACCTCCCGCCTTTATGTCTCTGGGTCTCATGGACAAATACGGTTAATAAGAGTCCTGCAACAAGGCTGGGCGTGGTGGCTCAAGCCTGTAATCCCAGCACTTTGGGAGGCCGAGGTGGGCAGATCACCTGAGGTCAGGACTAGCCTGGCCAACATGGTAAAACCTGTCACCACTAAAAATACAAAATTAGCCTGGCGTAGTGGCACATGCCTGTAGTCCCAGCTACTGGGGAGGCTAAGGTGGGAGAATCACTTGAACTCGGGAGGTGGAGGTTGCAGTGAGCCAAGATGGCACCATTGCACTCCAGCCTGGGCGACAAGAGTGAAACTCCATCTCAAAAATAAATAAATAAATAAAAATAAAAATAGAGTCCTGCAACAGTGAGGATGCATTCAGATGAAAGCAACAGAAAACTCAGCTAATAATGTCAGTTAATAAAGACATTTAATTGTTTCATATTTCAAAAATGTCTGGAGGTCAGCAGCCAGTAAGCCCCTTAACGATATTATCTAGGACCCAGGTTCTCTTCATCCTGCTCCATCATCCTTGGCGCGCTGGCTTTTGGGGCCCTCTGTGTGATACTCCACTGATATTCTTGGCACATGGGAAACATCATCTGCTCTTGGATTTCCCAGATCAATCTGAGGATATTACTTCTTGGGGGTAGGTAGGGCCCTGTGGTGGTCTGGACTGTTATTCCCAATTCTTTGCTTCCTCCTTATTATTTAAGTGTACATCCATCCCCTTTGCTGTGTGACTTGCTTGTGCCAACAGAATGTCAGAGGACATGATGCAAGCAGATGCTTTAAATGTGCTTTTGTAGTTTGGCTTGGCCTCTTGCACTCCTGTGATCTGACAAGAGAAAGGCAAATTCCAGATATCTATTGCCCCTTCAGCTGTGGCCCAGAATAGACACTGGACCAGGACTAAAGGAGTCCTACCAAGCCCTGTCAAGCCCAGCCTAATTAGACAAACCACAGGCAACTCACAAACCCATGAGCATGAAAATAAATAGAGTGGCTTAAGCAATCTCCTGGGGACAGGTATAGGAGGACAGCAAGGGTCCTTGGGTTCTCAGAGTGTCCTCCAGCTCCTCCGGTTTATGAATCAGTATGTACTTGGTCACATTCATCCTGGGGGCCTTTGGCTAAAGTCAACATTTAGAGTTTCTCGTGGATCTCTTGGCTGGATCTGATCTCATTGATGCTTTCTGGCTGACTCAACCTCCCTGTGGCTCTCGGTAGCCCAGTGGGACCCCTGAATCTCTACCATGTCTCCCATTCAGCTCCTAACCAAGTTATGCAAACCACATGCCTCTGCTGCCAGGTCACCCTCTTCCTACCCCCAGGCCCCATGGCAGGCCCATGGCTCTCAATTCAATACCCATCACTGGAAAAGGGCTGGTAAAGCAAAACAGACCCTGTCTCCCTGCCAGTGCATCCTGATTTGCCCACTTATCTACAATGGGCAAAATTTTGTAGCAGCTTCAGTGATCTCTTCTGTTTTCTGGATGTTTCTGAAGCCATTCCCCCAATTCCAAGGCATCTCCTTGACTCTCATCTCCCTGCCTTCGTCTTGTTGAAACCCCAAGATAAGAAGTGGTAGGCTTCTCTTTTATTCTTTTCATATCTTATCTTTGGCTTCCTGGCTCTAATTGCCACTTCAAAAGACAAGGGTTCCCTTTGGAAACAATCTGTTGAGGTAGGTGTTATTATCCTCATTATGGAAATATAGAAAATCAAAGATGAGAGATTAAATTACCTCCTCCTTTGGTAGAAACTTGATTCTAGATATGGCTCTTGATTATGTTAAATGGGAGCTAAGAGAATGCAGAAAACGATTTCTTTCTCATAGTCCAGTTTTCAAGTCCATTGTCTTGCTGCAAAATCCTATTTTGAATTTCAGTAGATGCATATTATCATTTCCTTCTCTTTATATTTCTTCTGAAACAATCTTAATCTCCTCACAAGCAGTTTGATGCCACAACCAAATAAGAAAGAGGTCATTTACTTGCTGAAGGCAAAAGAGAAGAGTATAAAAGGAAAAAACACATTAATAGTTTCTTCATACATTATCCATTCTAGCTCCCTGCTTCCACCTGACTTCCCTATTGCAAAGTCTGGAGAATTTTTATCTAGTCCTTTGAATGTGTGTGTGCACACATGAGAATTCATGGCTGCATGCAAGAGTGTGTGTGCATGCATGTATTGATGAGAGTGTTGAGAAAAGGAACTCTTCATTTTCCTTTTTTTCTTTTCTTTTCTTTTTTTTTTTTTGAGACTGAGTCTTGCTCTGTCGCCCAGGCTGGAGTGCAGTGAGCTCATTGCAACCTCTGCCTCCCGGGTTCAAGGGATTCTCATGCCTCAGTCTCCCAAGTAGCTGGGATTCCAGGCACGTGCCACAACACCTGGCTAATTTTTGTATTTTTAGTAGAGACGGGGTTTCACCATGTTGGCCAGGATGGTCTCGAACTCCTGACTGCAAGTGATCCACCCGCGTCAGCCTCCCAAAGTGCTAGGATTACAGGCGTGAGCCACTGCGCCTGGTCCATTTTTTCTTTCTTTTTTTTTTTTTAATGCCATAAGTCTTTGAAACTCTAAAGCCAAAAATTTGACCCATTTATTTATAATTGGTATCATACTGTCATTCCTTTCTTTAGGTAATAAAGCCAGAACCATTGGTTTTTTTCATTAAGATAGGGAACCAGGTTACAAGGATTACCAAAAATATAAGATAATAGGCTGCTATTTTTAAAATCTTACCTCTCCAGGATCTAAGTCAGTGGCAACAGGGAGGGAAGAGAGGCATTTCGTGACCCAAACCAACTGCTGCTGAGCTGTCCAGTGCTCTGGCTCTCCTTTGACTTCTTGGAACCATCACTTTGACAACAATAAACTCCCAATGCAGGAAAACAAAGCCAGGATTTTTTTTGAGTCTCAGCCACATGCTAAGCGATATGTGATGTACTTTTGTGTACATTATCTCATTTCTTCTTAAAGCAATCCTTCATATATAGTAGGTATTATCATTTTCACTTTTTTTTTTTTTTTTTTTAGACAGGGTCTCATTCTGTCACCCGGGCTAGAGCGCAGTGGAGCAATCACTGCAGCCTCAAATTCCTGGGCTCAAGAGATCCTCCCACCTCAGCCTCCTGAGTAGCTGGAACCGCAGGCGTGTGCTACCATGCACAGATAATTTTTAAATTTTTTTGCAGAGATTGGGATCTCATTATGTTGCCCAGGCTGGTCTCAAACTCCTGGCCTCAAGCAATTCTCTTGTCTCCGCTTCCCCAAGCCTTGGGATTACAGGCATGAGCCACTGCACTTGGCATCATTCTCATTTTTTAATGATGAAACAGGGTGCACAGGCTGAAAGAGGTAGAATAACTTCCCCAAAGCCCAACAGCTAAAACATGAAAGAGCCGGGATTCGGCCGCCCCGTCTGGGAGGTGAGGAGCGCCTCTGCCAGGCCGCCCCATCTGGGAAGTGTACCCAACAGCTCCGAAGAGACAGCAACCATCGAGAACGGGCCATGATGACGATGGCGGTTTTGTCGAAAAGAAAAGGGGGAAATGTGGGGAAAAGAAAGAGAGATCAGATTGTTACTGTGTCTGCATAGAAAGAAGTAGACATAGGAGACACCATTTTGTTCTGTACTAAGAAAAATTCTCCTGCCTTGGGATGCTGTTAATCTATAACCTTACCCCCAACCCCGTGCTCTCTGAAACATGTGCTGTGTCAACTCAGGGTTAAATGGATTAAGGGCGGTGCAAGATGTGCTTTGTTAAACAGATGCTTGAAGGCAGCATGCTTCAGAGTCATCACCACTCCCTAATCTCAAATACCCAGGGACACAAACACTGCCGAAGGCCGCAGGGACTTCTGCCTAGGAAAACCAGAGACCTTTGTTCACGTGTTTATCTGCTGACCATCTCTCCACTATTATCCTATGACCCTGCCACATCCCCCTCTCTGAGAAACACCCAAGAATGATCAATAAATACTAAAAAAAAAAAAAAAAAAGAACCGGGATTCAAACCCTGCTCCTTGGTACTGCTAACCTCACCGTCGTTTCTCTACATTGGGTGCCTCTTGAGAGATTGTGCTAGCACTACATGGAGAGGACTCTATAAAGATGACTACTTTCTTCCTTGTGGGAGTTTTTATTTTATTTTAATTTTTTGAGACAAGGTCTCGCTCCGTTGCCCAGGGTGGGTTGTAGTGGCACGATCTTGGCTCACTGCAGCCTCAACCGCCCTGGACTCCCATCTTGACCTCCAGAGTAGCTGGAACTACAGGCGCATGCCACCACTCCCAGTATTCTCCTGCCTCAGCCTCCCGAGTAGCTGGGACTACAGGCGCCCGCCACCATGCCCGGCTAATTTTTTGTATTTTTAGTAGAGACGGGGGTTCCCCATGTTAGCCAGAATGGTCTCGATCTCCTGACCTCATGATCGGCCTGCCTCGGCCTCCCAAAGTGCTGGGATTACAGGCGTGAGCCACCGCGCCCAGCCTTAAATTTTTTATACAAAGTCTGGATGTAACAAAAGCCCACCAAGAGTTTTGCCTAGGCCTTTCCTGGAACTTAAAGCATGACAAAATAATGAAGGAATCCTTAATGGGACCCATTTAGGATTAAACAAGTTTTACTGTGGGTCTGAAGGAACTCCCCAAACCTCCATGATTTAGCAGGAGACAAGATAAGGGTAATCACCCCAGCACCTGGACCCATTTAGATAAGTAAATTCACTGAGGCTCCAGAGGAAGGTCTTCAGGACTTGGACCTTAGATATAGATTAAAAGAAGTTAATCACTTATGTCTTTAGATGAATGCACATGTACACATAGACATATAGCTTAGAAGGTATATAAGCTCTGAAAAACTGTAATTTTGAGTTGGTCTGGAAATAATATCCAGGCCTTCTCCCCATAACCGGTTACAGAAATAAAAATTCTCTTCCTCCCCAGTTCATCTGCATCTCACTGTTGGGCCGAAAGAAATAGCAGCCCGACCCTCAGTTCGGTCTGGGAACAGTGGCACATGCCTGTAATCCCAGTTACTTGGGAGGCTGAGGCATGAGAATCGCTTGAACCCAGGAGGTGGAGGTTGCAGTGAGCTGAGGTCATGCCACTGCACTCTAGCCTGGGCAACAGGGTGAGACTTTGCCTCAAGAAAATAAATAAATACATACATATGTACATACATACATATATAAAATGAGTTTACTGGCCACGTGCAGTGGCTTATGCTTGTAATCCTAGCACTTTGGGAGGCTGAGGCGGGCAGATTGCTTGAGCCCCTGAGATGGATAAAAAAGCCACCCGACCTGGAGGTGCTGTTGAGGGCATTTCCACTCTTGTCTTTAAACTTGGGCTTTTATGGCATCATGGTTTGTGATTTATAATAAATAAGTAAATAAATAAACTTGGGCTTTTAAAGAACAGAACTATGGGCCAGGCACAGTGGCTCACGCCTGTAATCCCAGCACTTTGGGAGGCTGAGGCGGGTGGATCACCTGTGGTCAAGAGTTCGAGGCCGGGCGCAGTGGCTCATGCCTGTAATCCCAGCACTTTAGGAGGCCGAGGTGGGCAGATCACGATGTCAGGAGATCGAGACCATCCTGGCTAACATGGTGAAACCCTGTCTCTACTAAAAATACACACAAAAAGTTAGCTGGGCGTGGTGGCGGGCGCCTGTAGTCCCAGCTACTCAGGAGGCTGAGGCAGGAGAATGGCGTGAACCCGGGAGGTGGAGCTTGCAGTGAGCCGAGATCGCGCCACTGCACTCCAGCCTGGGTGAGAGCGAGACTGTCTCAAAACAAACAAACAAACAAACAAACAAAAAAGAGTTCGAGACCAGCTTGGCCAACATGATGAAACCCCGTCTGTACTAAAAATACAAAAATCAGCTGGGTTTGATGGTGGGCACCTGTAATCCCAGCTACTCGGGAGTCTGAGGCAGAAGAATCACTTGAACCCAGGAGCTGGAGATTGCAGTGAGCCAAGATCCCACCACTGCACTCCAGCCTGGACCACATAGTGAGACTGTCTCAAAAAAATAAAAAATAAAATAAAATAAAGAATGGAATTGTGGGTAAAGAAAAAAAAGTCTAAAGTTAATACTTTCTAAAGATTTTTTTAAATTCTAAAATGCATATTTTCTTCCAGACCAACATATACTTTTAGCTACCTTCTCTGTTCAAGTCTAAATGTTGCCAGGTCTTCCTGACGTGTAGAGGAAATCCCTCAAACATCAGTAATGCAAAGCTTCTTTTCTGGTTTACTTGGGTTATCTATTGCCATGTAACAAACTGCCCCAGAACTATTTCCTAAAAAAGCAACCATTGTATGTTTTGCACAATGCAGGGTCAGAATTCCTCAAGGGCGCAGCTTGCCTCTGATCCATGTGATGTCTGCTGGGGATGAAAGGCCCATGACGGTTTCTTAACTTACACGCCTAGAGCCTCAGGTTGGAGAGTTCGAATGGCTAGGGCATGGCTGGAACTGCTCAACTAGGTCACATGTCTGGGCCTCATCCCGACAGAAACCCACCAGACAAGAGATTGTCCAGGACACGTGACAGGGACAAGAAAGAAAAAAAGACCTAAAAATACTGATGGGAATTCCCAAGTAACAGCCCAGCTAGGTCACTGTAGCACACGTCACTGACCCATCCATGCCCCCTGGGCAGTCCCACTTTAATGTACTTCTGCTGACTTCCAACTGCCAGTGACTGTGGCACGTTGCTTGAAGTGTCTCTTCAAAGCCAGGGAAGGTTACTCTGCCCAGGAACAAGGCAGGCAGAAGTAGCAGGGAATTAACCACCCCAGGAGCAGCTCTCACACCCAACGACTGCCAGAATTTGATTTATAAATACCCCAGCTCCCTTGCCCTTGCGTGCAATAACTCTGAGGTATACGTTTTACATTCTTCCCAAAGGTCCTCTGCAGGATTAAGCCTCACTCACTCCCAGTCATAGTTAGCATCATGGCTGCCTTAGCTTCCCTGTCTCACATTGCTACTCCCCACCTGTGTTTCCACTGAGCACTCTACTCAAATCCATGTCTTAGGGTCTCTTGGGGGGAACCCAAGCTAAGAAAATCACATTAAAGTCACCAAGCCCCATGCAAGATGAACAAAGCTACTCATCAGCTTTCTATTTTACTTTATTTTATTATTTATTTATTTTTTGAGATGGAGTCTTGCTTTTCAGCCAGGCTGGAGTGCAGTGGCGTGATCTCAGCTCACTGCCACCTCTGCCTCCTGGGTTCAAGCCATTCTCCTGCCTCAGCCTCCAGAGTAGCTGGGATTACAGGCACCCGACACCACATCTGGCTAATTTTTGGATTTTTATTTTATTTATTTATTTATGTCTTTATTTATTTATTTTTGAGACAGAGTCTCGCTCTGTCGCCCAGGCTGGAGTGCAGTTACAGGATCTTGGCTCACTGCAAGCTCCGCCTCCCGGGTTCAAGTAATTCCCTGCCTCACCCTCCCAAGTAGCTGGAATTACAGGTGCATGCCACCACGCCCAGCTAATTTTTGTATTTTTAGTAGAAACAGGGTTTCACCATCTTGGACAGGCTGATCGCAAACTCTTGACCTCAAGTGATCCATCCACCTTGGCCTCCCAAAGTGCTGGGATTACAGGCTTGAGCCACCATGCCCGGCCCTGCTCATCAGCTTTTTAGTGCCCCGTTCTTAAATATAAGCAGAGGAAGATTACCAGAAATGACAGAAAGACCTCTAACTTGAAATATGGCGATTAAGCAAAACTAAAATAAAAGAATAACTTGGAGAAAATAGAGACTAAACAAAAGGAAGAAAACTTACCAAAAATCTATTATTTATATCTTTAAGAAAGTTAATAAAGGAAATTATAACCATGAAATCAGAAAAAAAATACTATAAAAAAATCTAGATAAAACGGACCTTTTTTTTTGAAATGCAGTCTCGCTCTGTCGCACAGGCTGGAGTGCAGTGGCATGATCTTGGCTCACTGCAACCTCCGCCTGCCGGGTTCAAGCAATTCTCCTGCCTGAGCCTCCCGAGTAGCTGGGACTACAGGCACACACCATGATGCCCGGCTAATTTTTTGTATTTTTAGTAGAGATGGGTTTCACCATATTGGCCAGGCTGGTCTTGAACTCCTGACCTCATAATCTGCCCACCTCGGCCTCCCAAAGTGCTGGGATTACAGGCGTTAGCCACCGCGCCTGGCAAAACAGAGCTCTTGATAACTAGAAAAATATGGGCTGGGCACGGTGGCGCATGCCTGTAATCCCAGCATTTTGGGAGACAGAGACAGGCAGATCACGAGGTCAGGAGTTCGAGACCAGTCTGGCCAACATGGTGAAACATTGTCTCTACTAAAAACACAAAAATTAGCCAGTTGTGGTGGCATGCGCCTGTAATCCCAGCTACCCGGGAGCCCGAGGCACTAGAATCCCTTGAACCCAGGAGGCGGAGGTTGCAGTGAGCCGAGATAGTGCCACTGAACTCCAGCCTGGGCAACAGAGCGAGACTGTCAAAAATGAAAAAGAGGGGAAGGGGAGGGGAAGGGAGGGGAAGGGAGAGGAGAGGAGGGGAGGGAAGGGGAGGGGAGGGCAGAGGCTGGGTGCAGTGGCTCACGCCTGTAATCCCAGCACTTTGGGAGGCTGAGGCGGGTGGATCACAAAGTCAAGAGTTTGAGACCAGCCTGGCCAACATAGTGAAACCCCGTCTCTACTAAAAATACAAAAATTAAAATTAGCCAGGTGTGGCGGCACGCGCCTGTAGTCCCAGCTACTCGGGAGGCTGAGGTGGTAGAATCGCTTGAACCTGGGAGGCATAGGTTGCAGTGAGCCAAGACCACACCATTGCACTCCAGCCTGGGTGACAGAGTGAGACTCTGTCTCAAAAAAAAAAAAAGAAAGAAAGAAAGAAAGAGAAAGAAAACCAGAAAAATATGGTGGCAAAAATGAAAACTATCCCAGAAAATTTGGAAGATGAAGTTGATGAAATCTCCCAGAAAGCAGAGCGAAAAGAAAGAGATGAAAAATGAGAGAAAAACATAATTTAAAAATTAGGGGCCGGGCTCAAATGGCTCACGCCGCAGGTGGGCAGATCACCTGAGGTCAAGAGTTCAAGACCAGCCTGGCCAACATGGTGAACCTTCGTATCAACTAAAAATACAAAAATTAGCTAGTTGTGGTGGTGTACGTTTATAGTCCCAGCTACTTGGGAGGTTGAGGCAGGAGAATTGCTTGAACTCAGGAGGTGGAGGTTGCAGTGAGCCGAGATCACGCCATTGCACTCCAGCCTGGGCAACAGGGTGAGACTCCATCTCAAAAAAAAAAAAACAAAAAACAAACAAACAAAAAAACCAGTGGACAGAAAATCAGTTCAGGATATGGAAGACCTGAACATATTATCAACAAATTTGAGCTAATTGACATTTATAGGTCACTTAATCTAACAACAGAACACACAGTATTTTCAAGAGTACATGGAGCATTCATCAGGATAAATGATATTCTGGTCCACACAGCAAGTCTCAACACGTTTAAAACAATTGAAATCATAAAAAGTATGTTCTCTGACCACACTGGATTAAATTAGAAATGAATAACAGAAAGATACCTAGAAAATCCCCCAAGTATTTGTAAATTAAACAGCACTCTTCCAAATAACCCAGGGGTCAAAGAGGAAGTCACAAGGGAAATGAGAAAATAGTTTGAATTGAATAAAAATAAAAACACAATGTATAAAAATGTGTGGGACACAGCCAAAGTAGTGTTTAAATGAAAATTTAAATATTAAATTAGAAAACAAGGAACGTTTCAAATCAGTAATTAAATATTCCACTTAAAGAAACCAGAAAAAAGAAGAGGAAATTAAATCCAAAGCAAAGAAGGAAGGAAATAAAGTAGAAACTAATGAAATGGAGAACAGAAAAACAATAGAGAGACCAGGCACAATGGCTCACACCTGTAATCCCAACACTTTGAGAGGCCGAGGCGGGTGGATCACGAAGTCAGGAGTTTGAGGACAGCCTGGCTAAGATGGTGAAACCCCGTCTTTACTAAAAATACAAAAATTAGCCAGGTGCAGTGGCGGGCGCCTGTAATCCCAGCTACTCAGCAAGCTGAGGCAGGACAATTGCTTGAACCTGGGAGGTGGAGGTTGCAGTGAGCCGTGATCACGACACTGCACTGTAGCCTCGGTGACACAGCAATACTCCATCGGGAAGGGGAAGGGAAGGGTCAATGAAACCAAAAGCTGGTTCTTTGAAAAGATCATTAAAAATCAACAAACTGCTAGACAGACACATCAAGAGAAAAACTATATTAAAAAATTGGTGGCTGGGCGTGGTGGCTCACGCCTGTAATCCCAGCACTTTGGGAGGCCGAGGCAGGCGAATCACAAGGTCAGGAATTTGAGACCAGCCTGGCCAATATGGTGAAACCCCATCTACAAAAAATACAAAAATTAGCTGGACGTAGTGGCACGCACCTGTAGTCCCAGCTACTCGGGAGGCTGAGGCAGAATTGCTTGAACCCGGGAGGCGGAGTTTGCAGTGAGCCAAGATCACACCACTGCACTCCAGCCTGGGTGACAGAGTGAGATTGCATCTCAAAAAAAAAAAAAAAAAATTGATAAAAGAGATGGTCATTGCGTGTAGGAGCTGCCAGTTAGGGGAGAGATTGACTACAAAGGAGCCAGAGGGAACTTTTAGGGAATTGGAAATGTTCTATATCTTGATGGTGATGATGCACGTAATTCTGTACACTTATCAAAGCACACAGAACTGTACATCTAGGCCAGGTGTGGTGGCTCACACCTGCAATCTCAGTACTTTGGGAGGCTGACGCAAGAGGACTGCTTTAGGCCAAGAGTTCAAGGTTGCAGTGAGTTATGATGGCACTACTGCACACCAGCCTGGACAACACAGCAAGACCCTGGCCATCCGCCCCCCCCCCCCCCAAAAAAGGAGGAAGAAAATAAAATATGAATGCATTTTAGTATTTTATATAGAAGGACTATCTTATAAAATTTTTGTTTTAGATGTGTGTTCTGAATTGCAGAATGTAATGTGTTATTTTACCCCATGAATTGTGGTTTTATAAAAAGAAAGAGGCCTGGCGCGGTGGCTCAGCCTGTAATCCCAGCACTTTGGGAGGCTGAGGTGGGCAGATCACCTGAGGTCGGGAGTTCAAGACCAGCCTAACCAACATGGAGAAACCCTGTCTCTACTAAAAAAACAAAATTAACCAAGTGTGGTGGTGCATGCCAGTAATCTCAGCTACTCAGGAGGCTGAGGCAGGGGAATCGGTTGAACCTGGGAGGCGGAGGTTGCGGTGAGCCGAGATCACGCCATTGCATTCCAGCCTGGGCAACAAGTGTGAAACTCTGTCTCAAAAAAATAAACAAATAAATAAAAAATTAAAAAGAAGAAAGAAAACCATTGTCCGACAACATGCTGAGGTCTTTCCCACCTCGGGACTTTCGGACCAGTGTTCTCTCTGCCTAAGTGCTAGAGCATTCTTCTACTTCAGGTCGCCTCCTTGGGGAGCTCTTTCCAGGCCACTCTATCAAGTAACTAAATCTCTCCCCACTCTCTATCGCTATCTCTGTCTATCACACTATTTCCTTCATATCACTTACTCCAATCTGTCATTATTTTACTTTTGTGGTGGTATATTGAAACTGTGGACCTATAAATTGCATCAGATAGCTGCTTTCTCCAGTCCCACCCCCGTATTTTTAGAGATGGGGTCCCCCTGTGTTACCCAGGCTGCAATGCCAGGACTATTGACAGGTGCAGTCACTGAGCACTACAGCCTCCAACTCATGGGCTCAATGCAGAGCTTACAGTTTGCAGTGAATGCCAAGAATGAGTTCTTAGACAATTCCAGCTGAGTGGGGCCCGGGTTGGGGGCGGGGGGGGGCAGTTCTAAGAGAGCCCATCCCTGCGTCTGTGTCTGTCTGCCAAGTATTTATTGAAAGGGCTTGTTAAACCACAAACAAACATCTACTAGATGGCTTTTTTGAGGTCGGGTTGTGAGATAACTGTGGCCGTGTAAAAGCTCTCAAACCGCATTCTCAGGAGGCTGTTTTCAGCGTTCCTTATCACACCACACACTCCACTCCCTGTCCTGTTTTCGGGGTCAAGGAGTTTTATTCTCACGCACAAATAACATATACACAGTGCCTCAGTATTTTTCCATGCCCCGACCTCAAATGCCATGTACATAAGCTTGAATATGTTGCCGTGGACCCCTCACATCTCCTCCTTTTTTAATTCTTAGAGCCTGCTGGTCATCCAATGCAAGGTAAGCTTCTATCATTCTTCCCTGGTCATAGATGTGTTTGGTTGCAGTACAGAGTCATCTGCAGATGCCTAGCAAACAGATACAAAAAGAATAAGTACAATGGCCGAAAAGGATAAGTACAATGTATGTTTAACCCACACAACCAAGTGTTCAGGTTTAACCATTGAAAACCTTCTTGTAATTGCTGAAGGGTACTTGTTAGTAGTTGCTGTGACTATTCTTCAAGCTTTTTCTTTAATTTACACTCAAGAGTGGAAATTTGAGAAGACAAACGGTTGTGATAAGCCCCTTATAGATGTGCTTTTACTCTCTCCCAAACATGTTGGGAGCTATTATATGGCAGAGGTGTGACACAGATAGAATTATATTGCCAATCACAATGTAAATTTTGGCGGGTAATGAATGCCTGCTGCTGATTCCCCAGCTATTTAACAGTGGCTTCAAGAGCCTTCAGGTGAGACAGAATAGTTTTATCAATATTTACCTGTTCTTGAAATTCATGGGTTACATTACATACCATGTGGCTTACCGCTGAGGCTGTATAAATAGATTCTGTCAGAGAAACAGCTGTAGTAGCGGCAGTTGCTAATATAATAATAGCTGAGCCTAAAAAGGCAATTAAAGTGGCCAGAAATCTTTTTTTTTCCAAGTATGAGACAATGATTTTCTTTTCTTTTCTTTTTTTTTTTTTTTTTTGAGATGGAGTTTCGTTCTGTCACCCAGGCTGGAGTGCAGTGGCACAATCTCGGCTCACTGCAAGCTCCGCCTCCCGGGTTCACACCATTCTCCTGCCTCAGCCTCCTGAGTAGCTGGGATTACAGGTGCACACCACCAGGCCCGGCTAATTTTTTTGTATTTTTAGTAGAGACAGAGTTTCACCATGTTGGCCAGGATGGTCTCAATCTCTTGACTCCATTATCCGCCTGCCTCAGCCTCCCAAAGTGCTGGGATTACAGGGGTGAGCCACCGCGCCCAGCAATCCAATTTCTTTAGCTGTCCCCAGGTAATGTCAGGTGTCTTCCAAGTCATCAACATCATTGTCGGTTTGTTCTCCAACAGGGCCCGTTCTCAAGAAAAGAGCCCCATATTCCCCCTTTTTCTTTATTAAGATATATTTTAAGAGTGTGATGAGCTTGTTTAACAATGGCCTGACTGGTTGAGTTATAAGGAATATTAGTTTTGTGTTGTATGTGCCAAAGTTGTAATGCATATGCAAATTGAACACTAAGATAGCAAGGCCCATTATCAGTTTTCATAGTGTGTGGAAAGCTTAAAGTCATAATAGATTTAAACAAAAGAGCAATTGTATCTTTAGTTTTTTCTCCCGTCTGGAGAGTAGCATGTATCAGGCCTGTATAAGTGTCCACCATAACGTGGAGAAATTTGAAACATCAAAAGGGTGGATACTGAGTAACATCAGTTTGCCAAATAGCATTAGGCACCCAACCTCGCGGGTTGGCACCAAGGCCTAAGGAAAACGGGGAAAGAGAATGAGGTTGGCAATCAGGACAAGTTTTATTAATCATGTGAGCTTGAGTAAGTGTCAAATGAAACTGTTATTTAAGACTGTGGGCATCCTGATGAAAAAAAGCACAATCAGCTTGAGCTCACAAAAAAGCAGGAGAATCTGCAAACCACATCTGTGGTCATACTAGAGCATCAGCTCGAGCATTCTTTTCTGATAAAGGACCAGGTAGCCCAGAATAAGAGCGAACATGTGTGATGTAAAGAGGGTGATGACGGCAGGTACAGAGGAGCTCTTGTGCCACAAGAAACAAAGCTAGTAGGGGTTCATTTGTAATGTCCTTCACATGTGCAAGATCTAAATGAGTAATACTATACACTGCATACATGGAATTACTAATTTTATTTATGTTTTGGTGAGGAAAATTTGTAAGGCCAATATCAGGGCACCTAATTCTGCCTGTTGCGTAGATTTTAAAACGCTCCTGGATTTTGTGCTGCCAGTTCTGCATGGCATCTTGCCACACTATATAGCTGCTTTTTCAGTTTTTTTTTTTTTTGAACCATCTGTAAAGACAGTGGTGGCATGAAGTAAAGGCTCAGAGACAACAATAGATGCAAATTTAATAGGCACAGTTTGTAAAAAGTTCAGGAGCTTAGAGGCTGATAAATGAAAGCTGATATTACCAATAAAGTCAGCCATTGCTACTTGCCAATCAAGATCCCAAGCTAAGAGAGTATAAATTGTTCCTTGCTTAAAGGTAGGAAAAGAGTAGCAGGGTCATATCCTGACAGCTGGACGCAACATTGGCATCCCTTTATGAGAAGAGAAGCTATTAAATCTGTAGTGTTTTGTACATGTTTAGATGGATTATGAGACAGGTACATAACATATAAAATACAGAAATGGCAAAAGATAAAGCCTGCCTGTTCGACTGAGGCATGGAAGGAATGGATATTTTAAGTAATTTTTACGATATTTTGGCCCTTGAAAGTCATTAGAATGTGACTGCAAGTCACCAGGATAATAAACCTGCATTGAGCTAGCTTACATGTGTAAAAAAAAAAAAAAAGAAAGAAAAAGAAAAACTTTTTAAAATGTCCTTTGGTATTAGCCATTTTCCTGCATCAGCCTAGCTGGAATGTCTTAGAAGTGAGCTTGGGAAAGTAGGGCTGTGGCCGGTTTCTTTTTATTCGTTCTGAGCTCCTTAGGCAGCTTCTCTTTTTAATGGCCTGCTACTAGTTGCTGCCCTTACCCTGAGAGGAAGGAAAGAAGACTACAAGTGGCATTAAGAGGCCAGAGAATGACTAGGTGGTAAAGTGTGTGTGTAAGCCTGGAGGCTGAAGGCAAGACGGTAACAGGCTGGGGGAAAATCACTCCCCTTATCTTCTAGGCCACCTACGCCTGCAGCCAACCCTGTTAGGTAAGGTACAGAAAATATACTGGGCTTTTTATTATTTTTACCACCCTCAAGCAGAGAGGCTCAGGGGAAGAGCAGACATGCAGCACAGGGTCTGCTTTGAAGTTTCTTTTTTTTTTTTTTTTTTTTCTTTTGACGGAGTTTCGCTCTGTAGCCCAGGCTGGAGTGCAGTGGCGCGATCTCGGCTCACTGCAAGCTCCGCCTCCCGGGTTCACGCCATTCTCCTGCCTCAGCCTCCCGAGTAGCTGGGACTACAGGCGCCCGCCATCACACCCGGCTAATTTTTTGTATTTTTAGTAGAGACGGCATTTCACCGTGTTAGCCAGGATGGTCTCGATCTCCTGACCTCGTGATCCGCCCACCTCGGCCTCCCAAAGTGCTGGGATTACAGGCATGAGCCACCGCGCCCGGCCTTAAGTTTCTTAGCCACAGTGCTTTTAACATTTTATAAAAAAGCGAAACAAACATTCCTTACTGCTGCGTCTATCTTCTGAAGATGACAGCAGCTGGCAGAGCTCGTCCACCTCAGCCTAGTTAGCATTTAAATATGGCTATGGGAGAGCGTCCCTTATTAGCGGGCTCCTCCCCCAGGGCTCTGTACTCTAGGCTGCTCCACACTCCTTTGCCCACCTTAGGCTAGTAAGGTCGGGGTGTGCATGGACTGTTTCTTAGTCCTTTCCCTAGGGGGCCGGGGGAGACAAGGAATTGCTTGTCAACTGAGACATGTGAGGGGTGGCAGGGAAGGGCAGAAGTAGGAAAAGCAGCAGTACAGCAAGCAGCAGGCCACTTCCTGGGCACAGTTACTAAGGCAGGTGACCATGGTGAGGAGGATCCTCAGGACTGGGCTGGAGCTGCCTGCAGCCACCTGGGGACTCAGTCTGTGCCTTTTGGCCTCCCCTCCGTCACCACAAACCCAGAAAGGGGCAACCTGCCCCAGACTGCCAGTGGCCAAATGGGCACTCCATGGCATCTTAGCAACTCTCCTGCTCCAGGCCTCTGTGGGCAGCAAGAAAGCTAGAGCTAGCTGGGATAAAACCCAGAAGGCAGCATGCAACTTCCTCTTATATTCCAGGGTATTAGATATGAGTTCTAAATTTCTTTTCAAATAATTGTCATTATGTTCAATTTTTTACCTTCTACTTTTAAACTTAACTTCCTCGTAAAGCAATCTTTTTTGATTACCTCCTCCACCCTGACTCATTCTGATCTCCTGCTCCACCCTAACTCATTTTGATCACCTGCCACCTGCTCTGCCCTGACTCCCGCCAAAGCACTCATCCCGTCATTCTCTTTAAATTAGCCAATCAGAGTTAGTTTAGCCTGTGCCGTCTAACCCCAGCCAATAGGGGAACGAAACAGCAGCAGGGGCCATGTGCGTTAGGGATAAGAACCCCTTCCCCTCCCTTGTCCAGGTGTGCGCTCAGCATTGTTCCATCTGTAAGGGCGCACCCTTCTATATAGAAGTACCTAGCCTTGCTGAGAATTAAAAGGAAAATTTTATATTTGAGTGATATTGCTTTTGCGGCAACAAAACTTTGTATATAACAATTTGGGGGCTTGTCTGGGATTACATTCCCTTCTGGGGGTGGTCTCTGGTTCTCTCTCTTGAGGAGGTGCACCCCGCCCTATTGTGGCAGCCTCAGGGGTGAAAAATCAAGACCCACCCAGTGTGAGGAATAACCCAAGCTCTCAGCAATGCAGGGAAAAAAAAAAAGGCCATCAACCTTTTGGGGTGATCAGACCCAACACCAGGCCGTGGGGGCTACGAAGTCCAGCAGAGTCAAAGGAATGAGAAAATACAAGTTAAGAGAGAAAGTGGGACCAGGGGGCCAACACTAGTATGGAGGTTGCGAAGGCCGGGAGCTCTGGAAGCCCACACTATTTATTGGTGATCAAACAAACAGGGGGTGGGGATGTGGGGGTTGAAAGGAAGCGATGTATCAAGCTAATGAACTACAGATGTGATGGTTTAGCATTTTCTTTGAAACGTATGGCTACTTGAGATAATGGGAGTGCTAGAAGCAAGAAGCCAGCAAGTCTGGACACATTCCAAAGGCCACCAGGGGTTTTACCCTGAATGTAAAACTATTGAAGAAACAATTTATGTGCAAGGTGTATAAGGAAAGTAAAATATACTTTTAGTAAAAGGATTATAAGGAAGCATAAGAATGTGGATTTTTACCTACATTAAAAGGTTAAAAAAAAATTTTGTGGCCAGGCATGATGGCTCACGCCTGTAATCCTACCTAGCACTTTGGGAGGCCGAGTTGGGTGGATCACCTGAGATCAGGAGTTTGAGACCAGCCTGGCCAACCTGGTGAAACCCCGTCTCAACTAAAAATACGAAAATTAGCTGGGCATTGTGGTGGGCACCTGTAATCCCAGCTACTCACTCAGGAGGCTGAGGCAGGAGAATCACTTGAACGTGGGAGGCGGAGGTTGCAGTGAGCCGAGATCGCACCATTGCACTCCAGCCTGGGTGACAGAGTGGGACTCCATCTCAAAAAAGAAAAAAAAATTTGTTTTGAAGGTTTAAGCAAGTTTTAAAATGTTAATTGTAATGGAAATTATGTGTGTAAACATATTGGCTAAGGTTAAAAGGGTATCACCGAGTTTTTCTGTGAACTGAACATTAAAATAAAAACACAACGGGTTTTTCTTAAAGCACTAACCCGCTCTTTAACAAAAATTATAAAAAGTTAAAAACAGGCCAGGCTCAGTGGCTCATGCCTGTAATCCCAGCACTTTGGGAGGCCGAGGCAGGCAGATCACCTGAGGTCGGGAGTTCGAGACCAGCCTGACCAACATGGAGAAACCCCCATCTCTACTAAAAATCCAAAATTAGCTGGGTGTGGTGGTGCATACCTGTAATCCCAGCTACTTGGGAGGCTGAGACAGGAGAATTCCTTGAACCCGGGAGGCAGAGGTTGCAGTGAGCCAAGATTGCACCATTGCACTCCAGCCTGGGCAACAAGAGCAAAACTCCTTCTCAAAAAGAAAAAAAAAAAACAGTCTATAAAAATCTTACCTTATGGGCCGGGCACGGTGGCTCACGCCTATAATCCCAGCACTATGGGAGGCCGAGGTGGGTGGATCATGAGGTCAGGAGATAGAGACCATCCTGGCTAACAAGTAAAACCCTGTCTCTATTAAAAATACAAAAAGTTAGCCAGGCGTGGTGATGGGCGCCTGTAGTCCCAGCTACTTGGGAGGCTGAGGCAGGAGAATGGCGTGAACCCAAGAGGTGGAGCTTGCAGTGAGCCGAGATCGTGCCACTGCATTTCAGCCTGGGCAACAGAGCAAGACTCCATCTCAAAAAAAAAAAAAAAAAAAACAAAAAAAAACTTACCTTATGATCAGACATTAAAAATTGGATAAATATGTCTATAAAGTGTTATTAAAACTAAGTTTAACATTAATAGGCCGGGCGCGGTGGCTCACGCTTGTAATCCCGGCACTTTGGGAGGCCAAGGCGGGCGGATTGCCTGAGCTCAGGAGTTCTCGACCAGCCTGGGCAACAAGGTGAAACCCCGTCTCTACTAAAATACAAAAAAATTAGCCGGGCGTGGCAGAGTGTGCCTGTAGTCCCAGCTACTTGGGAGGCTGAGGCAGGAGAACTGCTTGAACCCGGGAGGCAGAGGTTGCAGTGAGCCAAGATCGCGCCACTGCACTCCAGCCTGGGCAACAGAGTGAGACTCCGTTTCAAAAAAAAAAAATTAATAACACACTAATATAAAGGTGAAATTTAGCTTATCTGGTATAAAAATCATACAGGAAGCACTGTCAAATATAAAATGGTGTTTGGTGTTCTTTGGTCTAAAAAACTAATAAAAATAAGTGCTAAAGGAAATTTCTCAGTAAGAAGGCACCAAGGACTATAAAGTCCACTGCTGATGTCCCCACATTTAAAACAAAAGGTCAATTTCTTAGAAATTATATGCTTGGTTTATCTTCCACTTTCCTTTCCCTCAAAACTAAAAATATTTTAGCACATGTACCACCCCTAAAATTTCTGGTAAACCAGCACTAGCCTGAAGATCATGTTGTCATCAAAGGGTGGAAAGAAGGAAAATTCGAGCCAGCCTGGGAAGGACCCTACTTTGTGCTGCCAACCACCAAGACTGCAGTTTGTACAGCGAAAAAGGGATGGATTCATCACACCCGAGTCAAGAAAGCACCACCCCCTCCAGAGTTGTGGGCCATAGTCCCAGGGGGAAACCCTACCAAATTAAAGCTAAGAAAAATTTAACTCTTTCATCTATTCTATTACTCTTTCTTCCTTCCTCGCTCTATTGCTGACCATCTAGTTATTAACATAACCAAGTCAATTTCGCCTCAAACTATTGCATTTAGTGCTTGCCTTGTTATATCCTGTAGGAACTTGCCAAGTCAAAGACAGCTCTCTACTTCTGAAAAGTACCTCTGTCCCTCATGACTCTCCTCACACTGGGCATTAGTAAATTAGGACCACTGAATCTCGGGGGATTTCGATAAAGACCCCAGTGTCAACCAGGAGTCTTGACCCCCAATGTAGAGCTTTTATGCCGTAGTCGGTCCAACGTTCTGTGGATCACTAAAGAGCAAGTATGGACTGCCCCAACCAGTTTTTGTAATTTCCTAAAACCATGTATTCATTTTACTAGAGGATCATAGAAGTTAAAGACTTAAAAAACATTTTGGCAATTAACACAGGATACCAAGATGCAAATGCCTGGTTGGAATGGATCAAATATTCCATCCACATTAAACAAAAGCAATTGTTATGCTTGTGCACATGGCAGGCCAGAGGCCCAGATTGTCCCCTTTCCACGAAGGTGGTCCTCCAGTCGACCAGGTGTGGGCTGCATGGTAGCTCTTTTCCAGGATTCTACAGCCTGGAGTAATAACTCATGCCAAGCTCTCTCTCTGCTATATCCTGAAGTCCGGCACCCTGCGCGTCAGCCCCCGAGGGCCATCCAGCTTCTGTCTCCCAACACTAAGTTCACTTCGTGTCTCTCCCAATAGGGAGGAAACTTAGCATTCCTTGGAGACCTGAAGGGATGCAGTGAGCTTAAGAATTTTCAAGAGCTTATCAATCAGTCAGCCCTTGTTCATCCCCGAGTGGATGTGTGGTGGTATTGTGGTGGATCTTTACTGGACACTGCCAAATAACTGGAATGGCACTTGTGCTTTATTCCAATTGGCTATCACTTTCACCCTGGCATTTCATCAACGAGAGGAAGGAAAAATAAGTATCATAAAGCAAGAGAAGCCCCTTATGGGTCTTTCGACTCTCACGTCTATTTAGACACAATTAAGAGTCCCATGGGGAATACCAGATCAATTTAAAGCCCAAAATCAAATTGCTGCAGGATTTAAGTCAATATTTTGGTGGGTAACAATTAATAAAAGTGTAGCTTGGATAAACTACGTCTATTACAACCAATAGCGATTTATTAACTACACTAGAGATGCTGTTAAAGGAATAGCTGAACAATTAGGGGCTACTAGCCAGACGGCTTAGGAAAATAGTGTCACGGCATCTGTATGAAGAGACCACCAAACAGGCTTTGTGTGAGCAATAAAGCTGTTTATTTCACCTGGGTGCAGGCGGGCTGAGTCCGAAAAGAGAGTCAGCAAAGGGTGGTGGGATTATCATTAGTTCTTATAGGTTTGGGATAGACATACAAACTACATTCTTAAGGGCAGGGGCGAATATTACAAAGTGCCTTCGTAAGGGTGGGGGAGAATATATTTATCAGTTAGGGTGGGACAGGAACAAATCACAATGGTGGAATGTCATCAGTTGAGGCTATTTTCACTTCTTTCGTGGATCTTTAATTGCTTCAGGCCATCTGGATGTATACCTGCAGGTCACAGGGGATATGATGGCTTAACTTGGGCTCAGAGGCCTGACATTCCTATCTTCTTATATTAATAAACAAAATAGTGGTGAAGTGTTGGGGCGGCGAAAATTTTTGGGGGTGGTATGGAGAGATAATGGGTGATGTTTCTCAGGGCTTCTTCGAGCGGGATTAGGGGCAGTGTGGGAACTTAGAGTGGGAGATATTAAGCTGAAGGAAGATTTTGTGGTAAGGGGTGATATTGTGGGGTTGTTAGAAGGAGCATTTGTCGCCCAGTGCAGTGGCTCACGCCTATAATCCCAGCACTTTGGGAGGCTGAGGCGGGCGGATCACCTGAGGTCAGGAGTTCAAGACCAGCCTAGCTGACATGGTGAAACCCCGTCTCTACAAAAAAAAAAAAAAATTAGCCAGGCATGATGGCGGGTGCCTCTAATCCTAGCTACTCAGGAGGCTGAGGTGGGAGAATTGCTTGAACCCCAGGAGGTGGAGGTTGCAATGAGCTGAGATCGCGCCACTGCACTCCAGCCTGGGCGACAGAGTGAGACTCTGTCTCAAAAAAAAAAAAAAAGAAAAGAAAAGACAGCTGGAAAAGAATGGTTATCATCTTTAGGAAAAAAAAAAATGGCCGGGCACGGTGGCTCACGCCTGTAATCCCAGAAGGAGCATTTGTCGTATACAATGATTGGCGATGGCCTGGATACAGTTTTGGATGAATTGAGAGACTAAACGGAAGATACAAGGTCCGAATAAGTGAAGGAGAAAAACAGGTATTAAAGGACTAAG
The DNA here is from genome assembly GCF_029281585.2 of Gorilla gorilla gorilla. Lineage (NCBI taxonomy): Eukaryota > Metazoa > Chordata > Mammalia > Primates > Hominidae > Gorilla > Gorilla gorilla. The sequence goes on along the minus strand of NC_073229.2, from coordinate 51,074,116 downwards.
AATTGGGAGCACCCAGGACATCAAATTAGAGAGTGCCCAAGGGGGTTCAGAGTAATTACTTGCTTGGTTGGTGAGTTTTTGGCCTCTATCCTTGAGTTCTTTTATGTTGTCATACACCAGGCCAGATTGATTTAGGTAAAAACAACACTCTTCATTAAAAAATATACAGAGTCCTCCTTTTTCAGCAGTAAGTAAGTCAAGGCCTCGGTGGTTTTGGAGGACAACTGCAGCTAAAGAGTCAACTTGGGCCTGAAGGACTGATAAAGTTTGTGATATGTCTGTGATGCTAGCAGAGAAGTCATTAGAGAGGCTACGGAAGGTCGTGACAGAGGTTGAAATGCCTGCTATTCCAGTACCGAGAGCAATAGTGGAGGCAGAAAGTCCTAAACCGACAAGCAAGGGAATTAGCAGAATCACTCTTTTTTGCCGTGTCGGTGTCATGAGGGGAACAGGAAGATGTTCAGTCCCATTTGCAAATTGATTTTGGGAGTAAGGAAAACTAGTGTGCATGTGCCTGTCCAATTAGCAGGTAGACACATGTAGGTAGAGGATCCACAGAGGAAGAAGAGACCTTGTGCGAAGCAAAACTGGAAATGCAAAGTAAAAAGATGAGAAGGAGTGCTGAAAGAGGGGTCTTGTACCCAGACTCCTAGGGATCCAGCTAGGGCGGCAGCCGTCAGAGGTTGTAATGGGGACTGATGGGGTAACTACGTAGAGGGGGAGGTTCGATTTTCATGGTGTATGAGAAAACGTTGAGTGTCTATGAGCAACCTTTCACTGTTATTTATGGGGCTGAGTATAAGCAAACAAGAAGAGGGCCTGGGAGGAGAGTCTGACGAGCAAGGGGAAGGTAGCCAAGGATGGAGTGAAATACAGGGTAAGTGTCTTCCTAAGCAATAATAACTGCTAATGTGTTTAAGTTTGCCAGTATTGATAGACGGCTTATCTGTAATACAGAGCTGGGAGGCTCCAATTGTTTCAGCGATGTGTGTAGTTGGGCTTCGGAGATGAAGAGTAAAGGAACATCGAGAAGGTGAAAGGTTACCTAGGGGAATTCCAGTGGGTCTTTGCCGAGAGATACATAAAGGAGCGGCCACAGGAATAGTAGTTTGTGTTGTGAGGGGTCCAAATATGGGGGGAGTAGAGTTGATATGAGGAGAAAGGTTTTTTAAGTAAGTGTGGAGGAGGGCGGCAGCTTGCTGAACTGAAATGTCTGGGGAAGTCTTGCTGGACCTGTCTAGAAAGTAAAGAAGTTCTTTAGGAAGGTAAAGGTGAGGGCTGTTAAAGGAAGTTCGGAGGTGTAGGGAGACAGGAGAGGTTGCCCAGTCTGTATGTAAGGCGGAGACAGCTGTGTAGGCGCAGGAAGAAAGGGAAATGCAAATTCAGCAATTGTTCAATAAGGAGGGATTCGAAACAGCTAGGAGAGAGTGAATGAGATTGATAGTGTGGTGGAGCTAGCTGGGGAGCAGTAGAGGGTGGCATAAGAATGGGAACAAGAATAGGAGTGAGTATAAAAGTAAAGAATAGGACTTCATCAGGGTGAAAGTATTGGAGTGTGCCCTGCCAGCAAATATTATTTATTTACTTTAAGAGGGAGTTAAGAGTGGCGGTCTGGGGATAGCACCAGGAGATACCAGCTGTGATGGCTCGGAGAAACAGTGTAAACCGGCAGTGTAAACAAGAGCAGGGCATTTATGAGTAGTTGAGAATGGTGAACAGGAGTATGACTAGACAGAAGATAGTAGGGATGACAAATTTTTGGGGTGCAGTCTGAGTTGGGCTGGTGTCTGGAATAAGACTGGGGCCTAATAAAAAGGAGCATCCATATAGGAGCTCAAACGGGCTGTATCCTGCAGCATTCCGAGGACAGGCCCGAATTCTGAGAAGGGCAAGTGGTAAAAGTACTGTCCAGTCTTTTTAAGTTGGAGGCTGAGCTTGGTGAGGTGTGTCTTTAAAAGACTATTAGTCTGTTTTACTTTTTCTGAAGACTGATGATGGTAAGGGGTATGAAGGTTCCACTGAATACCAAGAGCCTGAGAAACTGCTTGGGTGATTTGACTAATAAAGGCCAGTCTGTTATTGGACTGTATAGAGGTGGGAAGGCCAAAGCGAGGAATTATGTCTGACAGAAGGGAAGAAATGACCGCAGTGGCCTTCTCAGACCCTGTGGGAAAGGCCTCTACCCATCCAGTGAAAATGTCTACCCAGACCAAGAGGTATTTTAGTTTCCTGACTCGGGGCATGTGAGTAAAGTCAATTTGCCAGTCCTGGGCAGGGGCAAATCCCTGAGCTTGATGTGTAGGGAGGGGAGGGGGCCTGAACACTCCCTGAGGAGTAGTAGAATAGCAGATGGAACACTAAGAAGTGATTTCCTTGAGGATAGATTTCCACGATGGAAAGGAAATGAGAGGTTCTAAGAGGCGGGCTAGCAGCTTGTAACTTACATGGAAGAGGTTATGAAATGACAGCAGAATAGAATGGGCCTGTGAGGCTGTTAGGAGATATTTTCCTTGGTCCAAGAACCATTTGCCTTGTGTGGGAAGAGACTGATAGGTAGAAGTTTCAGCGGGAGAGTAGGTGGGAGTGACCCATGAGAATGAGAAAAATTGGCCCTGAGGGACAGAATTTGGAATGCTAGCTGCTTCTTTAGCTACCTTATCAGCAAAAGCATTGCCCTGAGCGATGGGATCTGACACCTTTTGATGGCCCTTGGAGTAAATGACTCCAGCTTCCTTTGGAAGTAAAGCGGCCTTGAGAAGGGTTTTTATTAAAGAGGCATTAATGACAGAGGACCCTTGCATAGTGAGGAAACCTCTTTTTGCCCATATAACAATATGGTGGTGCAGGATATGGAAGGCATATTTAGAATTGTATAAATATTGACATGTAGTCCCTTTGCAAAAGTGAGGGCTCGAGTTAAGGCAATGAGTTCAGCTTGCTGAGAGGTAGTGGAGAGGGGCAGAGCAGTAGCCTCAATGATAGATGTGGAAGATACTATAGCATAGCCTGCCTTTGCTGGTGTGTGGCAATTAGGCCTGGTAGAACTACCATCAATAAACCAAGTGTGATCATGGTGAGCAACAGGAAAGAAGGAAATACGGGGAAATGGGGTGAATGTCAGGTGGATCAGAGAGATACAGTCATGGGGGTCAGGTGTGGTATCAGGAATAATGTGGGAGGCTGTATTGAAGTCCTGGCCAGGAACAATGGTAACTGTGGGAGACTCAACAAAGAATGAGTACAGCTGAAGGAGCCGGGGAGCAGAAAGTATACGTGTTAGATGTGAGGAAGAAAATAGATTTATGAGAACTGTAGAGAGTGAGTTGAGCATAGTTTGTGATTTTGAGGGCCTGTAAAAGTATTAGGGCAGTGGCAGCCACTGCACGGAGACATGATGGCCAGCCTAAAACAGTGAGTCAAGTTGTTTGGACAAAAAGGCTACAGGGTGCGGTCCTGGTCCTTGTGTAAGAATTCTGACTGTACAGCCTGCACTTCAGCTGTGTGTAATGAAAAGGGTCGGGATGAGTCAGGGAGAGCTAGTGTGGGAGCTGTGTTTTAAGGAATGGAAAGGGGAGAGGGGAAAGGATTTAGGATCTATGGGGTCAGCTAGGTTTATCTAGAACAGAATAATGGGTTGTGGAGGGAGGTATTGAGGATAGGAGAGTATATGGGTTTGGCACTACAGGGTGGATAGCCAAAACAATTTGGTCAACATGGCGCAGATCCTGAACTAACCTGTAAGGCTTGTCTGGTTTTTGGACAGGTAAAATGGGGGAATTGTAAGGAGAGTTTATAGGCTTTAAAAGGCCATGCTGTAACAGGTGAGTGATAACAGGATTTAGTCCTTTTAAAGCATGCTGTGGGATGGGATACTGGCATTGAGCGGGGTAAGGGTGATTAGGTTTTAATGGGATAGTAATGGGCGTGGGATAGGTCACCAGGGAGGGAGTAGAGGTGTCCCATACCTGTGGATTAAGGTGAGGAGATAAAAGGGAAGGATGTGAAGGAGGCTTTGAACTGGGGAAAAGGGCGGCAACGAGGTGTGGCTGTGGCCTAGGATTAGTCAGGGAAGCAGATAATTTAGTTAAAATGTCTCGACCTAATAGGGGAGCTGGGCAGGTGGGGATAACTAAAAAGGAGTGCATAAAAGAATATTGTCCAAGTTGGCACCAGAGTGGGGGAGTTTTAAGAGGTTTAGAAGCCTGGCCATGAACACCCACAACAGTTACGGAGGCAAAGGAAATAGGCCTTTGAAAAGAAGGTAATGTGGAGTTGGTAGCCTCCATATTGATTAAGAAGGGTGACTTACCCTCCACTGTAAGAGTTACCCAAAGTGTCTGTGATGGCCCGGGAGGCTTCCAAGGTGATCGGACAGCATCAGTCTTCAGCCGCTAAGCTGAGAAGATCTGGGAAGGAGTCAGTCAGAGAGTCTTGGGCCAGAGATCCCAGAGCTCTGGGAGTGACTGCGAGGCGAGTGGGACAGTCTGATTTTCAGTGGGGTCCTGCACAGATGGGATACGGCTTAGGAGGAATCCCGGGCTGCAGGCATTTCTTGGCCCAGTGGCCAGATTTCTGGCACTTGAAGCAAGATCCTGATGAAGAAGGTCATGTAGGAATGCTTGACCACTGCGGTTTAGGCATGTGCCGCTTAGGCATTTTGAAGTTCTCGTGTGCTGGAGGTGCAGCTGGGTTTTGTCTCACAGGAGAGGCAAGTAATTGTAACTTTTCTCTATTATTGTACACCTTGAAGGCAAGGTCAATTAAGTCCTGTTGTGGGGTGACGCACGCCTGTAATCCCAGCTATTCAGGAGGCTGAGGCAGGAGAATAGCTTGAACCAGGGAGGCGGAGGTTGCAGTGAGCCGGGATCACGCTACTGCACTCCAGCCTGGGCGACAGAGTGAGACTCCATCTCAAAAAAAAAAAAAAAAAAAAATTTATTCTTTGTTCATTTCCTGACCCATGATAACCGAACCCCTAGTATTTTTCGCGTGGGTCCTGTCCACCTGATGGTAGTCAGGACTGTCCCTTACCGGGATTTTCCGAAAATTGATGAGCTCTCCTCCTTTCACGCATAACTTCAAGGCGATCACGTCGGGTGCACCACTTGCAGAGTTTATAGCTTGCAGTGAACGCCAAGAATGAGTTCTTAGACAATTCCAGCTGAGTGGGGCCGGGGGAAGGGAGGGGCATTTCTTCTAAGAGAACCCGCCCCAGCATCCGTCTGCCAAGTATTTATTGAAAGGGCTTGTTAAACCACAAACATCCACTAGATGGCTTTTTTGAGGTCGGGTCGTGAGACACCTGCGGCCTCGTAAAAGCACTCAAACCGCATTCTCAGGAGGCTGTTTTCAGCGTTCCTCATCACACCACACACTCCACTCCCTGTCCTGTTTTCAGGGTCAAGGAGTTTCATTCTCACGCACAAATAACATACACACAGTGCCTCAGTATTTTTCTATGCCCCGACCTCAGATGCCATGTACATAAGCTTGAATATGTTGCTGTGCACCCCCCACACTCAAGTGTCCCCACCCCTTTAAATATGTCGTGTGGGGCTAGTTGTTCCATTGCCCATGAAAGATAACTCAGGCAGGCCACAGAGCATACCTGCTCAATCCTTGGAACAAAAAAAAAATCCTCCAAGCATCATTCTGAATTACGTTTTTTCTCTCGGCCAGCTCCGACTGAGTGGTTTGACATGGGAAGCTGCCAGTGTGAAACTGGCAGAGTGGCTGGCTTCCTCAAGAATTTCTTTCTTGCCTTCCTGTGTCTGACTCTCCACCCTCTCCCTCACAGCCAGAAGCAGAAGAGGTGAGGGGGACAAAATGCTTTACCTGACGGCCATACACTGGAAGTGGTTTTGGTTTCCTCTGGCTGTGGTGGATGTTCAAATTGACTTTTACTCTTGCGCGATGTTTGTGGGTCTTTTATAAACTCCCAGTAGCTGAATATCTCTCACTTATACTCTGTAGCCCAAACTTTGAATTATATTATTTTATTTTTTAACTTTTACTTTAGGTTCAGGGGTACATGTGTAGGTTCCTTATATAGGTAAAGTGTGTGTCATGGGGCTTTGGTGTACAGGTAATTTAATCACCCAAGTAACAAGCATAGTACCTGATAGGTCCCACCTTGAATTTGTCTAGGTGTTAGATTGGCTGCAGTTCTCTACCACTTCCTGTTATCTGAGGCCTTTACAGTGTGCCTTGGTGGCTAGTCACTCTCACCAAAAGGTAGAGTTTAGGAGGGCATGGTGGCTCCCACCTGGAATCCCAGCTACTCGGGAGGCTGAGACAAAAGGATCACTTGAACCCAGGAGGTCGAGGCTGCAGTGAACCATCCATGTTCATGCCACTGCACTCTAGCCTGGGCAACAGAGAAAGATCGTGTCTCAAAACAAACAAAAAAACATGGCAAAACCCTGTCTCTACTAAAAATACAGAAATCAGCTGGTGGTGGCATGCACCTGTAATCACAGCTACTGGCTGAGGCATGAGAATGGCTTGAACCTAGGAGGTGGAGGTTGCATTGAGCCGAGATCATGCCACTGCACTCCAGGCTGAGCGATGGAGAGAGACTCTGTCTCAAAAAAAAAAAAAAAAAAAAAAAAAGTTTGATAACACACTCAGCTGATGGGGTGGGGAAAGGAAACTGGTACTGTCACACATTGCCGACAGGAAGGAAGGTACAGTGGTGCGGCTTCTACAGAAAGCATTTTAAAAATATCTACCCAAATCAAGTATTTACGTATTCTTTGACCTAGCAATTCTACTTCAAAGAACATACATTTACACTAGACATTTTTTTTTTGAGATGGAGTCTTGCTCTAGAGTGCGGTGGCACAATCTCAGCTCACTACAACCTCCGCCTCTGCCTCCCAGGTTCAAGCAGTCTTCCTGCCTCAGTCAGCCTCCTGAGTAGCTGGGATTACAGGTGTGCACCACCACGCACAGCTAATTTTTGTATTTTTTGTAGACAGGGTTTTACCATGTTAGCCCGGCAAGTCTTAAACTCCTGACCTCAAGTGATCCACCTGCCTCGGCCTCCCAAAGTGCTGGGATTATAGGTGTGAACCACCACGCCTGGCCTACACTGCACATTTTTGAGAGTCAAGGGAGCACTATAACAAACAAGGGGTCGGGTGCGGTGGCTCACTCCTATAATCCCAGCACTTTGGGAGGCCAAGGTAGGTGGATCACTTGAGCCCAAGAATTTGAGACTACTCTGGGCAACATATTGAGAGACCTCATCTCCATTAAATTAAATTAAAAAAAAAAAAAAAGAGGCCGGGCGTGGTGGCTCATGCCTGTAATCTCAGCACTTTGGGAGGCCAAGTCAGAAGGATCATGAGGTCGGGAGTTCGAGACCAGCCTGGCCAATATGGTGAAACCCCATCTCTACTAAAAATACAAAAATTAGCCAGGCATGGTGGTGTGCGCCTGTAGTCCAAGTTACTTGGGAGGCTGAGGCAGAAGAAAAACTTAAACCTGTGAGGTGAAGGTTGCAGTGAGCCGAGATTGGGTCACTGCACTCCAGCCTGGGCAACAAAACAAGACTCCAACTCCAAAAAAAAAAAAAGAAGGAAGCACCTCTCTGTTTGATTTCAAGGTATTAAGTGAGGAAAAGCAAGGAAAAGAGTAGTCATCATGTATTTATATGTATGTATACATTTATACATATACACTTATATATATTAATACATGCTTATATATATATAGACTCTATCTCTGCAAATGCAGCAGATGTAGGTTGGTGGGAGGCTGACACGTGTACAATTTTGGTGACCTGTTTTAAGAGAAAGAATACCAAACTATCCCAGCACTTTGGGAGGCCGAGGTGGGCAGATCACCTGAGGTCAGGAGTTTGAGACCAGCCTGGCCAACATGGCCAAACCCCATCTCTACTAAAAAATATATAAAAATTAGCCAGGCACGGTGGTGAGTGCCTATAATCCCAGTTACTCAGGAGGCTGAGGCAGGAGAATCGCTTGAACCCGGGAGGCGGAGGTTGCAGTGAGCTGAGATCACGCCACTGCACTCCAGCCTGGGCAACAGAGCGAGACTCCGTCTCAAAAAAAAAAAACCAAAAGTATAAATACAAAATTAGGTACAGACCAGCCTGGCCAACATGGCAAAACACTGTCTCTACTAAAAAAATTCAAAAACTAGCCAGGCATGGTGGCAAATGCCGGTAAATCCCAGCTACTTGGGAGGCTGAGGCAGAGAATCATTTCAACCTGAGATGCAGAGATTGCAGTGAGCCAAGATCTCGTCACTGCACTGCAGGCTTGGTGACAGAGTCTCACTATGTTGCCCAAGCTGGAGTGCAGTGGTGTGATCATGGCTCACTGCAGCCTTGACCTCCAGGTCAGATGATCCTCCTGCCTCAGCCTCCTGAATAGCTGGAAACACAGGTGCACGCTACCGTGGTTTTTTTTTTTCTTTTTATTTCCTTTTTTTTTTTAAACTGGGGTTTCACTCTTGTTGCCCAGGTTGGAGTGCAATGGTGTGATCTCAGCTCACCAGAACCTCTGCCTCCTGTCAAGTGATTCTCCTGTCTCAGCCTCCTGAGTAGCTGGGACTAGAGGCATGTGCCACTACATCAGGCTAATTTTGTATTTTTAGTAGAGACAGGGTTCACCATGTTGATCATGCTAGTCTCGAACTCCTGACCTAAGTTGATGTGCCCACCTCAGCCTCCCAAACTGCTGGGATTACAGGCATGAGCCACTGTGCCTGGCCATTTTTCTTTCTTTTTTGAGATTTCTTTTTTTTTTTTTTTTTTTTTGACAGAGTCTCTCCCTGTTGTCCAGGCTGGAGTGCAGTGGCACAATCTCGGCTCACTGCAAGCTCCGCCTCCCAGATTCACGCCATTCTTTTGCCTCAGCCTCCCAAGTAGCTGGGACTACAGGTGCCCGCCACCATGCCTGGCTAATTTTTTGTATTTTTAGTGGAAATGGGGTTTCAACATGTTAGCCGGGATGGTCTAGATCTCCTGACCTCGTGATCCACCCATCTCGGCCTCCCAAAGTGCTGGGATTACAGGCGTGAGCCACTGCGCCTGGCCATGGATTTCTTTTTTTTGAGAGGAAATCTTGTTTTGTCACCCAGGCTGGAGTGCAAGTGGCCCGATCTTGGCTCACTGCAAAATCTCCCAAGTTCAAGCAATTCTCCTGCCTTAGCCTCACAAGTAACTGGGATTACAGGCATGCACCACCACACCCAGCTAATTTTTTTGTATTTTTAGTAGGGATGGGGTTTCATCATGTTGGTCAGGCTGGTCTCGAATTCCTAACCTCAAGTGATCTGCCCACCTTGGCATCCCAAAGTGCTGGGAATACAGGCATGAACCACCGCGCCCGGCCCTGGCTAATGTTTTTTTTTTTCCTCTTGAGACAGAGTCTCATTCTGTCACACAGGCTGGAATGCAATGGTGCGATCTTGGCTCACTGCAACTTCCACCTGCTGGGTTCAAATAATTCCCCTGTCTCAGCCTCCCAAGTAGCTGGGATTACAGGTGCGAGCCACCATGCCCCGCTAATTTTTTTTGTATTTTTAGTAGAGATGGGGTTTCACCATTTTGGTCATGCTGGTCTCGAACTCCTGACCTCACATGATCTGCCTGCCCTGGCCTCCCAAAGTGCTGGGATTACAGGCATGAGCCACTGCGCCCTGCCTGCTAATTTTTAAATTATTTGTAGAGACAAGTCTCCCTATGTTGCCCAGGTTGGTCTCAAATGTCTGGGCTCAAGCAATCCTCCTACCTCAGCCTCTTAAGTGTTGAGATTACAGGCATGAGCTACCACACCTGGCCAAAATCTAGATCTTTTTTTTTTTTTTTTTTAATTGATCATTCTTGGGTGTTTCTCGCAGAGGGGGATTTGGTAGGGTCACAGGACAATAGTGGAGGGAAGGTCAGCAGATAAGCAAGTGAACAAAGTTCTCTGGTTTTCCTAGGCAGAGGACCCTGCGGCCTTCCGCAGTGTTTGTGTCCCTGGGTACTTGAGATTAGGGAGTGGTGATGGCTCTTAACGAGCATGCTGCCTTCAAGCATCTGTTTAACAAAGCACATCTTGCACCGCCCTTAATCCATTCAACCCTGAGTGGATACAGCACATGTTTCAGAGAGCACAGGGTTGGGGGTAGGGTCACAGATCAACAGGATCCCAAGGCAGAAGAATTTTTTCTTAGTACACAACAAAATGAAAAGTCTCCCATGTCTACCTCTTTCTACACAGACACGGCAACCATCCGATTTCTCAGTCTTTTCCCCACCTTTCCCCCCTTTCCATTCCACAAAACCGCCATTGTCATCATGACCCGTTCTCAATGAGCTGTTGGGTACACCTCCAAGCCGGGGTGGTGGCCGGGCAGAGGGGCTCCTCACTTCCCAGTAGGGGCGGCCGGGCAGAGGCGCCCCTCACCTCCCGGGCGGGGCGGCTGGCCAGGCGGGGGGCTGACGCCCCACCTCCCTCCCGGACGGGGCGGCTGGCCGGGCTGAGGGGCTCCTCACTTCCCAGTAGGGGCGGCCGGGCAGAGGCGCCCCTCACCTCCCGGACGGGGCGGCTGGCCGGGCGGGGGGCTGACCCCCCCACCTCCCTCCCGAACAGGGCGACTGGCCGGGCGGGGGGCTGACCCCCCCACCTCCCTCCCGGACGGAGCGGCTGGCCGGGCAGAGGGGCTCCTCACTTCCCAGTAGGGGCGGCCGGGCAGAGGCGCCCCTCACCTCCCGGACGGGGCGGCTGGCCAGGCGGGGGGCTAACCCCCCACCTCCCTCCCGGACGGGGCGGCTGGCCGGGCGGGGGGCTGACCCCCCCACCTCCCTCCCGGACGGGGCGGCTGGCCGGGCGCGGGGGCTCCTCACTTCCCAGTAGGGGCGGCCGGGCAGAGGTGCCCCTCACCTCCCGGACGGGGCGGCTGGCCAGGCGGGGGGCTAACCCCCCCACCTCCCTCCCGGACGGGGCGGCTGGCCGGGCGGGGGGCTGACCCCCCCACCTCCCTTCCGGACGGGGTGGCTGGCCGGGCGGGGGGCTGACCCCCCCACCTCCCTCCCGGACGGAGCGGCTGGCCGGGCAGAGGGGCTCCTCACTTCCCAGTAGGGGCGGCCGGGCAGAGGCGCCCCTCACCTCTCGGACCGGGTGGCCGGCCAGGCGGGGGGCCGAACCCCCACCTCCCTCCCGGACAGGGCGGCAGGCTGGGCGGTGGGCTAACCCCCCCACCTCCCTCCCGGATGGGGCGGCTGGCCGGGCGGGGGCAAAATCTAGATCTTATAATTGGGTTCAAGTTTTTTTTTCTTTTTTCTTTTCTTTTTTTTTTTTGAGATGGAGTCTCACTCTGTCACCCAGGCTAGAGTGCAGTGGTGCAATCTCGGCTCACTGCAACCACCGCCTCCCAGGCTCAAGCGATTCTCCTGCCTCAGCCTCCTGCATAGCTGGGATTACAGGCGCCCATGACCACACCCGACTAATTTTCGTGTTTTTAGTAGAGACGGGGTTTCACCATGTTGGCCAGGCTGGTCTTGAACTCCTGACCTCAAGTGATCTGGCTGCCTCAGCCTCCCAAAGTGCTGGGATTACAGGTGTGAGCCACTGCACCTGGCTCAAGTTTTCATTTCTCATATCCTGTTGATCTTACAACTCTTCTTCTTCTGATACTCATTTTCTCTCATCAGTGTGGAAATTTATTATAGTTTATATGAAGTTTTCCTCTTCTGTCTCTTTCCTCCATGTTTGTTTTTACTTTTTTTTTCACATTTGTTGATTTTTATTTGCTATCTCTTTTTCTTTTTCTTCTTTTCTTTCTTTTTTTTTTTTTGAGACGGAGTCTCACTCTGTCACCCAGGCCGGAGTGCAGTGGCGCGATCTCGGCTCACTGCAAGCTCTGCCTCCTGGCTTCATGCCATTCTCCTGCCTCAGCCTCCCGAGTAGCTGGGACTACAGGCGCCCGCCACCATGCCCGGCTAATGTTTTTGTATTTTTAGTAGAGACGGGGTTTCACCGTGTTAGCCAGGATGGTCTCGATCTCCTGACCTCGTGATCCACCCGCCTCGGCCTCCCAAAGTGCTGGGATTACAGGCGTGAGCCACCGCGCCCGGCCTTCTTTTCTTTTCTTTCTTTCTTTTTTTTTTTTGACTGAATTTTGCTCTTGTTGCCCAGGCTGGGGTGCAATGGTGTGATCTTGGTTCACTGCAACTTCTGCCTCCTGGGTTCAAGCGATTCTCCTGCCTCAGCCTCCTGAGTAGCTGGGATTACAGGTGCCCGCCACCACGCCCAACTAACTTTTTGTATTTTTAGTAGAGACGGGGTTTCACCATGTTGGTCAGGGTGGTCTTGAACGCCTGACCTCAGGTTATCCACCCGCCTCGGCCTCCCAAGTTGCTGGGATTACAGGCGTGAGCCACTGCGCCCGGCCATGATCTCTTTTTCAATACAATTTACACCCTCATCCCCATTTTCAGTCTGATTATACAAGTGCTGTGTGGCAGAAAGGTCTGGAATAAATACATCAAAAAAAAAAAGAGGCAAAGTTGTGAAACTAAGTTGCATGCAACAGGTTCTATGAGGATGGGGGAAGCGTCTGAGAAATAAAACAGAGTAAGACAATGTAGTTGGAAGGTTTTAGCTAAAGTTCTTTTCAGTCATCTTTGTCTTTTGCTCCATGTTTCAGGATGCATGTGAACTCGATGTAATTGAAATTCCCCTTTTTGTCAATAAGCGCTTCTCTGTACAGCTCATCCACTTCGTCATCCGTAAACCAATCCCACATGGTTGTCAGCAGCTCTCTCAGGTAATCTTCCTGAATAATGCCTGTTGCTTCTTCATCAAAGCAAGCAAAAGCATTTCCAATGACATCTTCAGGATCTGTGCCATTTAACTTCTCACCAAATATGGTGAGGAACATGGTGAAATAGATGGGCCCTGGTGCCTCATTCATTATGGCATCAAGGTATGCATCGGTGGGATTCTTCCCTAGGGAAACAAGCATATCATGCAAATCTTCTTTGTTGATGAAACCATCTCTGTTCTGATCAATCATGTTGAAGGCCTCTTTGAATTCCTGAATCTGTGACTGGTCAAACATGGCAAACACGTTGGATGTTGTGCGCTGAGGGCGCTTTTTGGTGGTCTTGGTCTTGCCTTTTTGCTCCACATGGTGGTTGTTTAATTCCAGCGCCAAACACCAGAAGTGGGGCTGCCCTGCGCCAGACGACGAGGGACGGCGAAGAGCACAAGGCTGTGTCGTTTTTACTTTTAATTTTGGGTTTTTGCTCATGTCTGAAGTCTTCCTCAACTATCTGGTGTTCCTTAACTGGGCACTCATATTTAAGACAGAGCGGGCTGGGTGCAGTGGCTCACACCTATAATCTCAGCACTTTGGGAGGCCGAGGTGTGTGGATCACCTGAGGTCAGGAGTTCGAGACCAGCCTGACCAATATGGAGAAACCCAATCTCTACTAAAAATAAAAAATGATCCGGGCGTGGTGGTGCATGCCTGTATTCCCAGCTACTCAGGAGGCTGAGGCAGGAGAATTGCTTGAACCCGGGAGATGGAGGTTGCAGTGAGCCAAGATCGTGCCATTGCACTCCAGCCTGGGCAACAAGAGCAAAACTCCATCTCAAAAACAAACAAACTATATGTGTATATAGATATTTTTTTACATATATAACATATATATTTTACATATATTACATATATATATTTTACATATATATATTTATTTATTTCCTTATTTATTTTGTGGCCAGGTGTGGTGGCTCATGCCTGTAATCCCAGAATTTTGGGAGGCTGAGGCGAGCAGATTACCTGAGGTCAGGAGTTCCAGACTAGCCTAGCCAACATGGTGAAACCCCATCTCTACTAAAAATACAAAAATGTTAGCCAGGTGTGTGGTGGTGCACACCTGTAATCCCATCTACTTGGGATGCTGAGGCACAAGAATTGCTTGAACCCGGGAGTAGCTGGGATTACAGGCATGTGCCACCATGCCTGGCTAATTTTTGTATTTTTGGTAGAGACAAGGTTTCACTATGTTGGCCAGATTGGTCTGAACTCCTGACCTCAGGTGATCCACCCGCCTCAGCCTCCCAAAGTGCTAGGATTACAGGCGTGAGCCACTGCACCCAGCCAGACAGTTTTTTGTTTTTTTTTTGTTGTTGTTTTTGTTTTGTTTGTTTTTTTGAGATGGAGCCTGGCTCTGTTGCCCAGGCTGGAGTGCAGTGGCGCGATCTTGGCTCACTGCAAGCTCCGCCTCCCAGGTTCACGCCATTCTGCCTCAGCCTCCTGAGTAGCTGGGACTACAGGCGCCCGCCACTATGCCCGGCTAATTTTTTTGTATTTTTAGTAGAGACGGGGTTTCACCGTGTTAGTCAGGATTGTCTCGATCTCCTGACCGCCCGTCTCGGCCTCCCATAGTGCTGTGATTACAAGCGTGAGCCACCGCGCCCAGCCTGTTTTTGTTTTTTTGAGATGGAGTTTGGCTCTGTCAGCCAGGCTGGTGTAAAGTGGTGTGATCTTAGCTCACTGCAACCTCCTCCTCCTGGGTTCAAGCTATTCTCCTGCCTCAGCCTCCTCATTAGCTGGGACTACAGGCACGTGCCACCACGCCCAGCTAATTTTTGTATTTTTAGTAGAGATGGGGTTTCACCATGTTGGCCAGGCTGGTCTCGATCCCTTGACCTCGTGATCTGCCCGCCTCGGCCTCCCAAAGTGCTGGGATTACAGGCGTGAACCACCGTGCCCAGTTGACAGTTTTATTTTACAATGTCAATATTTATATAAGACACAAGATCTGTTACACTCTTTTTTTTTTCTGAGATGGAGTCTCGCTCTGTTGCCCAGGCTGGAATGCAGTGGTATGATATCGTCTCACTGCAACCACCGCCTCCCAGGTTCAAGCAATTCTTGTGCTTCAGCCTCCCGAGTAGCTGGGATTACAGGCATACGCCACCACGCCCAGCTAATTTTTGTATTTTTAGTACAGACAGGGTTTCACTATGTTAGCCAGGCTGGTCTTGAACTCCTGACCTCGTTATCCACCTGCCTCGGCCTCCCAAAGTACTGGGATTACAGGTGTGAGCCATTGCACCAAGCCGATTTGTTATACTCTTTGCAGTTATTTAAATCAACAAGGAAAAAAATTAGATGCCAAATAAAAATATATACAAAATGGCACATAATTTTCCAAAATGTTTTTAAGGAGCATGCAAGCAAGAAAATGTGAAGACTGATAGACTAATTCTAGTGCTGCTCTTATATCCAAGCAAGAGGAGATCCTGCGTGGAGCCCCACATTTCAGAAGGCCCCACATATCATAAATGTTAAAAGAATAAGTTTGGAAGGAATATATGGGTGTATCTGTTACTGAAGATCTGGTGCTCAATTCTAGCACAGTGTATGAGTTATCTATTGCTGTGTAACAAATTACCCCAAAACCTGGTGGCTCAAAACAACACACTGTTATCTGATGGCTTCTGTGGGGGAGAAATCTGGGAACAGCTTAGCTGGATCCTCCGCTTCGGAGGCTCTCATAAGACTGCAGTCTATGAGTTGCCTGTGATCTCATCTGAAAGCTCAGGGCCGGGCTCGGTGGCTCATGCCTGTAATCCCAGCACTTCGGAAGGCTGAGGCAGGTGCATCACCTGAGGTCAGAAGTTCCAGACCAGCCTGGCCCACCTGGTGAAACCTGGTCTCTACTAAAAATACAAAAATTAGCTGGGTGTTGTGGCGGGCACCTGTAATCCCAGCTACTTGGGAGGCTGAGGCAGGAGAATCGATTGAACCTGGGAGGTGGAGGTTGCAATGAGGCGAGATAGCACATTGCATTCTAGCCTGGGTGACGGAGCAAGACTCTGTCTCAAAAAAAAAATAAAATAAAATAAAAATAAAGCTTAACTGGGGAAGGTTCTGCTTCTAAGCTCACTCACATAGCTGTTTGCAGGATTCAGTTTCTAAAGCGTTTTTTGACTGAGGGTCTCAGTTCCCTGTTGGTTAGTGTTCGGAGACCACACCTAGTTTCTTGCCATGTGGGTTTCTCCAATATGGCATCTTACTTCATCAAAGCCAGCAATAGAGAGGCTAGCAAGTAGAAAGTCCTATCTTTTTTTTTTTTTTTTTTTTTGTGATGGAGTTTTGCTCTGACTCCCAGGGTGGAGCGTATTGGCACAATCTCGGCTCACTGTAACCTCTGCCTCCCGGTTTCACGCAATTCTCCTGCCTCAGCCTCCTGTGTAGCTAGCTGGGATTACAGGCATGTGCCACCATGCCTGGCTAATTTTTTGTATTTTTAGTAGAGACGGGGTTTCACCACGCTGGCCAGGCTGGTCTCAAACTCCTGACCTTGTGATCTGCCTGCCTCGGCATCCCAAAGTGCTGGGATTACAGGCATGAGCCACTGTGCCCAGCCTACAAATAATGTTTAAATTCCCCGGATGTGCTGGCACACACCTGTAGCCGCAGCTACTCAGAATGCTGAGGTGGGAGGATTGCTTGAGCTGAGGAATTTGAGGCTGCAGTGAGCTATGATCCTGCTACTGCACTCTAGCCTGGGCGACAGAGCAAGAACCTGTTTAAAAAAAAAAAGAAAAGAAAAGAAAAAAAAGAAAGAAATGAAAGACCTCTTCAAAACTGTCAAATTCATGAGAGACAAGGAAAGACTGAGAACTTCCCAGATTGAAGGAGACTACAGATAGATATGTGACAGTCAAATGCAGTATGTGATCCTGGACTAGAAAGGACAGATGGGCCAAGTATGGTGGCACACATCTGTAGTCCCAGCACTTTGGAAGGCTCAGGTGGGAGGATCACTTGAGCCCAGGAGTTTGAGGCTGCAGTGAGCTCTTGATAGCACCACTGCACTTTGGCATAGGCAACAGAGTGAGACCTCATCTCAAAAAAAAAAAAAAAAAGAAAGAAAGAAAAAGCTGTTAAAAGAAAAGATAATTGCACTTTGGGAGGCCTAGGCGGGTGGATTGCCTGAGCTCAGGAGTTCAAGACCAGCCTGAACAACATGGTGAAACCGCGTCTCTGCTAAAATACAAAAAATTAGCTGGCTGTGGCAGTGTGTGCCTATAGTCCCAGCTACTTGGGAGGCTGAGGCAGGAGAATTGTTTGAACCCGGAAGGTGGAGGTTGCAGTGCACCGAGATCGCACCACTGCACTCCAGCCTGGGTGACAGACCTCTCTCCAAAAAAAAAAAAAAAAGATAATTTAAAAAAGAAGAGGCAGTCATTACTGGGACAGCTGGTGAAATCTGAATGGGATCTATGAATTGAAGAGTGATATTGATTTCCTGATTAGAATGGTGTTTTAGTTTGCTAGGGCTGCCATAACAAAGTATCACAAACTGGGAGACTTAAACAGCAGAAATTTATTGCCTTACAGTTCTGGAGGCTGGAAGTCCGAGATCAAGGTGTAGGCAGGGTTGGTTCTTTCTGAGGGGTGTAAGGGAGAATCTGTTCCAGGCCTTTCTACTAGTTTCCGTTGGTTTGCTGGCAATCTTTTGTGTGTGTGTGTGTGTGTGTGTGTGTGTGTGTGTGTGTGTTTTGAGACGGAGTCTTGCTCTGTCACCCAGGCTGGAGTGCAATGGCAAGATCTCGGCTCAGTGCAACCCCTGCCTCCCAGGTTCAAGCAATTTTCCTGCCTCAGCCTCCCGATTGAGTAGCTGGGACTACAGGCACCCATGACCACACCCGGCTTTTTGTATTTTTTTTTTTTTTCTGAAACAGAGTCTCGCTCTGTCGCCCAGGCTTGAGTGCAGTGACACGATCTCAGCTCACTGCAACCTCCGCCTCCAGGTTCAAGCAATTCTCCTGCCTCCAGAATAGCTGGAATTACAGGCGCCCATGACCATGCCCTGCTAATTTTTGTATTTTTAGTAGAGGCAGGGTTTCACCATGTTGACCAGGCTGGTCTTGAACTCCTGACCTCGTGATCTGCCCGCCTCAGCCTCCCAAAGTGCTGAGATTACAGGCGTGAGCCATTGTGCTCAGCCAATTTTTTGTATTTTTAGTAGAGATGGGATTTCACTATGTTGGCCAGGCTGGTCTCGAACTCCTGACCTCAGATGATCCACCTGCGTTGGCCTCCCAAAGTGCTGGGATTACAGGCATGAGCCATGGCACCTGGCCTGCTGGCAATCTTTGACACATCAACCTGATCTCTGCCTTCATGGTCACATGTCATTCTCTCTATCTGCAAGCCTATGTCCAAACTTCCCTTTCTAATAAAGGGGGTAAGAGGCCCACTCAACTCCAGTATGACCTCATTGAACCAATTACATATGCAACAACCTTATTTCCAAATAAGGTTACATTCTGAGGAACTGGGAGTTAGGACTTCATCATATAAATTTTATTTTTTTCCTTCGACTTTTATTTTAAGTTCAGGGGTACATGTGTGGGATGTGTAGGTTTGTTACATAGGTAAACGTGTGCAATGGTGATTTGCTGCACAGATCATCCCATCACCCAGGTATTAAGCCCAGCATCCATTAGCTATTCTTCCTGGTGCCCTTCCTTCCCCCACTCCCCCAGACAGGACCCAGTTGTGTTGTTCCCCACCGTGTGTCCATGTATTCTCATCATCACTTGTAAGTGAGAACATGCGAACAAATGAATTCTTCACCTTTTTTTTTTTTTTTTTTTTTTGAGAGGAGTCTCCTACTGTCACTGGGGCTGGAGTGCAATGGTGAGATCACAGCTTACTGCAACCTCGGCCCCCTGGGTTCAAGTGATTCTCCTGCCTCAGCCTCCCATGTCACTAGCTGGAATTATAGGGGCCTGCCACCATGCCCAGCTAATTTTTGTATTTTTAGTAGATATGGGTTTTTGCCACGTTGGCCAGGCTAGTCTCAAACTCCTGACCTTGTGATCTGCCCACCTTGGCCTCTCAAAGTTCTGGGATTACAGGCATAAGCCACCACGCCTGGCCTGATCTTGTTCTTTTTTCTTTTTTTTTTTGGCAACAACTCGCTCTGTTGCCAGGCTGGAGTGCAGTGGTGCAATCTCAGCTCTCCACAACCTCCGCCTCCCGGGTTCAAGCCACTCCCCTGCCTCAGCCTCCTGAGTAGCTGGGACTACAGGCGCCCACCACCACACCCGGCTAGTTTTTTGTATTTTTAGTAGAGACGGGCTTTCAGTGTGTTAACCAGGATGGTCTCGATCTCTTGAACTTGTGATCTGCCCACCTCGGTCTCCCAAAGTGCTGGGATTACAGGCATGAGACACTGCGCCCAGCCCAGCCCTTGTTCATTTTTATGGCTGCACAACATATGAATTTTTAGGAGACACAATTCAACCTGTAACACATGGTTATACTGGGGTTGAGAGCGAGATGGAACAAATACAGCCAAGTGTCGACAAATGGAAAATCTGAGTGAAAGAGGTACATGCCAAAGTTCTTGAAACTGTTCTTAAATTTTTCTGTAAGCTGAAAATTATTTCAAAATTAAAAAAATCCCAACAAGATGCTAGGTTTATTTATTACACAAGATGTTGGTGCTGAACCTACCATGTAAAGAGACAATAAAGGTGTTTGTGTGGCCTTATTGCACACTTGCCTGGGATGTAAGTGAGGGTATCAGATTAATATGTTACATTTACATAGTGCTTTATAATTTACAAAAAACCCACAACATCAAAAAACCTTTATTTCATTTATCTCTCAGAATAATTCTTGGAGGCAAGAGCTTTTTCTGATTTTATTACAAAACAAAACACTAAAGAAAGGTCATGTGACTTGTCCACAGCTTCACACAACTAAGTGATCAGTTTAAATTCTAGTCCAGGGTTTTTTCACTTTTTCGAGACTCCTTTGCACCTGCAGCAAAAGACAATGCGGCATGACTTGAAACAACATTTTTTTTTTGAGACAGAGTCTCGCTCTGTCGCCCAGGCTGGAGTGCAGTGGAGCAATCTCGGCTCACTGCAAGCTCCGCCTCTGGGGTTCACGCCATTCTCCTGCCTCAGCCTCCCGAGTAGTTGGGACTATAGGCTCCCGCCACCACAGCCGGCTAATTTTTTGTTTTTTTTTTTTTTGAGACGGAGTCTCACTCTATCGCCCAATCTGGAGTGCAGTGGCACGATCTTGGCTCACTGCAAACTCTGCCTCCCGGGTTCAAGTGATTCTCCTGCCTCAGCCTCCCAAGTGGCTGGGACTACAGGCACCCGCCATCACACCTGGCTAATTTTTTGTATTTTTAGTAGAGACGGGGTTTCACCATGTTAGCCAGGATGGTCTCGATCTCCTGACCTCGTGATCGGTCTGCCTCGGCCTCCCAAAGTGCTGGGATTACAGGCGTGAGCCACCGCGCCTGGCCTAATTTTTTGTATTTTTAGTAGAGACGGGGTTTCACCGTGTTAGCCAGGATGGTCTCGATCTCCTGACCTCGTGATCTGTCTGCCTCGGCCTCCCAAAGTGCTGGGATTACAGGCGTGAGCCACCGCGCCTGGCCTAATTTTTTGTATTTTTAGTAGAGACGGGGTTTCACCGTGTTAGCCAGGATGGTCTCGATCTCCTGACCTCGTGATCTGTCTGCCTCGGCCTCCCAAAGTGCTGGGATTACAGGCGTGAGCCACCGCGCCTGGCCTAATTTTTTGTATTTTTAGTAGAGACGGGGTTTCACCGTGTTTGCCAGGATGGCCTCAATCTCCTGACCTTGTGATCCACCCACCTCGGCCTCCCAAAGTGCTGGGATTACAGGCGTGAGCCACCGCGCCCAGCCCTCAAAACAACATTATAACATCATTTCTGCTCTTTTGGGGGGTGACCTGACTTCCCAAGTAAAGAAGGTATTCTTAGGCATGGTGGCTTATGCTTGTAATTCCAGAATGATGGGCGGCTGAGGTGGAAGGATTGTTTAAGCTCAGGAGTTAAAAACCAGCCTGGGTAACATAGCAAGACCCTGTCTCTACAAAATTCAAAAATGAGCCAGGCGTGGTGACACACACCTGTGGTCCCAACTACTCAGGAGGCTAAGATGGGAGGATTGCTTGAGCTGGGGAGATCAAGGCTGCAGTGGGCCACATTTGAGCCACTACACTCCAGCCTGGGTGACAGAGCAAGATCCTGTAGCCCAGGTGCGGTGGCTCATGCCTGTAATCCCAGCACTTTGGGAGGCTGAGGTGGGTGGATCACGAGGTCAGGAGTTCGAGACCAGCCTGGCCTACACTGTGAAACCCCATCTCTACTAAAGGTACAAAAAATTAGCCAGGCGTGGTGGCACGTGCCTGTAATTCCAGCGACTTGGGAGGCTGAGGCAGGAGAATGGTTTGAACCCGGGAGGCGGAGGTTGCAGTGAGCCGAGATCGTGCCATTGCACCCCAGCCCGGGCGACAGGGCGAGACTCCATCTCAAAAAAAAAAAAAAAGATCCGGTTAAAAAAAAAAAAAAAGGAACAAGATCTTCCTATTGAGGTGAAAATGAAAATGAAATAGTTTAGGTAGGAGGCTCCAAAGGTTCCCAGTATAAGGTTCACTACTACACACACTGCTTCCTCCACCGTTCCCCCTCCCCTCCCTCAGCCTCACTTGGGGGAATCCCTTGTTTCCAGATGGGCTTCAATTTCATTACCCAACCTTCAGGGCAATGCCTGGGGAACAGGGTCAATAAAACATCTTCTTTTTTTATTTTTATTTTTTTGAGACGGAGTCTCACTCTGTCACCCAGGTTGGAGTGCAGTTGCAGTGGCATGATCTTAGCTCATGGCAACCTCCGCCTCCCAGTTTCAAGAGATTCTCCTGCATCAGCTTCCCGAGTAGCTGGGATTACAGGCATGCGCCACCACTCCCGGATAATTTTTGTATTTTAGGTAGAGACAGGGTTTCACCATGTTGGCCAGGCTGGTCTTGATCTCCTGACCTCAACTGATCCATCTGCCTCGGTCTCCCAAAGTGCTGGAATTACAGGCGTGAGCCACCACGCCTGGCCTAAGAAAAGGTCTTCAATCAGTCAGAAAAAAAAAAAAAAGAAAGAAAAGAAAAGGTCTTCAATCCTTGCTCCTACAACCTCCTCAACCACATCCTCCACTGGTAGCCTCTGAGACCTGGACCATCGATGGCAAAACTTCACTCTTCTTTAAAATTACCCTGGCTGGGTGCAGTGGCTCACACCTGTAATATCAGCACTTTGGGAGGCCAAGGTGGGCGGATCATTTGAGGTCAGGAGTTCCAGACCAGCTTGACCAACATGGTGAAACCCCGTCTCTACTAAAAATATAAAAAAATTAGCTGGACGTGGTGGCACATGCCTGTAGTCCCAGCTACTTGGGAGGTTGAGGAAGGAGAATTGCTTGAACCCAGGAGACAGAGGTTGCAGTGAGCCGAAATCGTGCCACTGCACTCCATCCTGGGAGACAGAGCGAGACTCCGTCTGTAAATAAATAAGTAAAGTAAAGTAAAATAACCCCAACCCAACAGCCAAGTCCCAATCACATACCCTTGCCCTGCTGATCCATCACGGTCTTTGTCTTTTTATAAGCCTCCCCTTGGGCTCATGCAGTCAGTGATAATCCTCCCTTGGTACTGCAGAGACCAAAAGTTAGGAAGAGAGTGTTCTGGGTTATACCATCTCAAACTTAGCTGCCTGCAGACCCAGTGGGGAGAACTACTCCTGTGAGAACTCAAGTCCCCTCTGCTTGTTCCTACCCGCCTTGGTTAGGATAGACCATCTCACCCCCTACCATCCAGCCAGAAGGGGCTTTAGATCCTTGACTGACCATGGCTCACAGATGCATGGTAGGTCCATTTCCTCACTCTCTATCAGTTGGGGCCCACGATTTTGAGCCTTGAGTCTTTGAGACTTGAGACCCAGAGTGACAGGCAGTTCCAGCTTATGCCTTCATGTTGGGCCTTCAGTTTCCAAATCACAGAATTATACTATGAAAAAGCTGAATAGAGTTCATGGATCATTTAGTCCAGACCTTTCACATCACACTGGATGTTTAAATAATTGATCTGAAGGCTCACAGGGTCCTCTCTCTTTTCTCTTAGGTGTGGGAATTAAGGTCAGGACTGGCAGGTGCAGGACTTGCCACGGCCATGCTCCTTAATCCTGGCAGTGCTGAGCAAGGCCTTGCATCCCAGCCCCCTGATCCAGCCAGCTGTCTGACTGTGAGTCAGGATGGCAGAGGAAGGTGATGTGGACGAGGCAGATGTGTTCCTGGCATTTGCCCAGGGTCCCTCCCCTCCCAGGGGTCCCGTGCGACGTGCCTTGGACAAGGCTTTCTTTATCTTCCTGGCCCTCTTCCTGACACTGCTGATGCTGGAGGCTGCTTATAAGCTGCTGTGGTCACTACCATGGGCAAAGTTAGGGGACTGGCTCCTGGGGACACCTCAGAAGGAGGAGGAGCTGGAATTGTGACCACCTTTCCTATAAACATCTTCTTTCTCCACCAAGGAGGTGAGAGGGGAGACAGGAGGGAAATGGGAGTGTTGGGGGCTATGGAGGAGATGCTTGGATAGCTTAGCGCAGCAGTCTTTTTTTTTTTTTTTTTTTTTTTTGAGATGGAGTTTTGCTCTTGTTACCTAGGCTGGAGTGCAATGGCACAATCTTGGCTCACTGCAACCTCTGCCTCCAGGGTTCAAGGGATTCTCCTGCCTCAGCCTTCTGAGTAGCTGGGATTACAGGCATGCGCCACCGCCCCCTGCTAATTTTGTATTTTTAGTAGAGACAAGGTTTCTCCATGTTAGTCAGTCAGGTCTCCAACTCCGACCTCAGGTATCTGCCCGCCTTGGCCTCCCAAAGCGCTGGGATTACAGATGTGAGCCACTGCGCCCGGCCAGGGCAGCAGTCTTAAATTCTGCACCTATACTCAGGGAAATAATTTTGAAGAAGTATATACTCCTTCATATATCTTTAAGTAGGTATCTAAAAATTTTCATCATAAATTAAAATTGTGGCCGGGCACAGTGGCTCATGCCTGTAATCCCAGAACTTTGGGAAGCTAAGGCAGGGGGATCACCTAAAGTCAGGAGTTCAAGACCAGTCTGGCAAATATGGTGAAACCCCATGTCTACTAAAAATACAAAAATTAGCCGGGAAAGTTGGTGGGCACCTGATTCTCTGCCTCAGCTACTCAGAGGCTGAGGCAGGAGAATTGCTTGAACCCGGGAGGCAGTTGCAGTGAGCCGAGATCGCACCATTGCACTCCGGCCTGGGTGACAGAGCGAGACTCCTTCCAAAAATAAATAAATAAATAAATAAATAAATAAAAATAAATAAATAAAAATTGTTTCAAGGATGTAATTCTGGCATATTGAAAATATTCACATTTTATTTATTTTTTAATTTTTTGAGACGGAGTCTTGCTCTGTCGCCCAGGCTGCAGTGCAGTGGTGCAATCTTGGCTCACTGCAACCTCTGCCTCTGGGGTTCAAGCAATTCTCCTGCCACAGCCTCCTGAGTAGCTGGGACCACAGGTGTGCGCCAGCACACCTGACTAATTTTTATATTTTTAGTAGAGATGGGGATTTCACCATGTTGGCCACGCTGGTCTTGAACTCTTTTTTTTTTTTTTTTTTTTTGGTGACAGAGTCTCCTTCTGTTGCCCAGGCTGGAGTGCAGTGGCAGTGATCTCTGCTCACTGCAGCCTCCGCTTCCCAGATTCTAGCGATTCTCCTGCCTCAGGCCCCCAAATAGCTGGGACTACAGGTGTGTGCCACCATGCCCAGCTAATTTTTGTATTTTTAGTAGAGACGAGGTTTCACCATGTTGGCAAGGCTGGTCTGGAACTCCTGACCTCAAATGATCCGCCCACCTCAGCCTCCCAAAGTGCTGGGATTACAGGCATGAGCCACTGCGCCCAGCCTATTTATTGATTTATTGAGATGAGGTCTCACTATGTTGCCTAGGCTGGTCTGTAATCCTGAGATCAAGCAATCCACCCACCTCAACTTCCCAAAGTGCTAGGATTATAGGCGGTGAGCCACAGCTGGCCACATTTTATTTTATTTATTTATTTATTTTTTGAGACAGAGTCGTATTCTGTCACCCAGGCTGGAGTGCAGGGGCACCATCTCGGCTCACTGAAATCTCCGCCTCCTGGGTTCAAGCGATTCTTCTGCCTCAGCTTCCCAAGTAGCTGGGACTAAAGGCGCGAGCCACCACGCCCGGCTAATTTTTGTATTTTTAGTAGAGACGGGGTGTCACCATATTGGCCAGGCTGGTCTCGAACTCCTAGACTTCGTGATCTGCCTGCCTCGGCCTCCCAAAGTGCTAGAATTACAGCATAAGCCACTGCACCTGGCCTATTTATTTATTTTTTTTGAGACACAGTCTCTCTGTGTTGCCCATGCTGGAGTGTAGCGGTGCGATCTTGGCTCCCGGCAACCTCTGCCTCCCGGGTTCAAGCGATTCTCCTGCCTCAGCCTCCCAAATAGCTGGGACTACAGGCGCCCGCCACTACACCCAGCTAATTTTTTTTGTAATTTTACTAGAGACGGGGTTTCATCATGTTGGCCAGGCTGGTCTCGAACTCCTGACCTCAGGTGATCTGCCTGCCTCGGCCTCCCAAAGTGCTGGGATTACAGGTTTGAGCCACCACGCCCGGCCTATTTTTTTATTTTTTGAAATAGAGTCTTGCTCTATCACCCAGGCTGGAGTGCAGTAGCGTGATCTTGGCTCACTGCAACTTTTGCCTCCCAAATTCAAGGGATTCCCCTGCCTCAGCTCCCAAATAGCTGGGATTACAGGCGCCCACGACCACGCCTGGCTATTTTTTGTATCTCTAGTAGAGACGAGGTTTCCTCATGTTGATCAGGCTGGTCTCGAACTCCTGACCTCAAGTGATCTGCCCGCCTCGGCCTCCCAAAGTGGTAGGATTACAGGCACAAGTCACCATGCCTGGCCCCACATTTTAAAATAAAACAATTAGATCACCATTTATTGTCCAGTGGAATTGAAATATCATAGTGATGGCCGGGCACGGTGCTTCACGCCTGTAATCCCAGCACTTTGGGAGGCTGAGTTGGGTGGATCACGAGGTCAGGAGTTTGAGACCAGCCTGGCCAACATGCCAAAAACCCATCTCCACTAAAAAAAAAAAAAATACAAAAAATACAAAAAATTAGCTGGGCATGGTGTTGTGTGCCTGTAATCCCAGCTGCTCAGGAGGTTGAGGCAGGAGAATCGCTTAAACCCGGGAGTGGGAGGTTGCAGTAAGCAGAGATTGTGCCATTGAACTCCAGCCTGGGCGACAGAGCAAGACTCCATCTCAAAAAAAAAAAAAAGTATAAATTAGTTCTTACCAGTTGGGAATCATTCCTTTTTTTCTTTCATCACCTCTTTTTTCCTTGAGCTCCTACTACTACTCCACTTCCCCACAAACTTTATGCTTTTATACTTGAAAGTCCTTTATTGACCAATCTTTTACATCTTCCTGCATATACATGTATATTAATTGAGATGAAAAATATCTTTCTTGTGATTGTAAGACTCTAGTTGTTAAAAATTATTCTGGAGGAGTTACTGTTACAATTATTATAAGAACAGAATGTTCTTATAAACATGTGATCGTACACTTTTTTTTTTTTTTTTAAGACGGAGTCTCGCTCTGTCGCCCAGGCTGGAGGGCAGTGGCGCGATCTCGGCTCACTGCAAGCTCCGCCTCCCGGGTTCACGCCATTCTCCTGCCTCAGCCTCCCGAGTAGCTGGGTCTACAAGGCGCCCACCACCACGCCCAGCTAATTTTTTTTTTTTTTTTTTTTTTTTTTGTATTTTTAGTAGAGACAGGGTTTCACCGTGTTAGCCAGGGTGGTCTCGATTTCCTGCCCTCGTGATCCTCCTGCCTCGGCCTCCCAAAGTGCTGGGATTACAGGCGTGAGCCACCGTGCCTGGCCGATCGTAAACATTTTTATAACTGTTAAAAAGAAATATTTAATAAGATAGTAGTCTGGGAGTGGCGGTTCACGCCCATAATCCCAGCACTTTGAGACGCTGAGGTGGGAAGATTGCTTGAGGTAAAGAGCTCAAGATCCATCTGGGCAACACAGTAAGACCCTGTCGCTATAAAAAACCTTTTTTTTTTTTTTTTTTTTGAGACAGAGTCTTGCTCTGTCGCCAGGCTGGAGTGCAGTGGCTGATCTCAGCTCACTGCGACCTCCGCCTCCCGGGTTCAAGCGATTCTCCTGCCTCAGCCTCCCGAGTAGCTGGGACTACAGGCGCGTGCCACCAAGCCCAGTTAATTTTTGTGTTTTTAGTAGAGACGGGGTTTCACCATGTTGGCCAGGCTGGTCTCAAACTTCTGACCTCAGGTGATCCGCCCGCCTCGGCCTCCCAAAGTTCTGGGATTACAGGCATGAGCCACCACGCCCAGCCTCCACAAAAAACTTTTTTAAAAAAAATTAGCCAGGTGAGGTGGTGTGCGCCTGTAGTCCTAGCTACTTGAGGTGGGAGGATGGCTTGAGCCCAGGAATTTGAGGTTACAGTGAGCTATGACCGTACCACCGCATTCCAGCCTGGGTGATAGAACAAGACCCTTTTTTTTTTTTTTTTTTTTTTTTTTTTTTGAGATGATCTCGCTCTGTCGCCCAGGCTGGAGTGCAATGACGCGATCTCGGCTCACTGCAACCTCCGCCTCCCGGATTCGAGCGGTTCTCCTGCCTCAGCCTCCTGAGTAGGTGGGACTACAGGCGCCTGCCACCACGCCCAGTTAATTTTTTTGTATTTTTAGTAGAGACGGGGTTTCACCATGTTGGCCAGGATGGTCTCGATCTCTTGACCCCATGATACGCCCGCCTCAGACCCCCAAAGTGCTGGGATTACAGGCGTGAACCAACGCGCCCGGCCGACCCTGCCTTTAAAAAAAAAAAAAGACAAAAGAAAGGAAAAAAAAAAAAAAAAAGAAAAGGTGGTATTCATGGTGCCTTGGTGAAAGAAACAGGGTACATTTCCCTGTATTTTAAACAGGTAAGATTACCCCAGGAGATTTCATGGTTGAGAACTATACTTTTGAGGGGGGAGGGGAAAAAAGAGAACTATTTTTTTTTTTTCTTAACAGGGTGACTCTATTGTAAAAGGAGAAGTGAAGAATGAGAACCTGTACTGCAGGTGTTTCCTTAGGAAGAACAATTTTGGGAAAGTTGAGGTTCTTGAAATTAAATCCCTTACATCTTCCAAGTTCCAGTCCTCGCGGAGAGTTTTTATGTTCCCCATTTTGAAAGCTGTAGACTTTGACGACTGGAGAGAAGTGATGTGGGATTGTTCAACGGACGGGTGTTTGCGATTCTAGGACTCAGCGTTAGGGATCTAATAAGCTCTGTGACCCTAGTTAAGTGGCAAGATGCCCACCACTTGTGGAAATGGGAATCTTAGCGATTGGGACCCTGTTAATCTTTCTGGTTTCCTCATAAGCTCACCTCTGGACCCAGCCTTGCCTCCACGAGTCCCTCCAGCCTCCCTAAACACAACGAGGTGGGTATCAAATCTGTTTCTTCATCCTTCATTCTTTTTTCCCCTCTCCCCGAAGAGGAGGAGGAGGAGACCCAAAGTATTTTATGAGCCTCATTTCGCCTCACAGCAGCCCTCGCAGCGGCAATTTGCACAAACTCTCCTCCAAGCCCCACCCCATCATCGCCCATCCGCAGACCCTAGGCCTCCCACGACAAAGCACGGCCTCCTGGTCAGCACAGACGGCCCTTCGAGGACCCCCTCTGGAGAAGAACCATTCAGGTCCCAACGGTCTGGCTGGTCATTAGTTCTGTGGTGAAGCTTGAAAAGCAAATCAGCAACAATAGTAATAACAATAACACTTTTATGGCGCGCTGTGCTCATTTGTACGCATGTGTTTTAACGATCGCGGGACGCAGCACCTGGCAGTAGAAACAGCTGCTGGACAGCGGCAAGGAGTGCGCCGGCCTTGCAGGGGAAGGGGCTGGGTCAGCCGAATAAGCCGTGGAAATGGGAACCTGGGGGACAGGAAAGCAGGGCCAGATAGCTTGCCAATAGCCCAACTGAAGGAAAAGGTTTTACTTCCCTTTTAAGAGACTTCTGCCCTTCCCTGAAACTCTGCACAGCTTTGGAAAGCCCAATTCCTAATCCACCCTGTTCGGCTCCCCTGCCCCTCCTTGGAAACGAGGCTCGGTCCTCCCCACGCGCTACTCGCCGGCGGTTGGGCCCCAGGCAGGAAGTTTCTGATTGGCGGAGTCGTAGAAGCACCGGGTGAAAAGAGCTCCACTGGCTGCGCACCGGAGTCCGGGCGTAGCCAGTGCCGTACGGCAAAATGGCGGCCCCCAGCTGCTTTGGGACGCCTGGGTTCGGGGAGACGAACTCCGACCTGGAAGAGACCGCTGACTATGTGGGCCGCAGTGGAGGTGTTCGCGGGGCGGGCCTACTGCCACTTCCGGCCACAGGAAGCCTGTGTTCCGTACGACAATATGGCGGCGCTTAGTTGCATGCAGGCGGAAACTCTGTGACTTCCGGTCCGTAGTGGGGCCTGCGGTGGGAGTGGGAAGGAAGGCGGAGGGAACCATGCGAGGTTCTGAGAACTGCGGCGAGGGTCGCCTCGAGAGACGGTTTCTGAGGTGGGGGCCGGACGGTGCGGGGATCAGAGGCGGGGGCGGGGATATAGAGGGAGAGGTATTGGGGAGAGCTGGGCGCTGAGTCTGAGGGGAAAGCTGTGGTACCTTCCTGTCCCTGAAAGGGAGTGGAGCGGCCGGGGGCTGAACTGGGGGAGGGGGATTTGGCGGGAAGCGCATCTACCGGACCGGCCGGACCCACGGTTGGGATCTAAAAGGAATCGCGAGAGCGTAGCGCGGTGCGGGGGGACTTTTGATCAGTTACGGGTCACCGAGAGAATGGGGAAAATTAGGGTGGGGTGAAAGGGAGGGGACTTGGGTAAAATATCTTCAACCTAAAGCCCCAGTTTGAGGAGACTCATCGGAGGGTGAAATATGGAGATAATTCAAGGAGGAGAAAAGAGAACGGACTGTTGGGAGGGAACCTTTCACCTCAGAGAGTCTAGGAGTTGGGGTGATCATTCAGGATAGGGTGGGTGTGGGGTTGACTTGTTTGAGGGCAGAGGGGGCAAACACATGAGGTGGCGCCCACAGGAGTGTGTTATCTGTGCAAGGGGGTGTCAGGACGATTTGGGGTGCAGTGTGGGAGGAAGAATCAACTTGCCAACTCTAAGAAATAGGGGGGAAATGCAACAGAAAGACCGGAAATCGACGTGAGGGGTGGAGCAGAAGGTGGCAACTTAAGGTGTGGGGGTGGTTTGCCCCCCCCCCCACATCACTTGAAGGGCCCCAAAAAGCATATAGAACTAATGGTTATTGAAATCAGGTGGTGAAGACAGTGTTGGTCAGGGCTGGATGTTACTGAAACCCAAGGAGTTCAGAAAATGTGTGAGGTGAAGGGATGGGGCTATGCTGGAGGGGCTCATTCTGAGGCCCCATCCCCTTCCAGCAGGAATTCTGAAATCCCTACCACTTCCTCCCTCCGGGGGATTTGATCCCCTATGGCCACCGCTAACAGCATCATCGTGCTGGATGATGATGACGAAGATGAAGCAGCTGCTCAGCCAGGGCCCTCCCACCCACTCCCCAATGCGGCCTCACCTGGGGCAGAAGCCCCTAGCTCCTCTGAGCCTCATGGGGCCAGAGGAAGCAGTAGTTCGGGCGGCAAGAAATGCTACAAGCTGGAGAATGAGAAGCTGTTCGAAGAGGTGAGCTTTAGCGGGGAAGATTGTTGTACCCCAGGGAGGGGGATGGCTGACTGGTTCTCCTGTCCTTTCTTTCCCACTAACCCCACCTCCCCTTTCTCTCAACCCCCTCCCTTGTCTCTCTTCCCCTTCCTTCTTCCCCTGAACCTTCTAGTTCCTTGAACTTTGTAAGATGCAGACAGCAGACCACCCTGAGGTGGTCCCATTCCTCTATAGCCGGCAGCAACGTGCCCACTCTCTGTTTCTGGCCTCGGCGGAGTTCTGCAACATCCTCTCTAGGGTCCTATCTCGGGCCCGGAGCCGGCCAGCCAAGCTCTATGTCTACATCAATGAGCTCTGCACTGTTCTCAAGGCCCACTCAGCCAAAAAGAAGCTGAACTTGGCCCCTGCCGCCACCACCTCCAATGAGCCCTCTGGGAATAACCCTCCCACACACCTCTCCTTGGACCCCACAAATGCTGAAAACACTGCCTCTCAGGCTCCAAGGACCCGTGGTTCGCGGCGGCAGATCCAGCGGTTGGAGCAGCTGCTGGCGCTCTATGTGGCAGAGATCCGGCGGCTTCAGGAAAAGGAGTTGGATCTCTCAGAATTGGATGACCCAGACTCCGCATACCTGCAGGAGGCACGGTTGAAGCGTAAGCTGATCCGCCTCTTTGGGCGACTATGTGAGCTGAAAGACTGCTCTTCACTGACCGGCCGTGTCATAGAGCAGCGCATCCCCTACCGTGGCACCCGCTACCCAGAGGTTAACAGGCGCATTGAGCGGCTCATCAACAAGCCAGGGCCTGATACCTTCCCTGACTATGGGGATGTGCTTCGGGCTGTAGAGAAGGCAGCTGCCCGACACAGCCTTGGCCTCCCCCGACAGCAGCTCCAGCTCATGGCTCAGGATGCCTTCCGAGATGTGGGCATCAGGTTACAGGAGCGACGTCACCTCGATCTCATCTACAACTTTGGCTGCCACCTCACAGATGACTATAGGCCAGGTAGGGAGTTGGTGGGATGCCTCTCAGTGACCCTTATATGTCAGGTATGAGGCGGATGGGGCATCTCTCTAGTCCTTTCTAGGGTTTTTACTCTTCTAGTCCCTTCAAGGGCTGAGTGCTCTGACTTTATGTCTTCCCACGTAGGCGTTGACCCTGCACTATCAGATCCTGTGTTGGCCCGGCGCCTTCGGGAAAACCGGAGTTTGGCCATGAGTCGGCTGGATGAGGTCATCTCCAAATATGCAATGTTGCAAGACAAAAGTGAGGAGGGCGAGAGAAAAAAGAGAAGAGCTCGGCTCCAAGGCACCTCTTCCCACTCTGCAGACACCCCCGAAGCCTCCTTGGATTCTGGTGAGGTGTGGATGGGGTACAGCCTTCAGAGAGACATTGTCCTTCCCCTGCACTGGCCACCAGGGAGTCCAGGTTGACTGATGGGGGAGCATGAGAAGGAAAGCAAGAACCAAACCCTCTGGGGCAAGGGATTCCTTAGAGAAACTTCTTTGTCTCCCAGGGCCCTAGTGGAATGGCATCCCAGGGGTGCCCTTCTGCCTCCAGAGCTGAGACAGATGACGAAGACGATGAGGAGAGTGATGAGGAAGAGGAGGAGGAGGAGGAGGAGGAGGAAGAAGAGGAGGAGGAGGCCACAGATTCTGAAGAGGAGGAGGATCTGGAACAGATGCAGGAGGGTCAGGAGGATGATGAAGAGGAGGACGAAGAGGAAGAAGCAGCAGCAGGTATGTCAAGGGAACATTCTCCTCACCTGTCATTTCTGTTTTGTTAGGCATGAGCCACCTGTTTGAAACCTTTCCCTTCCTCCTCCTAGTGTCCTCTCAGCAGTATTTTTTCCCCCTCATTCTCAGGCTACCCTCTCCCCTTTTCTTCTTTTCCAGCTAAAGATGGAGACAAGAGCCCCATGTCCTCACCACAGATCCCCAATGAAAAGAACCTGGAACCTGGCAAACAGATCAGCAGGTCTTCAGGGGAGCAGCAAAACAAAGGACGCATAGTGTCACCATCGTTACTGTCAGAAGAACCCCTGGCCCCCTCCAGCATAGATGCTGAAAGCAATGGAGAACAGCCTGAGGAGCTGACCCTGGAGGAAGAAAGCCCTGTGTCTCAGCTCTTTGAGCTAGAGATTGAAGCTTTGCCCCTGGATACCCCTTCCTCTGTGGAGACGGACATTTCCTCTTCCAGGAAGCAATCAGAGGAGCCCTTCACCACTGTCTTAGAGAATGGAGCAGGCATGGTCTCTTCTACTTCCTTCAATGGAGGCGTCTCTCCTCACAACTGGGGAGATTCTGGTCCCCCCTGCAAAAAATCTCGGAAGGAGAAGCAGCAAACAGGATCAGGGCCATTAGGAAACAGGTAATAACAAGAGGAGGAGGAAGAGGGAAGCCAAGGAGGGATTGCAGGGGACTTTCGGAGAGCAATACTGGGGAACTGAGTCTGCTGGGAGAGACTGGACTGCCCCCCTCCAGCCTCAGTCTTCCCGTACCCCTCCACATATTTATGTTTCTGTTTCTAGCTATGTGGAAAGGCAAAGGTCAGTGCATGAGAAGAATGGGAAAAAGATATGTACCCTGCCCAGCCCACCTTCCCCCTTGGCTTCCTTGGCCCCAGTTGCTGATTCCTCCACGAGGGTGGACTCTCCCAGCCATGGCCTGGTGACCAGCTCCCTCTGCATCCCTTCTCCAGCCCGGCTGTCCCAAACCCCCCATTCACAGCCTCCTCGGCCTGGTACTTGCAAGGTAAGAAGGGGAGGGCGTGTTTCCTCTGACAATTTGTTCTCTTTCATTGTCTGTTTCAGCTGCTCTGTCTGAATATTGCACGTGCCACATCCTGTCTCTTCCTTTTTCCCACCCATTTTATCCTCTAAATCCTCCTGTTTCTTTTCTCCTGTACTCCAGATCTCTTTGACTCTTTGTCTCTCACTTCCCTGCAGACAAGTGTGGCCACACAATGCGATCCAGAAGAGATCATCGTGCTCTCAGACTCTGATTAGCTGCCTCCCCTTCTCCCTGCCTCCAGAATGTTCTGGGATAACATTTGGAGGAAGGTGGGAAGCAGATGACTGAGGAAGGGATGGACTAAGCTAATCCCCTTTTGGTGGTGTTTCTTTAAAAAAAAAAAAGCTTAAGTTTTACACAGAAACATTAATAAACAATAAAGTTCTTTTCTTACTGTATCACTGTCTTTTTCTTGTCCTTCTACTGTTACAGATTGGCATTAGCTGTCCCCTTGCTCAGGGTTAGCCCAGTATCCCCGGGGTAGTCCCGCTCTGTCCTTTCTAGCCTGGCCTTTTTTTTTTTTTTTTTTTTTTTTTTTTTTTTGTCTCGCTGTGTCGCCCAGGCCAGGGTGCAGTGGTGAGATCACAGCTCACTGCAGCCTGGACCTCCCAGTCTCAAGCGATAATGCCTCAGCCTCCCGAGAAGCTGGGACTACAGGCGCGTGCCACCATGCCTGGCTAATTTTTGTTTTTGTTGTTTGTATTTTTTGTAGAGACAGGGTTTCGCCACGTTGTTCAGGCAGTACTTTTTTTTTTTTTTTTTTAAGTGCTTCAGCCGCCTTAACGCACTTTACTTTTTCACTTCGTGCAGTAGGAGTGAGAAAGCCAATGAGGGGCCGACTCAAGGTTATTTGGCCAATCCAGGCCCGGAGAAAGGGGGCGGGGCTTCAGTGGGACTGTAAGGAGCTAGGAAGAGGGCGATTAGATCCCACCAACCAGCTAATGGTCACAGCTCAGAGGCGGAGCCTGGCGAACGATACCTGGACCCATCGCCAATGGGAAAAGGCAGGCTTATAGCTTTAAAGGGGAATAAATGCTTCGGCCGAACCAAGTCCTGAGCTCCCAGCGGAGGAGGGGACCTGATCTTTTAAGGTGGAATGTGGCGATGTTTCTTTAAAGGCAAAGTGGCCGAGTCGGCCGAGTATTGCCCAGCGGCACGGGCGGGGTGCCCGGCTGTGCCTTTAAAGGCGGAGGGGCGGGAGGCGGAGCGGAGGCGGAGGGCGGAGGGAGTCGGCGCAAGATGGCGGCGGGAGGGGCCCAGGTTGCTGCTCTGGCCGCCGAGTGAGGGGCGGGGGGGGCCCGGGGGCGCGCGGCCCGGTAAGCGGGGACGCGCGAGGTTGGGGGGCGCCTTCCGGGTGGGAGAAGAGGCCGAGGTAGCGCTTGGGGCGGAGCAGGGGGGGGCGGGGTCCGTTGTGGGCGGAGGTAGACAAGGGGCGGGGTCGAAAGGCCCGATAGTGGGCGGGGCACGGGGGGGTGGGCCTGGAAAGGGGCGGGGCCAGAGAAGCTTGGGCGAAAGGGGGCGTGGTCGGCGAGAGAGCTTGGGGGGCATAGCCTGAGGGGAGATGGAGCGAGCGTTGGTTTTCAGTAGCGGAGCTGCCCTGCCCCCTCCCGAAAAGTGGGTGCAAAACACCAAAAAGGTAGATTTTGGAATGTCAGGCTCTCAGGTAAGTCGGAAATAGGGTATAATTCCGAAAGAAGCCACTCCAGCCCCTAAGAGCACCTTATTTCTCTAACCTCCAAGGAAAGGGCACAGGATTTGTCAGATACCTGTGTTTGCTGGCGCTGCCACTTGCTGTGTGACCTTGGATAATCTCTTAATCTTTCTGAGCTTTAGTTTCCTCATCTGTCAAATGGGGTTGAGAGGAATACCTACCTCACTGTTGTGGGGAGTTACACAGATAATGAGTGTGAACATATTTTTGAGTTGTACCGGGCTGTGTCGTTATGAGATGTTATCATTATTCTTTTCTCTTTTTCTTCCCAGAGACCCCCCCGGCCGCCCTCCTCCTTTCTTTGTTCCTGTGGCTGGGGGGGTATCCCCTCCCTCCACAACATGGAGCCATCTCCTCTGTCTCCCAGTGGGGCAGCACTTCCCCTGCCGCTGTCGCTGGCTCCGCCCCCACTACCCCTGCCAGCAGCTGCAGTGGTACATGTGTCCTTCCCTGAGGTGACCAGTGCCCTCTTGGAGTCCCTCAATCAGCAGCGTCTGCAGGGCCAGCTCTGCGATGTGTCTATCCGAGTGCAGGGCCGGGAGTTCCGGGCTCATCGGGCTGTCCTGGCTGCCTCCTCCCCTTACTTCCATGATCAGGTCCTACTCAAAGGCATGACCTCCATCTCGCTGCCCAGTGTCATGGACCCAGGCGCCTTTGAGACTGTCCTAGCCTCCGCTTACACTGGCCGCCTCAGCATGGCTGCTGCTGACATTGTCAACTTCCTTACAGTGGGGTCTGTGCTCCAAATGTGGCACATTGTGGACAAGTGCACTGAACTACTCCGAGAAGGCCGGGCCTCAGCTACCACCACCATCACTACTGCTGCAGCCACCTCTGTCACTGTCCCTGGTGCTGGGGTGCCATCCGGGAGTGGGGGCACTGTGGCCCCTGCTACCATGGGCTCTGTGCGCTCCCATGCCTCCAGCCGGGCCAGTGAGAATCAATCTCCCAGCAGCAGCAACTACTTCAGCCCCAGGGAGTCCACTGATTTCTCATCTTCCTCCCAAGAGGCGTTTGCAGCTTCTGCAGTGGGCAGTGGGGAGCGTCGAGGAGGTGGCCCTGTATTCCCAGCCCCTGTCGTTGGCAGTGGAGGGGCCACATCTGGAAAGCTGCTGCTGGAGGCAGATGAGCTGTGCGATGATGGTGGGGATGGGAGGGGGGCAGTGGTTCCTGGGGCTGGGCTCCGGAGACCCACCTACACACCCCCTAGCATCATGCCACAGAAACACTGGGTATACGTGAAGCGAGGTGGTAATTGCCCAGCGCCAGCACCCCTGGTTCCCCAAGACCCAGATCTGGAGGAGGAAGAGGAGGAGGAAGATCTGGTGTTGACCTGTGAGGATGATGAAGATGAAGAACTAGGGGGTAGCTCCAGGGTTCCAGTGGGGGGAGGGCCTGAGGCTACCCTCAGCATAAGTGATGTCCGTACCCTGAGTGAGCCCCCAGACAAGGGGGAGGAGCAGGTCAACTTCTGTGAGTCCTCCAATGACTTTGGCCCATATGAGGGTGGGGGTCCTGTGGCAGGTCTTGATGACTCAGGGGGGCCAACTCCCTCTTCCTATGCCCCCTCCCACCCTCCTCGACCGCTCCTTCCCTTGGACATGCAGGGCAACCAGATCCTGGTCTTCCCGTCGTCGTCTTCATCCTCATCCTCACAGGCTCCTGGCCAACCACCAGGGAACCAAGCAGAACACGGGGCAGTGACCGTGGGGGGCACGTCGGTGGGGAGCCTGGGTGTGCCGGGTAGCGTTGGTGGGGTTCCTGGAGGGACTGGCAGTGGGGACGGGAATAAGATCTTTCTGTGCCATTGTGGGAAGGCCTTCTCCCACAAGAGCATGCGGGACCGGCACGTGAACATGCACCTCAATCTGCGGCCGTTTGACTGCCCCGTGTGCAACAAAAAGTTCAAGATGAAGCACCATCTGACTGAGCACATGAAGACGCACACAGGTCTCAAGCCCTACGAGTGCGGAGTCTGCGCCAAGAAGTTCATGTGGCGAGACAGCTTCATGCGCCACCGAGGACACTGTGAGCGCCGGCACCGCCTGGGCGGGGTCGGGGCCGGACCTGGGCCTGGGACGCCCACGGGGCCATCCTTGCCGTCCAAGAGAGAGTCTCCCGGAGTGGGCGGGGGCAGCGGCGACGAAGCGAGTGCGGCCACGCCCCCGTCCAGCAGACGTGTCTGGTCCCCACCCAGCGTCCACAAGGTGGAGATGGGCTTCGGTGGAGGTGGAGGAGCAAACTGAAGGGGCAGGCTACTGGGGTGGGGTAGCTTTCGGGAAAGGGAATAAGGAGCACGATGCAAGGGCGCTGTGGCCCCGGGGTGATCTCCCACCACACTTACTGTCTTCCTTTATCTCTGTGGACTTGTATATATTCTGGAAGGGGAACCACAGTTTCACCATCGCCCGCCCATTCTACTACTCAACCCCTCCCCCCCAAGGTATTTCCAGAACTAAACCCTTCCTTACCCTCTGATGGGTACACTGAAGCCCCTGCGACACAGAGTAGATTACACATGGAGGGAGGGAGAGGGGGCGTGTTGAACATCCTGCAGTCACAGGGTCAGGGGTCAGGTGGTTGTAGTCTGTGCCTGAAGTCTGTGTTTGTGTTGTCGTGGAGACAAGGCCTTTGAGCCCCACCCTTGTCCTAGAACCTACCCCTCTCAAGGATGCGCTCTTTATTTATACCCTGTCTCTCCCCGCCACCCCACACTTCCCGTGGAAATTCCCAACTCGGTTCTCATGGAGGAGTGGGTGGAGACAAGGAGGGAGTAAGTCGTAGGAGTACAAGGTTTTTATTTTTTTTAACAGTGATTAAAATATTTATTGGTCATTTACTTGGCTTCCCGACAACCCGTGTGTTTGCTGGGGACGCGGCACAGATAGGGGGAAGCCGGAGTAATGGTTTTCGGGCAAGTGGATGCTGGAGAGCACACACAGGAGTTGGGGGGCGGGGGAGGGCCTGGGCTTGGGGAGGGCTCGAACTCGGGGCTGCTGGGTAGTCCAGGAGGGCGCGGTAAGGCTGGGATGTCCTGGTGAGAACTGGAGAGGATCTACCCGGGTCCCTGCCTGGCCAGTGGGGAAACACCGGTCCCCCAGGCACCTTCACCTAACCAGAGCGGGGATTTCCACTGCCCCTCATGCCGCCCTTTGGAGGAAAGTGAAAGTGAAAGGAGGAAGAGGAGGCTTCATGGCTGAGGAGGTCGCAGCGCCATGAAGTCCCTGTCTCTGCTCCTCGCTGTGGCTTTGGGTGAGCGAACCCCGCGACTCATCGCCCAAGAACTAGAGGGAAGCGGAGGGAGGTGGACCCACTGGAGCCGATGCCAGGGTGGGAGTGGGGCAGGTCACCAGACATACAAACCGCTCCTCACTCGCGTCCCTATACGCCAGGCCTGGCGACCGCCGTCTCGGCAGGACCCGCGGTGATCGAGTGTTGGTTCGTGGAGGATGCGAGCGGAAAGGGCCTGGCCAAAAGACCCGGTGCACTGCTGTTGCGCCAGGGACCGGGGGAACCGCCGCCCCGGCCGGACCTCGACCCTGAGCTCTACCTCAATGTACACGGTGAGTCTCTAGGGACTCGCCGCCCCCCTACCTCTGTCGCCTCCACGGAAACCCCCTCCTCTTTAGATCCGGCAGTGACCTCGGGCCTCAGCTTCCCCTCTATAAAGTGAGTCTCACTACGGGGTAGTCTGTGCATTTGAAGTTCCCCGAACGCTGCCCTTCCAGCCCCTTTTCCGGCGGTGACTCTACAGCTGCAACTTCCTTCTCTACACTCAGACCCCGCGGGCGCCCTCCAGGCTGCCTTCAGGCGGTATCCCCGGGGCGCCCCCGCACCACACTGCGAGATGAGCCGCTTCGTGCCTCTCCCCGCCTCTGCGAAATGGGCCAGCGGCCTGACCCCGGCGCAGAACTGCCCGCGGGCCCTGGATGGGGCTTGGCTGATGGTCAGCATATCCAGCCCAGTCCTCAGCCTCTCCAGCCTCTTGCGACCACAGCCAGAGACTCAGCAGGAGCCTGTTCTCATCACCATGGCAACAGGTAGCTGGGGAGGGGAGGTGGAGAAGGGTGGGTAGATTCTAAGGGTCCAGATCAGCCGGTGTCTCGCTTTATGGACTTGAGCAAGACATTTCGCCAATCGGGGTTCAGTTTCCTTTTTTTGTTAAGAGAGGTGGTTTGGCTAGAATGAATCAATCTCTACCGCTCCTTCTAGCCCTCACCCAGTTAAAAAAAACAAAAACAAAAAACTGCAGCTTGGCAGGGGGTAGGGGGAAAGCAGGGGCGGGCAGGGGGGTTACTTTCTGGTGTTTCGAAGGGCGGGGCTTTGAAGAGGTGGGGTTTCCCGACACCAGACCTTGAGAGACTTGTCAGGTGATGCGAGGTGGGAGGGGTTCAGAAGCAGGAGCGTTTTTTCTCTGCTCTTCCCAGATCTGTATCTTGCTCTGCACCCTCAGCTTTGCGGGTCACTCTTTCAAAACCCAGCACTCTATCCCCACCTGCGCCCACACCCGGCGCTGCGGCAATCCGCAAAGCAAAGACTCTTGCACTCTAGCGCGTTGACCTTGCCTGACAGCCGCGTGTAGGGATGTGCTGCCGCTCTGTGGTCCGCAAACAGGTGGGCTCGAGTGGGCGGATGGACGCGGCTGGAGATTGGATAGCTCCTATTGCACTGAAAGGTGCATTGCAGTTTGAGGCCCAGGGGTCAGAAGCTTTGCTAGGCTGGGACGTGGGAGGGACTGTGCAGATAATTCAAGAATGAGGAGAGTCTGACCTGGATATCTGGGAGCTCTCCCTCCTGGCAGCGGAGGCGGGGTATTCCGGGGTAGAATACCGGTAGAGTTCTTAGCTTTTCTATCTGGATTTTATGTCAGCGACACAGCCCGATGGACAGGCCAACCCCAAGCAAGCCCTGCACCCTCCCTTCCCTCCACCCTCCTGAGAATTACCCACAGAACCAGGGAGACAGACTTGAAACCCACGCTGAAACCCTCACCTCTGCCTATACCTCCATTCTTAGTCTCAAGCCCCCACCCTGGCAGAAGCTGAGGAACACTGCTCTTGTGTAGACAGTAGCTCTCTCTGGTGGGGTGGAATATTTCCTAGGGCTACTGGCTCCACCGAGATGATGATGAGAATGGTCTTTGCTTTCTGAGTTTGTTTTTCCAACTGTAAAATGTGGATACTATTTCCCAGCTGCCTTTCTTGTTGTGACTATCAAGAGATGGCACTGTGTTAATTTATCCATTGATTCAATAAATACTTATTAGCACCAAGAATGAGTTAAGACTCAGCAATTCTCAGTCCACACTGTTGGAGGTTTCTAAAATATACTGAAACCTGATTCAATCCCATGCTTAGCTTGGCCGATTAAATCAGAATCTCTGGGGTGGCCCTGGGTGCCCTTAAGGGTCACAAAGATGATCTGATGTAGACTCTGCTCTCCAGGAGGTTCTGGGCGGATTTGCCACGGATAATCCTAATGTAAAGTAGAAAGTGAAGGACGTGCAGACAGGGAGCCCTGGAAGTGCCCCAGTGGTAAGATTGTCTGTATTTCACAAACAACTGGGGTCAAAGCAAAGTGCTGTGCTATTTATTTATTTTTATTTTATTTATTTATTTATTTATTTATTTTTGAGACAGAGTTTTGCTCTTGTTGCCCAGGCTGGAGTGCAATGGCGTGATCTCACGCTCACCGGAACCTCCGCCTCCCTGGTTCAAGCAATTCTCCTGCCTCAGCCTCCAGAGTAGCTGGGATTACAGGTGCCTGCCACCACACCCAGCTAATTTTGTATTTTTAGTAGAGATGAGGTTTCTCCATGTTGGTAAGGCTGGTCTCGAACTCCCAACTTCAGGTGATCCTCCCGCCTCGCCTCCCGAAGTGCTGGGATTACAAGCGTGAGCCACTGCGCCTGCCTGCTGTTTATTTATTTATTTATTTTTGAGACGGAGTCTCCCTCTTATTGCCCAGGCTAGAGTGCAGTTGCAGTGGCATGATCTTGGCTCACTGCAACCTCCGTCTCCCATGTTCAAGCGATTCTTGTGCCTTAGCCTCCCCAGTAGCTGGGATTACAGGCTCGTGCCACCACACCCACCTAATTTTTGTATTTTTATTGGAGACAGGTTTCACCATGTTGGCCAGGATGGTCTTGAACTCCTGACCTAAGGTGATCCACCCACCTTGGCCTTCCAAAGTGCTGGGATTACAGGCATGAGCCACCACGCCCGGCCTGCTGTGCTCTTTCTTTTCAAGCATTTCTGCTTGATTAGGGATTTAAGAAAATGAAAGCTGTTGTACTGATGTAAAATTAGAAATGAAATCTCTCCAGGGTCCAAGATCATTGATGATTTTGCTAATATACATTCATACTTGTCTTATCAAATATTTAAAAATGTTTATTGACAAATATGCTTATTTATTTATTTGAGACAGGGTCTCCCTCTGTCGCCCAGGCTGGAGTGCAGGGCAGGCTGGAGAGCAGTGGCATGATCTCAGCTCACTGCAACCTCCACCTCCGTGGCTCAAGTGATCCTCGTGCCTCAGTCTCCTGAGTAGCTGAGACCACAGGCATGTGCCACCATGCCCAGCTAATTTTTGTATTTTTTTTGTGGAGATGGGTTTTTGTCAGGTTGCCCAGGCTGGTCTTGGACTCCTGGGCTCAATTGATCTGCCCACCTTGGCCTCCAAAACTGCTGGGATTACAGGTGTGAGCTGCCTGGCCCCAAATACACTTTTTTTTTTTTTTTTTTTTTTTTTTTTTTGAGACAGAGTCTCACCCTGTTGCCCAGGCTGGAGTGCAATGGTGTGATCTCTGCTCATTTCAACTTCTGCCTCCTGAGTTCAAGTAATTCTCCTGTCTCAGCCTCCCAAGTAGCTGAGACTACAGGCGCCCACCACCACGCCCAGCTAATTTTTGTATTTTTAGTGGAGACAGGGTTTGGTCATGTTAGCCAGGCTGGTTGTGAACTCCTGACCTCAGGTGATCCACCCACCTCAGCCTCCCAAATTGCTGGGATTACAGGCGTAAGCCACCACGCCAGGCCTATACTTTCTTAATATACTTTGTGTGTATAGTGTTTAATTCTCACCATTCTTTTAAAATATTATGGAGTCAGGTGAGGTGACTCACGCCTGTACTTCCAGCACTTTGGGAGGTCTAGGTGGGAGATCATTTGCACTCAGGAGTTCAAGACCAGCCTGGGCAACATAACCAGACCTTGTCTCTACTAAAAATTAAAAAAATGCTGGGCGCAGTGGCTCATGCCTGTAATCCCAGCACTTTGGGAGGCCGAGGTGGGCAGATCACCTGAGGTCGAAAGTTCAAGACCAGCCTGACCAACATGGAGAAAACCCGTCTGTACTGAAAATACAAAATTAGCCAGGCATGGTGGTGCATGCCTGTAATCCCAGCTACTCGGAAGGCTGAGGAAAGAGAATTGCTTGAACCTGGGAGGCGGAGGTTGCAGTGAGCCAAGATCATGCCACTGCACTCCAGCCTGGGCAACAAGCGTGAAACTGTCTCAAAAAAAAAAAAAAAAAAAAGGTTGGATGTCGTGGCATGTACCTATGGTCCCAGCTACTCGGGAGGCTGTGTTGGGAGGATTGCACCTTTGATGGGTGACAGAGTGAGACCCTGTCTCCAAAAAAAAAAAAAAAAAAAAGAGTTAAACTGTAAAACCTTTAGGTCTTGTTTATTATTTTTTTAAATTTTTTCTTTTAAATAGAGATGGGGTCTTGCTATGTTGCCCAGGCTGGTCTCAAACTGCTGAGTTCAAGTGATCCTCCCACCTCAGCCTCCCGAGGTACTGGGATTACAAGTCTGAGCCACCCTGCCCAGCCAGGTTTTGTTTATTAATTCTATGGATTTTTTTTTTTTGAGATCGAGTTTTGCTCTTGTTGCCCAGTCTGGAGTGCAATGGCATGATCTCGGCTCACCACAACCTCCGCCTCCCAGGTTCAAGTGATTCTCCTGCCTCAGCTTCCCAAGCAGCTGCGATTACAGGCATGTGCCACCATGCCGGAATAATTCTGTATTTTTAGTAGAGACGGGGTTTCTCCAGTCTGGTCTCAAACTCCCAACCTCAGGTGATCCACCGGCCTCGGCCTCCCAAAGTGCTGGGATTACAGGCGTGAGCCACTGTGCCCAGCCTGTGGATCTTTTTTTTTTTTTTTTAACAATTCAAAAGTATGTTTCTGGATTTTGACAAACTAAGTGAAATTGCATACTGTTTTTACTCTACTGAACAATTC
The DNA here is from genome assembly GCF_029281585.2 of Gorilla gorilla gorilla. Classification (NCBI taxonomy): domain Eukaryota; kingdom Metazoa; phylum Chordata; class Mammalia; order Primates; family Hominidae; genus Gorilla; species Gorilla gorilla. Next base: position 51,030,733 of record NC_073229.2, on the reverse strand, counting down.
CATGAAGATGAGAACAGTTTAACCTTATAGGCCTCAGAAGCTAGGATTAAAAAGAACATAAAAATAATTACAAGAAGAAAAAGATTACTTCTACCTGAAGGACCTAGACATTTCTGGGAAGAAACAGCAGTGAAAGTGACCTTAATGTACATGGAGTATTTAGATCAGGGGTCTCCAATCTTTTGGCTTCCCTGAGCCACACTGGGAGAAGAATTGTCTTGGGCCACGCATAAAATATACGAACACTAACGATGGCTGATAAGCTAAAAAAAAAAAATGTGAAAAAATCTCATAATGTTTTAAGAAAGTTTATGAATTTGTGTTGGGCTGTATTCCAAGCTGTCCTTGGCTGCATGTGGTCCCTGGGCTGGAGGTTGGACAAGCTTGATAGATGTTTGGGAGAAAATGGGAAAGACAATGTAAACTGAAGGGACCTCATGACCAAAGCAAAGAGATGACCAATGATGACCACTTCTACTAGGCACAAGAAAGGGGTTCTATGTGGCTGGTTTGTAGGGTGCAGGAGAAGCCTGGAAGGGTGGGTTAGGGGCTGAATGTTCAAATACCTTGAAAGCTGGGCTTTGTTCTGTAGGTGAGAGCGAACCATCAGAAGTTCTTTTGGAGGGCGTGTTATTCTAAAAAGCCTGTTTTTATTATGTACATATTTATTTTTTGAGACGGAGTTTCACTCTTGTCACCCATGCTGGAGTGCAATGGGGTGATCTTGGCTCACTGCAACCTCTGCCTCCTGGGTTCAAGCAATTCTCCTGCCTCAGCCTCCCAAGTTGATGGGATCACAGGCACCCACAACCACACCCCGCTAATTTTTTTTTTTTTTTTTTTTTGTATTTTTAGTAGAGATGGGGTTTCACCATGTTGGCCAGGCTGCTCTCGAACTCCTGACCTCAGGTAATCCACCCGCCTCAGCCTCCCAAAGTGCTGGGATTACATGTGTTAGCCACCATGCCTGGAAAAAGCCTGTTATTTTACTTGATTCTTTTAAAAGATAGGCAAAGGTCAGATCTTTGGACTAGTGAGGAAAATACAGGTTAAATGATTTTCCCAAGTTATCCAGCAAGTCCATGACAGTGATGAAGGTAATGAAAACAGTAACAGCTAACATTTATCAAGTATTTTCTATATGCCAGGCCCTGTTCTAAGCACTTTATATGCATAATCTCACTTATTCCTCTCAACAACCATAGGTTGTAGGTTTTAATATTATCCCTATACTGCATACGGATAAATATGGGACGCAAACCAGTTAAATAATTTGCCCAAGGACACACAGTGTGTAAGAAGCAGAGCTAGAGGCCAGGCGTGGTGGCTTATGCCTGTAATCCCAGCACTTTGGGAGACCAAAGCAGGCGGATCACCTGAGGTCGGGAGTTCAAGACCAGCCTGGCCAACATGGTGAAACCCCATCTCTACCAAAAATACAAAAATTAGCTGGGCACGGTTGTGGACGCCTGTAATCCCAGCTACTCAGGAGGCTGAGGCAGGAGACTCACTTGAACCTGGGAGGCAGAGGTTGCAGTGAGCCAAGATCACACCACTATACTCTGGCCTAGGTGACGAGCAAAATTCTATCTCAAAAAAAAAAAAAAAAAAAAGAAGCAGGGCTAGAAATTGAACCCAGGCCATATAGCTTCAGCCTATGCCTTTATCAGCTGACTTCCTAGGTATTTGGGATTTTTATTTTATTTATTTATTTATTTTTGAGACAGAGTCTCACTCTGTTGCCCAGGCTGGAGTGTAGTGGCATGATTTCGGCTTACGGCAACCTCTACCTCCCAGGTTCAAGTGATTCTTCTGCCTCAGCCTCCCAAGTAGCTAGGACTACAGGTGCCTGCCCCCACACCTGGCTAATTTTTGTATTTTTAGTAGAGACAGGGTTTTGCCATGTTGGCCAGGCTGGTCTTGAACTCCTGACCTCAGGTAATCCACCCGCCTCAGCCTACCAAAGTGTTGGGATTACAGGTGTGAGCCACCACGCCTGGCCGTATTTGGGATTTTTTTTTTTGAAACAGGGTTTCCCTCTTGTTGCCCAGGCTGGAGTGCAATGGCACAATCTCGGCTCACCGCAACCTCTGCTTCCCGGGTTCAAGCAATTCTACTGCCTCGGCCTCCCGAGTAGCTGGGATTACAGGCATGTGCCACCACACCAGGCTAATTTTGTATTTTTAGTAGAGACGGGGTTTCACAATGTTGGTCAGGCTGGTTTCAAACTCCCGAACTCAGGTGATCCACCCACCTCGGCCTCCCAAAGTGCTGGGATTATAGGCATGAACCACTGCGTCTAGCCCATATTTGGGATTTTTAAACAGGTAGGTGATGGGATCAGACTTGTAGTCACCTTGTTTGGCTACAGTGTGAAGAAGGAGTTGAAGGAGAGACTGAGAATAGGGAGACCAGACAGGAGGGCTGTTGTAATTGTCTAAACGTACATTGATGAGAACCTAAATTGGAAACAGATGTGAGATCTGTTAGGTCCTGGTGGGGATAGCACATAGCACATTATTTTTGACAATTTGCTTGTCTGTCATTGGACTATAGGCAATTTGAGGGCAGGGACTGCTTGTCTTGTTCACCATTCTGTCTTCTACCAGGATACCTTGAACATCTTCAGTGCTCAATAGTTGCTGAATGAATAAATGAGTCTGAGTAACTCCAAGGGTTTGCTTTTAGTGTCTGGCGGGCTTGGTGATCATTCATCAAAGACAGGGAAGATGAGCATTGGAGCAGGGTGGGGAATGTTGCAGAGATGCTGTTGACTTGGGGTATGCTAAGTTAGGTGTAACTATAGCAAACACGTGTAGACTTACTGTGTTCCAGACAGTGTTGTAAGCACCCTTCATGGGTAGGTGTCTCTGTTATCTAAAATTGGGAACTGAATAGACTTGAGTAGCAAGAGGTATTAATGATTTAACCATCACAACAACCTCATGAAGTAGGTACTATTATTATCATCAACTTTTAATTTTAGAGATTAGGAAGCTGAGCCATGGAAAAAGGAAGTGGCCCAAGGCCATATAAATAAGCTGCAGAGGGGATTTGAACCCGGTCAGCCAGGCTCCAGGCACTTAGCCACTGCACTGTACTGCTTCAGTAGAGCATAGAGGTCTGTGCTCAGGTCTAGGCTAGAGCTGGAACCTTCTAGAGTCAGTAAATATTCTGTACAGCACCACAAGACTGACAGTCATGGCTCAATCGTTGTCTTCGCCTGTAATCAAGAAAGGCCTGGTTCCTCAAGGGTGGTGCTTGGAGATAGAGTGGTTCAGGTTGTGTCAGAAGTGGCCTCGGATTCTGCAGTCCCCCGAGCTAGAGTGTGCTATGTGTTCAGAGTAGGCTTCAAAGGCCATACCCCCTCATTGCCCCTACTCACCACCCCTAGACCTCTCTGCTCACCCTCAGCCACACTAGGTGCCACCCAGTCGCAGAGCAAAAGGAGTTTGCAGGGAGGGCTAGGAAATGGTGAGTATCAGAAAAGGTGTCCTCTGAGGGGTGGGTAAACTGCAGCTTAGCCCTCCCCAATAACTGCATTTCTCTATTTTTTTCTCCTTCTTTCTCTCCCTCATGCCCCTCCCAACCCCTCATCTCCCTGTCTTCCTCAGTGGTACTGACTGTCCTCACCCACACCCCTGCCCCTCGAGTGAGACTGGGACAAGATGCTCTGCTGGACTTGAGCTTTGCCTACATGCCCCCAACCTCCGAGGCCGCCTCATCTCTGGCTCCGGGTCCCCCTCCCTTTGGGCTAGAGTGGCGACGCCAGCACCTGGGTAAGGGACATCTGCTCCTGGCTGCAACTCCTGGGCTGAATGGCCGGATGCCAGCAGCCCAAGAAGGGGCCGTGGCATTTGCTGCTTGGGATGATGATGAGCCATGGGGCCCATGGACCGGAAATGGGACCTTCTGGCTGCCTAGAGTTCAACCCTTTCAGGAGGGCACCTATCTGGCCACCATACACCTGCCATACCTGCAAGGACAGGTCACCCTGGAGCTTGCTGTGTACAGTGAGTTGGGGGACAGAGGTCTCCAGGGGTAGAGGGTGGGCACTGGATTGTGGGGACCGTAATAGGGGGAGGGATGATGGATAAGAGGGTGCCTGGGCAAGTAAGTAGAGATAGAAAGAGGTTCCTGGGAGTTAGAGGGGTAATGGGAGGCTAGAAGGTTCCTGGAAATTTGAGGGGCTTTGACATGGGTATTTCTGTGACGCACCAATGGAGAGACAGTGGGTTCCCTATTTCAGGAGAAGAAACCCAACCTTCTTTAGTTCTGAGGAAGCCAGCAGGCAAACTGAGGGTCTCTTAGGGAGGACAGTATGGACTGATTTCCCTATGCTCATTTCGTCCTCTTTCCCCAGAACCCCCCAAAGTGTCCCTGATGCCAGCAACCCTTGCACGGGCCGCCCCAGGGGAGGCACCCCCGGAATTGCTCTGCCTTGTGTCCCACTTCTACCCTTCTGGGGGCCTGGAGGTGGAGTGGGAACTCCGGGGTGGCCCAGGGGGCCGCTCTCAGAAGGCCGAGGGGCAGAGGTGGCTCTCGGCCCTGCGCCACCATTCCGATGGCTCTGTCAGCCTCTCTGGGCACTTGCAGCCGCCCCCAGTCACCACTGAGCAGCATGGGGCACGCTATGCCTGTCGAATTCACCATCCCAGCCTGCCTGCCTCGGGGCGCAGCGCTGAGGTCACCCTGGAGGTAGCAGGTAAGAGCCGGGAGCTCCGCGGAACCTGAGCCAGCACCCAGGAAGACAGGAGCTCACTCTCACCCCTTCTGCCTGCCAGGTCTTTCAGGGCCCTCCCTTGAGGACAGCGTAGGCCTTTTCCTGTCTGCCTTTCTTCTGCTCGGGCTCTTCAAGGCACTGGGCTGGGCTGGTAAGTGTCAGCCCTACCCTGACCATGACCTGAGGTTGGTGGGCTTTCCCCACCTACTCCCAAGAGCCTGACACCCATCCCTCTGCCCTCCACCTCTACCACTCCAGCATCCCATCCCTTCTCAATCTTTCCCCACAGCTGTCTACCTGTCCACCTGCAAGGATTCAAAGAAGGTACAGTGCTCCACCTCTCTGTATCTTTCCCTTGTCACTTTATCTCCTCATCCTATCTCAGAACCCATGGAGGGAGGCTGCTGGTGTGGTAGGCAGAACCTAGGCTTGGAATCCACACTGATCTGGGCTAAAACCTGGCACTATATCCTAACTGTAGGACTCTTTAAGCGTGCTACTTAATCTATATGTTTCCTTGGGTGTAGGGATTTTAAAAAGTTACTTAGGCAGTGCTGTCCAATAGAAAGATAATGCAAGCCACATATGTAAATTTAAATACTCTAGTAATCACATTAAAAAAATAAGCAGAAACAGGTAAAATTAACTTAATAATATACCTTATTTAATCTAATAATTCTGGTCCCTTATCTGAAATGCTTGGGTCAGAAGTGTTTTTGGATGTTGGATTTTTTCAGACTTTGGAATATTTGCATATATTTAATATCTTTGGGATCAGACCCAAATCTAAACACAGAAATCATTTATGTTTCCTATACACCTTATACACATGGCCTGAAGATTTTTTTTCTTCTCTTTTTTTTTTTTGAGACAGAGTCTCTGTCGCCCAGGCTGGGTGCAATGGTGCGATCTCGGCTCACTGCAACCTCCACCTCCCAGGTTCAATCGATTCTCCTGCCTTAGCCTCCCGAGTAGTTGGGATTACAGGCGCCCACCACCATGCCTGGCTGATTTTTGTATTTTTAGTAGAGACGGGGTTTCACCATGTTGGTCAGGCTGGTCTCGAACTCCCGACCTCAGGTGATCTGCCCGCTGCCTTGGCCTCCCAAAGCGTTGGGATTACAGGTGTGAACCGCTGCACCCGACCACAATATTTTTAATAATATATGTGACCCATCACATGAGGGCAGCTGTGGGATTTTCCACTTGTGGCATCATGTTGGCACTAAAAAAATTTCAGGTTTTGGAACATTTCAGATTTTAGAGTTTTGGATCAGCGATGCTCAACCTGTACATCCAAAATTTTATTGCAACATGTAAACAATATAAGAAATTACAGGCCGGGTGCAATGGCTCATGCCTGTAATCCCTGCACTTCGGGAGGCTGAGGTGGGAGGATCACCTGAGGTCAGGAGTTCAAGACCAGCTTGGCCAACATGATGAAACCCCGTCTCTACTAAAAATACAAAAAATTAGCCAGATGTGACGGGCACCTGTAATCCCAGCTACTCGGGAGACTGGGGCAGGAGAATCGCTTGAACCTGGGAGGCAGAGGTTGCAGTGAGCTGAGATCACACCATTGCACTCCAGCCTGGGTGACAAAAGGAAAACTTCGTCTCAACAAAAAAAAAAAAAAAAGAAAAAGAAAAAGAAATTACAGTCTTGGCCAGGTGCGTTGGTTCACGCCTGTAATCCTAGCACTTTGGGAGGCTGAGGAGGGAGGATCACCTGAGGTCAGGAGTTCAAGACCAGCCTGGCCAACATGGTGAAACCCCGTCTCTACTAAAAATACAGAAAAACTAGCCGGGCATGGTGGTGCACACCTGTAATCTCAGCTACTTAGGAGGCTGAGGCAGGAGAATTGCTTGAACCTGGGAGGTGGAGGTTGCAGTGAGCTGAGATCGCACCACTGAACTCCAGCCTGGGCAACAGAGTGAGGCTCTGTCTCAAAAAACAAAACAAAACAAAACAAATTAGCTGGGCATGGTGGCACACAGCTATAGTCCCAGCTACTTGGGGAGCTGTGGCAGAAGGATCGCTTGAATCTGGGAGGGTGAGGCTGCAACGAGCCAAGGTTGTCCCACTGTACTCCAGCCTGGGTGACAAAGTGAGACCCTGTCTCAAAAAAAAAAAAAAAAAAGAAAGAAAATAAATTGCAGCCCTTTTCCCACCTTAAGTATTCAAACACAGGTGTTTATTTTAAATAGTCAGCACATCTCAATTCGGACTAGCCACATATCAAATGCTCAATAGCCTAATGTGGGTGGTGGCTGTCATATTGGACAGCGGAGCCTGAGAGGACTTTTAGGAGGATTAAGGAAGACAGTGTATCTCCTTAAGAAGATGCAGGAGATACAGCACTCAGCACAGTGTCTGGAGGGCAGAAAATATTAGCCTCATCCTTCTCCCATCATCTGTGCCCATGATAGTTTATATGTCTCTAGACTGACCATGTACACCTCAACTGCCTTTTAATATCCTGAATTCCTCACCACCTTCCTCTCTTCCAGAAAGCAGAGTGAGGGCACTCACTGCCATCCTGTGGAAGCCACCATCATCTCTGGCCCAAGCTTCTGTAGTAGCTCCCTAAAATAATACCCTATCATCTGCTCCTAATCCCTCCAATCTCTCTCCACTGAGTGGCTGGAATGCTTTTTTTTTTTTTCCTTTCACTTATACAAGGGAGAATTTTTCTTTTTTTTTTTTTTCTTTCACTTATACAAGGGAGAATTTTTCTTTTTTTTTTTTTTTTGAGACGGAGTCTCACTCTTTCCCCCAGGCTGCAGTGCAGTGGCGCGATCTCGGCTCACTGCAAGCTCCGCCTGCCGGGTTCACGCGATTCTCCTGCCTCAGCCTCCCAAGTAGCTGGGACTACAGGGGCCCGCCACCACGCCCGGCTAACTTTTTGTGTTTTTAGTAGAGACGTGGTTTCACCGTGTTAGCCAGGATGGTCTCGATCTCCTGACCTTGTGATCTACCCGTCTCGGCCTCCCAAAGTGCTGGGATTACAGGCGTGAGCCACCGCGCCCGGCGGCGAAACACGATATTGTACTAACATCTTAATTTTGTTATAAAATCTCACAAACCCCCTGACATAGTCTCAGCGATCTGTAGGGCCGAGGTTACATTTGGAGAACCCGTACTCTAGGGCCAAATCCATTCTTCTTGCCCTGGCTCACTTGTCCCCCCCACCGCCCCGCGCTGGAGCCACTGCCTAGTTCTCCAGCCCTAGATGGTGCTCGCCAGCCCTCCTCTCAATGCTCATCACACACAGGGTCATTCCTTTCCTCCAATGAACCAAACGCCTCCCGCCCACCTCCAGGTCCCAGTCCTCTGTTCCCTTTGCCTGGTCCACCCTTGCCCTCCCTGGGTCGCAGACGAGGTCGGCCTCGTCATTCCCCGCAGACCGCCGCGCGTCCCTCTTGTGCGGTTCACCACAGTTGTATTTAAGTGATCGTGTGAGTCGTCGTTAAATGCCTGTCTCCCCGCGGATCATGGGCTCCTCGAGGACAGGGACCGGCCTGTCTGTCCACTGCTGTAACCCCGCGCCGGCACAGCGACCTAAGGCCCACTGGAGGGCGCTCATCAAGTAGCTGGTGGATGTTGACGAAGGAAGCGGCGGCGCAGCTCAGGGATCTCCGAGTCAGGACGGTCGGCCAGACCGACGGGGTAACGGGTCTAATCGTGTAGGAATAAAGCTGTATTCCAGTGCTTCCAAACGGTTCTCTCATTCCAACCCCTTTCCAAGCTCAATGAACATTCCAATCACCTCTGGTCCCTTCCAGTGACCCTGAACCGCTCAGAGAACGCCCCGTCGACACCGTTCGGGGCGGGCGCCACTACTGGCGCATGAGATGCGCTCAAGCAGAGGGTACTCCACCGGCGAGGATACGCCGAGCCGACGGGGATCTCGGTCTCGGCGCCGGAAGCCTCTGAGAGCCGAATCTGGAACCGGATGTGGCTGCTTCCTGCCCCGCCCCCTGCCGAGGGGGCGGGAATCGAGGGCTCTTCGGAAAACCCGGCCGGGATTTCGGTCAGCTACATTCGTGGGTTGTGGTAGGGAAGGTAATCCCGTGGGGATGGAGTGACCGGCTCTCTCTCCGCCTTTAACGCTTCCCGCGGGAGTTTTAGCCGTGTTATTGTTCGGGAAGGGAATGTCAAATTCTGCTCCTGCCTTCCCCCAGGGGCTGGAAACTGGAATCTTTATTCCAGTTCAGTGCGGGGCCACGTGGTCTCCAGAATCCCCGAGTGTAGAGGCGGAGGACAGTGGAGCTGGGGACTCGGGCGCCTGGGTCCTGGTCCCTGAGCGTCCAGCGCTCCCCTAGTCCGCGGCCCTGGCTCCTGTCCTCACTTCCTTCCCCTTTTGGCTCCTGCTCTCGGAGCGGGCGGACGCGGGGGGGAGCGGAAAGGGCGGGAGGGCCCAGGAGCCCGGCGGGGGGGTTCAGGGGGGTACGGAAAAGCCGGGGAGGGGACTCGGTCCGGGGCCGGAGACCGACGGCAACAGCGGCTCAGGACCCACGCTGCCCCCACCCCTCCCGAGCAGGTCAGAGCCTGAGCACCCTGCGCGTCCCCGTACTCGTGACCTCCTCCTTCCCCAACTGCACCAAGGGCCCCCCTATTCCACCCTTCTGTTGCCCCCTCCCCCAACCTTCCTGCAGAACTCCCTTCCGGTCTTCTTGACACCCACCCACGTCCCTTCTCTGCCTGGTTCCCCCGCGCCTGCCTGACTCTCCACCCCCACCCCACCCCGTCTCTCCCCAGGCGCCCCCATGGCCCGACCCCGCTGATTCCTTCACTCGGCCATGCTCCCGCGGCCCCTGCGGCTGCTTTTGGACACGAGCCCCCCCGGGGGAGTCGTACTGAGCAGCTTCCGAAGCCGGGACCCCGAAGAGGGTGGGGGCCCAGGTGGCCTGGTCGTGGGCGGGGGGCAGGAGGAAGAGGAGGAGGAAGAAGAAGAGGTGAGACGCGGGTGGTGGGAGGTAGGGGGCGTATGGATTTCTGAAGTCTCCACTTTTCTCTTGTCTCTGGGTCCCTACATCTCCTCCTTGCCTCAGTTATTCTCGCGCCTCCCTGGGTGTAGGCCCGTTTCTCTGCTGCGGGGAGTCCTGGCGTCTCTGTGGTTCTCTGTCAGTGTGACTCAGGACCTGCCCGCAGGAACCTGCCCTGTTCCTGCCTGGAACTTCTGGCTGGCTGTCCCTGCGGGTCTCTGGCCCTCTACCTCTGCCTGCCTGAGTGTGCCTACTTCTCTGAGCAGTCGTGTCTTGGTCCCTGTCTCCCTCCTTGTTTTTGTTTGGCGGGGAGGGGTTTGTTTCCACAGTAACCAGCTCCTCTGACTCTGGGATTGGGGAGGGAACCCTCAGATTTCGTGACCCCTCCTTCCCTCTCTCCCCCTTCCCCCCGCCCCCCCGCCCCGCCCCTGTCCTGGGTAGAGGCCGGGAAGCCACGGTTCTGGGACCTGGAGGAAAGATCCTAGGGTGGGTAGAGAGTGGTCATCTATTTTCATTAGGGATTAATGGTGGTGGCCAGGAGCAGGATTTCGGGCCTCAGGAGGGGCCAGAATTTGGATTTGGGGCCCCGAGGCCCTAAACTCCTAGGTCCAGATCCTAGGTGAGGGCAGGTGGACTGGCAGGGCTGGTTTTTCGGGATCGGTCGGGGGAGGGGCTGGGGCCACGTGACTCTCTGAGTCTACTGCCCCCAACCCCCCATCATCCCACTTCCCCTTTTCCTTCCTGTACTGGGATTGGAGCTGCTACCTTCGGGGGTCCCTTAGGGCTGAGATAGTGGAGGCGCTACCCGAGGGACCAGGGTGAAAGGGGTCCTGAAAAAGACTAATTCTCTGGACTGGTATAGTCCTTGGCCGGGAGGGGCGGGGCATGCGGCAGTGCCTGGACTGAGGTTTCAGCTACCCCTAGTCGCTGCCTCTGGCTTGCTGCCTCTCTCTTCCGTCTCCTGCCCTTTGTACCCTGCTTCTCTGTCGTGTGTGGGTTCAGCTCTGGGGAGAAGGGGCTTTGGGGGTCTCCAGGATCAGAATTCCTGTACTCCATCCACGCCTCCACTGCAGCCCCTTCGACTCCACCGGGGCCCTGAGGCGGCTGGGTCGGGGCTGTCTGGGCCCCAGTGGGGGAGACCTGGGGTCACCAGCTCCCCCAACCCTTCCTCGCACTCGCTGGTACTATGCCCTGCCACCACAGGTGAGGGGTACAGAGGGAGGAGCAGGGCCTGGGGTGAAGGCTGAGGGCAATGGGGGGTGGTGTGGAACTGTCTGACTTCCCCTTCCTTTCTCCTCCAGGCCCCTGTGTCCGTCTGGGATGAGGAGGAGGATGGTGCCGTGTTTACCGTCACAAGCCGCCAATATCGACCTCTTGATCCCTTGGTGAGATCATGACTTTAGCTTCTCACCTCTGACTCTTCATTCCCAGTTTTCCTTCCTCTGGCTGACTTTCTGGCCAGAGTGCTAGGTTGGAGTTCTGGAGTCCTGGACTCTGCTGTGTGACATAGGCCAAGACTTTTGCCCTCTCTGAATATCAGAAAAATGAGTCTGGAACATCTCCTGGGTCTGGGATTGTCCTCAGAAATCTAGGGGCAGAGTGGGAGAAAGGGTTGGCGATCATCTCTCTGTGTTCTCCAGGTCCCTATGCCTCCCCCACGTTCCTCCCGACGGCTCCGAGCTGGCACTCTGGAGGCCCTGGTCAGACACCTACTGGATACCCGGACATCAGGGACTGATGTGACCTTCATGTCAGCCTTCCTGGCTACCCACCGGGCCTTCACCTCCACGCCTGCCTTGCTAGGGCTTATGGCTGACAGGTCAGAGTCATAAGGGACGCAGGGTGGTGGAGTATCTGCCTGGATTTCCTAAAGCCACAACATCCCACCAAAATAGTCAAAGCCACTGAGGGTCTGGGAAAAATGGACAGATAGATCCTCTTCTACCCCTCAGGCTGGAAGCCCTTGAATCTCACCCTACCGACGAATTAGAGAGGACAACAGAGTGAGTGACCCCTGGTTCTTAATCTCACAGTCCCCTCTGCCCAGGCTGCAGCTTTACCTCTCACCCTTGGCTGATTCCCTTCTCCCAGGGTAGCCATCTCTGTACTGTCAACCTGGCTGGCCTCTCACCCTGAGGATTTTGGCTCTGAGGCCAAGGGTCAGCTTGACCGGCTTGAGAGCTTCTTACTTCAGACAGGGTATGCAGCAGGGAAGGGTGTTGGGGGGGGCAGCGCTGACCTCATCCGCAACCTCCGGTCCCGGGTGGACCCCCAGGCCCCCGACCTTCCTAAGCCCCTGGCCCTCCCCGGCGATCCCCCTGCTGACCCCACGGATGTCCTGGTGTTCCTCGCTGACCACTTGGCCGAACAGCTGACCCTGCTAGATGCGGTGAGACCCTGACCTCTGGCCCCTATGCCCCCTGACCCCTTACTAACCTCTCCTTGACTCCAGATCCTTTCCTTGCTTCCACCCCTTCCTGATCCAGCTCCTAGCCTCCTCCACCTACCATTTTGAGTCTCCCCTTTTCCCTTTGGTCATTACCCTTCAAACCCTGTGCCCCTCTGGTTCCTTGGCCACCTGAGATCCTCAGATCCCTGATATTGGAAGGCTGACCTCACTTGACTATGAACTTTAACCTCTGACCTCTACCCTGCAGGAGCTTTTTCTCAATTTGATCCCTTCTCAGTGCCTGGGAGGCCTGTGGGGTCACAGAGACCGGCCAGGACATTCTCACCTCTGCCCATCTGTCCGAGCTACTGTCACACAGTTCAACAAGGTGGCAGGGGCAGTGGTTAGTTCTGTCCTGGGGGCTACTTCCACTGGAGAGGGACCTGGGGAGGTGACCATACGGCCACTCCGTCCCCCACAGAGGGCCCGGCTCCTGGAGAAGTGGATCCGCGTGGCAGAGGTGAGAGAGAAGATTGCCCTACGGTTGGCGGCCATGGAATGGAGAGGCTTCCCATAGCCTTAGCTCTCCTCTTTGACCCCCACAGGAGTGCCGGCTGCTCCGAAACTTCTCTTCAGTTTATGCCGTGGTGTCAGCCCTGCAGTCCAGCCCCATCCACAGGCTTCGGGCAGCCTGGGGGGAAGCAACCAGGTGGGGAGGCTGAGGCATTGGACTGGGGTGGGGGTTCCTCAAAAGGCGGGGAAGAGGGGGTGACAGAGCCAGGCCTGTCCTCAGGGCCACTTTTCTCCCTTCCCCAGGGACAGCCTCAGAGTCTTTTCCAGCCTCTGCCAGATTTTCTCCGAGGAGGATAATTATTCCCAGAGTCGGGAGCTGCTTGTGCAGGTGAGAGCCTGGTTTGTGGCATTCCCACCTCTCCTTGCTCCCTACTGCTCCCCCATGTCTCTTTTATTTTGTCACCACCAGGAGGTGAAGCTGCAGTCTCCTCTGGAGCCACACTCCAAGAAGGCCCCGAGGTCTGGCTCCCGGGGTGGGGTGAGTGACCAGCGGGGTGGTGGGCTTGGGGGTGGTGATTATGAAGGGGTGAGGAGTATGTTTTGGGGGAGCAGCCTGAAGGATGGGTAAGGGAGGCACAGAGGGGTGAGGAGAATGAAATCTGTTCTCTGAGGCAATGAGGAGGGCAAGTGCGGAGGGATGGAGGGCCCTCACGTCAATGGCAGGCACTTCTGACCCTGACCCCTGACTTCAGGGTGTGGTCCCATACCTTGGCACCTTCCTGAAGGACCTTGTGATGCTGGATGCAGCCTCCAAGGATGAGTTGGAGGTCAGTAGTGTGTGTGTGTGTCATTGTAATGATGTAACAAGTGGGCTGCAGGGTCGGACAGACCCCCCCACCCCTTGCAAGGGGCTGTAAGGCACAAATAGCTGAGTGTGGGACAGAGCCAGATCTGTTTCTGTGCCAAGTCGCCTCAGTGATCTGTAAATGGGAAACTAGAAATAGCATCTACATTGATCTGTTATAAGGGTTAAATGAATTTGTATTTGTCAAGTGCTTAGAACGTGCCTGAAACGTAAGCACATCTAGGTTTTGTGATGGGCTCCTGCTCTATTGCTAGAGTTTGTTAAATAAACAAATACTGAGACCTTGGACAAGTTCCTCATCCTCTCTGGATAAGGAATCCTGTCGAATTGGATACTATCCAGTCCTCTCATCTGCAAAGCAGACTCGTTGTCTACCTGAGAAATTCAATTTAAAGGGTCAAGTGGAATGCTTAGGCCATGATAGATTGAGGAGGAAGGCAGGGAGGGATCGAAGAGTCAGAGAGGCTGGAGGGAAGTGGTTGTGAGTTGGATGTGGCTGTGTGTGTTTAAGAGAGGGGATATTCTCTCTCTGTGGCCTGGAAGGTAGGGTTGGAACTTTCACCCCATCCCCATTTTCCTCGCAGAATGGATACATCAATTTTGACAAGCGGAGGAAGGTGAGCGGAGTGTCTGGGCTGGATGCTGGACTTCCCTATCCATGTTCCAGGAAGGGGAGGGGGGAAAGTCAGGGGTCCCTGAGTTTTGGCTCCTGCAGTTTGAGGGCTCCTTCCCAGGAGTTTGCAGTCCTTTCTGAGTTGCGACGGCTCCAGAATGAATGTCGTGGCTATAACCTCCAACCTGACCATGATATCCAGAGGTGGCTACAGGGGCTCCGGCCACTGACAGAGGCTCAGAGGTGACTGGCGGGTGAGGTTGGGACTCCAGGGTTCTGGCCAGGTGTGGGGGATTGGTGTCATGTCCTGAGCTCTGCCTCTTGCCCCCCTAACCCAGCCATCGTGTATCCTGTGAGGTGGAGCCACCTGGTTCCAGTGACCCTCCTGCCCCACGGGTGCTTCGGCCAACATTGGTCATCTCGCAGTGGACAGAGTGAGAGATTCACTGGCTGGGGGGTGGTTTCTTGGGACTTCCACTTTTCTCTGATCCTCCCAATCTCCTGCCACTGCAGGGTTTTGGGCTCTGTTGGGGTCCCTACCCCGCTTGTGTCCTGTGACCGGCCCAGTATGGGGGGAGATGAGGCGCCTACAACTCCTGCTCCTCTGCTGACTCGGCTGGCCCAGGTGAGCTCTGCTTCTGACTCTGACCTTGACGCTGACCCTCACTCTGTAAATGTTTCTTCCTTAACCTCCCTGCCTTCATGCCAGTCCCATGTTGTTTGTTCCTAGCACATGAAGTGGCCATCTGTCTCGTCACTAGACTCTGCCTTGGAAAGCAGTCCATCCCTGCACAGTCCAGCTGACCCCAGCCACCTCTCCCCACCAGCCTCCTCCCCTAGGCCTTCTCGAGGTCACCGCCGCTCAGCCTCCTGTGGCTCCCCGCTGAGTGGGGGTGCAGAAGAGGCCTCCGGGGGGACTGGATATGGGGGAGGGGGATCTGGGCCAGGGGCCTCTGATTGCCGTATCATCCGAGTCCAGATGGAGTTGGGGGAAGATGGCAGTGTCTATAAGAGCATTTTGGTGAGGGAGCCTTGGGATGGAGTTGGGGTGAAGGATGGTGTCTTGTTGGACTATAAATGTTGTCTGAGGTTTGGGCAGCCAAATGGAATTGAATGTAGTTTTAATTTTGACCTTTGGTTTTGGCAGTTATGTTTTATTTTTAATTTTATCTTCTAAACTCTAGTCTTCAATAGAAGCTGAAATTTGTTTTATTTTGATGGCTATTTTGCATTAGTTGCTACACCTTAAACTTTTGGTGGCCGTGTTAAAATTTCAGAATCAACAGCAGTTTCCCCACAGGGAAGCAGCTCTGTTTCACTGGGCACCATGTGGGCTGGCTTATGGAGTATAGGAAGCCACCATATTGGGTTTTCCTGTTCATTTTAAAGCCTTGGACACAAGTAACATTTTGTGGTTGGGTTCAGTGGCTGAGGGTGGAAGGATGGGAAATCATGGCTGATTGATTGCTCTTTTGGTCTCCTGTTCTGCCAGGTGACAAGCCAGGACAAGGCTCCAAGTGTCATCAGTCGTGTCCTTAAGAAAAACAATCGTGACTCTGCAGTGGCTTCAGAGTATGAGCTGGTACAGCTGCTACCAGGGGAGCGAGGTCAGAGGCCATGAGGGAAAGGCAGACTCGGGAGGAGAGTGGAGTACTTCCACATCTGGGCGGCTGTGGGGGGAACAACTGTGTGTGTGCTTTACATCCACCCCCTGAACCTTCAGAGCTGACTATCCCAGCCTCGGCTAATGTATTCTACGCCATGGATGGAGCTTCACACGATTTCCTCCTGCGGCAGCGGCGAAGGTCCTCTACTGCTACACCTGGCGTCACCAGTGGCCCGTCTGCCTCAGGAACTCCTCCAAGTGAGGGAGGAGGGGGCTCCTTTCCCAGGATCAAGGCCACAGGGAGGAAGATTGCACGGGCACTGTTCTGAGGAGGAAGCCCCGTTGGCTTACAGAAGTCATGGTGTTCATACCAGATGTGGGTAGCCATCCTGAATGGTGGCAGTTATATCACATTGAGACAGAAATTCAGAAAGGTAGCCAGCCACCCTGGGGCAGTGAAGTGCCACTGGTTTACCAGACAGCTGAGAAATCCAGCCCTGTGGGAACTGGTGTCTTATAACCAAGTTGGATACCTGTGTGTAGCTTCCCACCTTCCATGAGTGCAGCACACAGGTAGTGCTGGAAAAACGCATCAGTTTCTGATTCTTGGCCATATCCTAACATGCAAGGGCCAAGCAAAGGCTTCAAGGCTCTGAGCCCCAGGGCAGAGGGGAATGGCAAAAAGTAGGTCCTCGCAGGAGCTCTTCTTCCCACTCTGGGGGTTTCTATCACTGTGACAACACTAAGATAATAAACCAAAACACTACCTGAATTCTACTCCCCTGTCCTTGCGTACATATGAACTGGCTGCCATGAGTGGGGGTGGGGAATTGGCTGAAGGTAGATGCCATGGAACAGGAAGGGGCACAATGTTTTCTGTCCCCATGAACAGAGCAAAAAGTGAGGTATTGGTGAAAAAAGTTTCCTCAGAACAATTTCTCTCCAGTAACCTCTCTACCACTGGTCCCTTGCTGCAAATGTGTATAAAACAATTTTAGGACAAGGAAATGGCAGAACAACTTTATGGACAACATATAAACTTGGGAGGACTTATAATACCATAAAGCATTACGTGCTGGGATTTTAAGTCAGTTTAAGCTACATTCAAGCAAATTCTAGGAAGACAGAGGCTGAAAAGTACTAACAGAGATGCCAGGGCTGCTGGCAAGGAGGGTAACCACATTTCATCCTGGGGCCTCAGGTTAGAGAACTGTGTATTCTTTTTCAATTAAACCGACATTCCTAGCAATATGGTATGTTGCAAATGCCCTTCCAAAAGAATCATGCCAACGAAGATGAGGGAGAGTTAAGGGTTGTATATACAGGCAAGAAGTAGGTTTGAAGACATTTAGGATTTCACTTTCAAGAAAGAACACTGCCACAAAGAGATTCCAAGTGCAAGAGTTTGAACCTGAGGGGGTAATACAGGTGGTGTGTGTTAAGGTGGAAGGGGCTGTGGGGATATGACAGAAGTGCCTGGTCAGGAAACAGAGCCAGGTGTTTTTACATTTTATTAGCTACAGTATAGATCCTAGAGCTGCCTCATTCCCTCCCCTCCCCTCCCCCCACCATGGGGTCAGGCCTTGCCAGGAGCCCCTGCCTTTGCTGCCTGGGCCCGCTGGAACTCCTGCTGCAGCTGAGCAAGGGTCTCCCTCTGTTGCTCTGACTGCCGCTCAAGATCCCGGAGCTGGGATTCGTATCGCTTACTAAGGAGAGACAAGGGAGACAAGCAGAAAGGGAGAAATTAGTAGGACTTACTATGGAGAGTGCTAAACGCAAGAAAGAGATAGGTGGAAAACTTGAGATCCAGGGGAGGGAGAAGAAGGGGGGTTAAAAGGGAAGGAAAGGGTTGGAGGAACTGGAGGACTAGGGGCCACTATGGAGAGCTGTTCTGCAATGGTTCAGCACCTCTACTCCAATGGTTCACTTGCATCACAGGGTGCAGCACACGGTGGTGGAATTAAAAACTCACATTTCAGCTGTGATATAGTCCAGCCTCTTCCCTACTGTGGCCCGAGCCTCCCCCAGCTCCTGTTTGACTAGCACCGGACCCAGAAGTTTAAAGACCACGTTGGACCCATCCAGCAGGGCCAGTTCCTGATGGAGGGATGGGACATATGTGATCAGAACCATGGCTAGTACAGGTCCCTCCTCGCCCCACAAATCCCAGTCCCTCACCTCTTTCACGATATTATTTTCTGTTAGTTGTGCTTCAAGTTTCTGCCTCCCCGACATGGATTTACTTAAGTCTGGGGATGAGAGGAAAGGCAATTTAGAAATATCAAATGTGCCACCTATCCCCACAATCCTAGTCAGGTGGATATGGATCTGAGGAAGCAGAAAAGGATGGGGGCAGCGGGTGAGTGAATAGGGAAGAGTACTGAGACTGAGGCGGGAAAGTCTCTGCACGCGAGGGCCCAGATGGGGCAACAAACCTTATCTCGGTAATGGCTTTGGGTTGTAAGTGCACTGGGCGAGGCCATACCGACCCTGTTCCCTTACCCTTCTGTAGCTGTTGATATTTCTCCACTTCTCCCTGTAGCTTCTTCTGGATCAGCTCCGCCATGGCGGGGATGAAAGCCTACTGGGTGCGAGACAAGGGCGCTGGGTCTCACTCTCTGGAAGGTACCTGATCTCCCTTTTCTGATTTGGCCTGCGGAAATGATAGCACTCTTGAGAGGTAGCCCTGAGGGGCACCGCAACCTCCCCCCCCCGTCCCGGATATCGACTCCACCCTGTCCCCAGGAGATGGTGGGCGAAACGCAAGACCCCAAGCCTCTCAACCGAAATCCTAACCTACTCACGTTCTTCCTTCAGTAGTAATAAACCCGGAAGTAAACAAGGAATGCTGGGAAAAGACTGTGCCGGAAGTTTCTTTCTGACCCTTGATGGGAAGTGTAGTTCTGACATGTTTAGGGAGTGGAGTTCTGCTAAAAAGACTAGACTAGGACATTTTTAGGCAAGATGGGGAATCTAATCCAGAAAAAGAAACCGCACCGCTACTTAGCCCCTGGCCCCGGACCTGCCTTTCTTTTTTAAGTCACTCTTGCATAAGCTGCCGCTCGCGATAAGGTGCCAAAAACTGTTCCACCCCTCTAAGGAGAGCGTGCCCTCACTCAAGATGGCACCTAGAGAGCTTCATACCTGGTACGCTGCTGATTGGATGAAGGACAGAGGGCTTCCGGGAGTTTTCAAGCCGACTGTGTGGCAGCTGAGAAGAGTTTTGCACGTGGATCGCCGTTCGGGTGGGCGAGATGGAGACAGCCCCCAAGCCGGGCAAGGATGTCCCGCCCAAGAAAGACAAACTTCAGACCAAGAGAAAGGTAGAGGCCTCCCTGGGTGGGAAAGGAAGTTTTTAGCTGTGGGGCCGGGGGGCGGGGCGTGAGTGCGGAGTTCCTGATGTGCCTGTAGAAACCGCGGCGATACTGGGAGGAAGAGACCGTTCCGACCACAGCCGGAGCCTCTCCAGGGCCTCCTCGTAACAAGAAGAATCGGGAGCTCCGTCCTCAGAGACCAAAAAATGCTCACATCTTAAAGAAGTCTCGGATCTCTAAGAAGCCTCAGGTCCCGAAGAAACCCCGAGAGTGGAAGAACCCGGAGTCCCAGCGCGGCTTGTCCGGGGTGAGCGTGGGACCTGATGGGTGGCGAGGCAGGCCGCCTCGTGCCTTGAGAGTGAGAGGGTTGGGGTCAATCCAAGGCTGTCTGCTAATTGCGTCCTCCTTTCCCCTAGGCCCAAGATCCATTCCCAGGCCCCGCCCCCGTCCCTGTGGAAGTGGTCCAGAAGTTCTGTCGCATTGACAAATCCCGAAAGGTGAGGTCCAGCCGGAGAGTTGGGAAGTGCTGGAGGCAGGGAGTGTCTGGGTGAGTTGGATGGAGGCTGGGACAGGTAGCTCTCCTGTGACCCCACTTATCCTGTGGTTCTTCTGCCACTCCTCCCCACCAACAATGTTATAGCTACCACATTCTAAAGCCAAAACTCGAAGCCGACTTGAGGTGGCTGAAGCTGAGGAAGAGGAAACAAGTATCAAAGCTGCTCGTTCTGAGCTGCTGCTTGCTGAAGAACCTGGGTGAGTGGGCCCTAATCTGGACTCCCATTCCCTGCCTTATGAGACTGTCTTTTCTCGTTTTTATGTTGGTATACTTGCTTCATATTGGGAAGCTTTACTGCCATCCTAACCCTTGCTTTCAGGTTTCTGGAAGGGGAGGATGGGGAAGACACAGCAAAGATATGCCAGGCTGACATTGTGGAGGCTGTGGACATTGCAAGTGCAGCCAAGGTGAGCCTGAGGAGGTAAAGGAGCCAAGGGATTGATTGGTGGTGCAGGACAACAGAGGAATGGGGGCTAGAAGAAGGCGTTACTGCAGGGCACTCTTTTTTTTCACTCTTCTCTTTCCCAGCACTTTGACTTGAATCTGCGGCAGTTTGGACCCTACAGACTAAACTACTCTCGAACTGGAAGGTAAGGTTGAATTCTAGTGACTCTTGAACTAAGATGTGTTTCCTTAACCACTTCAGCCATTCCCAGTGTATGTTTGGGTTGCTGATGAGGGGAGGGTCCTTCGATTTGCTTGGGTGTGAGGGTAAGCACCTACAGCAGCATGTGTCTGCCCACCTGGAGAGATGGGGCTGGCATGGGGCAGACCTCAAGTTGTCTGAGTCGGTGGTCCCCTGCCTTAACACCCTGCCTGCCCCTCACCTCCAACAGACACCTGGCTTTTGGAGGGCGCCGAGGTCATGTGGCTGCCCTTGATTGGGTAACAAAGAAGCTTATGTGCGAGATCAACGTCATGGAGGCGGTGCGGGACATCCGGTCAGTGGCCTCACTGTCAGCGGTCAGTTGGGGTGAGATAGTCCATTCCTGATTGAATGATAGCCTGTGACCTCATTTCCCAATTGAACCACTCTTCCTCTCCCCCAGGTTTCTCCATTCTGAGGCATTGCTTGCTGTTGCTCAGAACCGCTGGCTCCACATCTATGACAATCAGGGCATTGAGCTCCACTGTATCCGCCGCTGTGACCGAGTAACACGGCTTGAGTTCCTGCCCTTCCACTTCCTCCTGGCTACGGCTGTGAGTGGCCATGGAGCTCAGGAACTGGGTGGAAGCCCTTGGGATGACCACCTCTCCTTTAGGACCCCAGCAGAGGGAATACAGAGGGCAATCAGGACTGGGTCATTCTCTCTGTCTTTCTCTCTCAGTCAGAAACAGGGTTTCTAACCTACCTGGATGTGTCAGTGGGGAAGATTGTGGCAGCTCTGAATGCTCGAGCTGGGCGGCTCGATGTTATGAGTCAGAACCCTTACAATGCCGTCATCCATCTCGGACACAGCAATGGTCAGTACCTGGCTTAGTTTTGACTCTGACCATCCTGACTTGCTTTTCTTCTATATTTGTACTTCATGAGTCCCTTAAAGTTACCCTTTTATTTCCCTTTTTTGTTGTCTCTTGGTCTTGAGTTCCCATCTTTCCCATGTTTAGTAACCTCAGGCTTAGGTGTGTATTAGCAACTTTGGTACTTCTTCTCTTCCAGGTACTGTGTCTTTATGGAGTCCAGCTATGAAGGAGCCACTGGCAAAGATTCTCTGTCATCGTGGTGGGGTCCGGGCTGTGGCAGTAGATTCTACAGGCACGTAAGTCACTGGTGGGGTGAGGTGTTAGGAGTCATAGGTGGGCAGAAAGGTGTGGAAGGCAGTGTGCTTTAGGAGCACAGAGTCTAAAGCCAGGATGCCCAGGTTTAAATCGCAGTGTTACCACTGATGGGCCTTGCAAGTACAGGGATATTTCATAACCTCTGTGTGCCACAATTTCCTGACCCCGAAAATGGAAATATGAGTGTCCATTTCAAGGGTCCACAAACTTTTTCTGTAAAGAGTCAGATAGTAAATATTTTATGATTTGCTGATAAGAGGTAAAATCAAAGGGTACCATGTAGGCATTTAAATACCAAGAGAAAACAAATTATCACAACTTTTTTTTTTGAGATGGAGTCTCGCTCTGACACCCAGGCTGGAGTGCAGTGGCACAATCTCAGCTCACTGCAACCTCCACCTCTCAGGTTCAAGTGATTCTCCTGCCTTGGCCTCCCGAGTATCTGGGACTACAGGCGCCTACGACAATGCCTGGCTAATTTTTGTATTTTTAGTAGAGACAGGGTTTCAGCATGTTGTTCAGGCTGGTCTCGAATTCCTGACCTCAAGTGATCTGCCCGCCTCAGCCTCCCAAAGTGCTGGGATTATAGGCGTGAGCCACTGCGCCTGACCTTTTTTTTTTTTAATCTTTTGAGAGAGACGTAGTCTTGCTCTGTCTCCCAGGTTGGAGTGCAGTGGCGTGATCTTGGCTCACTGCAACCTCCGCCTCCCAGATTCAAGCGATTCTCCTGCCTCAGTCTCCCAAGTAGCTGGGATTACAGGCACCTGCCATCATGCCCAGCTAATTTTGTATTTTTTGTAGAGACGGGGTTTTACTATGTTGGCCAGGCTGGTCTTGAACTCCTGACCTCAGGTGATCTGCCCGCCTCGGCCTCCCAAAGTGTTGGGATTACAGGCGTGAGCCACTGCGCCTGGCCCACACATTTTTAAGTTATAAAATTAAACGTAATATGGCCAGGTGCGGTGGCTCACGCCTGTAATCCCAGCACTTTGGAGGCCAAGGCGGGTGGATCGCCTGAGGTCAGGAGTTTGAGACTAGCCTGGCCAACATGGCGAAACTCTGTCTCTACTAAAAATCCACAAAATTAGCCGGGTGTTGTGGCGGGGGCCTGTAATCCTGGCAACTTGGGAGGCTGAGGCAGGAGAATTGCTTGAACCTGGGAGGCAGAGGTTGCAGTGAGCCAAGATTGCGCCGTTGCACTCCAATCTGGGCAACAAGAGCAAAACTCCATCTCAAAAACAAACAAACAAACAAAACATAATATGAGACTGGACACAGTGGCTCATGCCTGTAATCTTAACAGTTTGGTAGGCTGAGGTGGGCAGATCACTTGAGCCCAGAAGTTCGAAACAAGCCTGGGTGACATGGCAAAACTCTGTCTCTACAAAAGATAGAAAAATTAGCGGGGTGTGGTGGTGCATGCCTGTAGTCCCAGCTACTCAGGAGGCTGAGGTGATCCTCCCACCTCAGCCCAGGAGGTTAAGGCTGCAGTGAGCTGTGATCATGCCACTGCACTCTAGCATGGGCAACAGAGTGAGACCCGGTCTCAGAAAAAAAAAAATAATAATAATCAAATATGATATTTGTGTAATACAGATCTACTAATGGGAAGAACTGAATTTCTCTTTTTGAGGTTAACATTTTGCCTAATTGATTTACAAAGTTAGTGTTCCAAATGGTCAAATTTGACTGTAGATATTCATGTTCATGCTGATCTGTAGAGATTGCAAGTATTTCATCTTTGAAAACATCTTTTCACACAGTTAGGTAATGATAGGTGATATGTGAGGTGCTTGAAATGCTGTGAAGCACTTACGACTATGTCACTGTGACTTGTAGTGTACAAAGCAGCAGTGCAAATCAGGATGCTGTAGTCGCTGTCATGACCACTCGGCTGTGTGTTGTAGAGCAAAAGCAGCCACAGTGTAAGTAAATAGTGTGGCCCCGTTCCAATAAAACTTTATTTGTGGATATTGGAATTTGAATTTCATACAGTTTTCACAGTCTCAAAAT
This sequence comes from Gorilla gorilla gorilla, assembly GCF_029281585.2. Lineage (NCBI taxonomy): Eukaryota > Metazoa > Chordata > Mammalia > Primates > Hominidae > Gorilla > Gorilla gorilla. Next base: position 51,007,374 of record NC_073229.2, on the reverse strand, counting down.
ATTCTTTTGATTTTTTTTCAACCACTTAAAAATGTAAAAACCATTCTTGGCTTGTGGGCTATACAGAACTAGATGATGGGCCAGGTTTGGCCCATGGGCAGTAGTTTACCAAGCCTTGGTTTAAAGCCCTCATATAAGCTGTTGTAGACATTAAGATGAGTTAAGGCATGTAGTTTAGCACAGCGCTTAGCAAAATAGGGAGCGCTGTGTTCATCATTGTCATTCAAGATGATCGTTCTCTCCAGGTCTGGCTGATGTGAGGGGTGGAGGTGGTGTCTGCTTTGAATTTCTGCTGTTCCTGAGGGAGTATCTGCATTTTCCACAGCTTTTCTGTCTGATTTGTATTTTCCTCTGATTCCTTTTGTCATCAGGTATTCACTGGGCACCTGCTGTGGGCAGGGCTCTGCGCTGAGGTTCTGGAGATAAAAGGATGAATCGTTGAGCCTGCCCTGGTGTAGTGCTCCAGTTATCCTTTAGGTATAAAAACTTGTGGCTATTTTTTTTTTTTTTTTTGAGACAGAGTCTTGATCTGTCACCCAGGCTGGAGTGCAGTGGGACAATCTCAGCTCACCACAACCTCTGCCCCCCGGGGTTCAAGCGATTCTCCTGCCTCAGCCTCCTGAGTAGCTGGGATTACAGGCGCCCACGAACCACGCCCAGTTAATTTTTTAATGTTTAGTAGAGATAGGGTTTCACCATCTTGGCCAGGCTGGTCTTGAACTCCTGACATCGTGATCCACCTGCTTCGGCCTCCCAAAGTGCAAGTGTTGGGATTACAGGCGTGAGCCACTGCACCCGGCCATGGCTATGGTTTTTGAGAATGACTGGCCAGGTGATGCATTTATTTATTTTATTACTATTTTTCGAGACGGAGTCTTGATCTGTCACCCAGGCTGGAGTGCAGTGGCGCGATCTCGGTTCATTACAACCTCCGCCTCCTAGGCTCAAGTGATTGTTCTGCCTCAGCCTCCGAGTAGCTGGGAGTACAAGTGCATGCCACTGCATGCAGCTAATTTTTGTATTTTTAGTAGAGATGGGGTTTTGCCATGTTGGCTTGGCTGGTCTCAAACTCCTGACCTCAGGTGATCCGCCCACCTCGGCCTCCCAAAGTGCTGGGATTACAGGCTTGAGCCACCACGCCTAGCTCAGGTGATGCCATTAGTTTCTACACAGTTATCCTCTGTCATCCCAGACTCAATGTGTCCATCACTGGATAGGTCACCGCCTCCTAAAGTTTCTCTTGACCTGCTCTCATCTCCCAGAATTTTCCTGTCACCCAGAATTTGACTCAGGTACACAACACCACACCTTGATAATTTTTCTATTTTTTGTAGAGATGGGGTTTCACCATGTAGCCCAGGCTGGTCTCTGTCTTGAACTCCTGGGCTCAAGCGGTCCTCCTACCTCAACCTCCCAAAGTACTGGGATTACAGAGTAATTACTGTGAGCCACCACATCCAGCTTGGCCACCAGCTTATTCAAAGTCTCCAGGATGCTGGGACCACCCCCCCACCACCCGCTCCCTGTTTTTGCATAATTGTATCTTTTTTTTTTTTGAGATGGAGTCTCACTCTGTCACCCAGGCTGGAGTGCAATGGTGTGGTCTCGGCTCACTGCAACCTCCACCTCCTGGGTTCAAGGGATTCTCCTGCCTCAGCTTCCTGAGAAGCTGGGACTACAGGTGTGTGCCACCACACCCGGCTAATTTTTGTATTTTTAGTAGAGATGGAATTTCACCATGTTGGCCAGGCTGGTCTTGAACTCCTGACCTTGTGATCCACCCGCCTGTCCTCCCAAAGTGCTGGGATTATAGGCGTGAGCCGCCGTGTCTGGCCTTTGTAATTGTATCTTTGTGAACGAGTGATTTGGTTCTGCCCTTTTTACTCCATATCTATACCAGCCTGGCTCTAGGAGAGTCAGAAGGCCTGCCCAAGGGTTTCTGCCCTCTCTGGGCCACTGGGCCAAAGCTGTAGCTTGCCCTCCGTGGGCTACCTGGGTCAGCCACTCCTGTGCTGAGGGCTTAATCACTAGTTCACTGAGGCCTGAAGTTTAATCAACACCTTGATGCTGAACAGCTCTGGTCCTTGTGATCTTCAGCCCATCCCTGCTTTTCTCTGGTCCTCCTCAGGAGCTTGTCAGGCCACGGGGGCTCCAGTGATGAGGCTGACCATCTTTCTTAAGAGGTGTTCTGGTAGCTTGTATTATGATTGGATTGCGTTGACTTCTCAAAGCCAAACTGCTGCTTGCAAGTTTAGTAGTACAGTAGACTCCCATTTGGCACTGGGCTGGTCTTTACCCAGGGGTCCCATAGATGGGTGTGTGGAGGGGAGAAGAGCCAGCATGCATCCTTGAGTTGTTAGTTCACCAAAGGATGTGACCCTGTGTTCCAGGAGCGCTCGGTAATTCCTGGTTTGCACTGATGGCCTTTCTCTTTGGTAAAGTCAGGGCACTGATTATCTTGTCGGAAGTATCCAGCTGGTCCTCTCTTGTGCTGCATCACTGTGCAAGTCTCTGCTCATAAGAACTCTTCAGTTCCCTTCTCCTGGGTTCACAGCCAAGGCAAAAAGAGAGTCCTTGGCCTCTTGGCAAACATACATCCCCTACCTGGCTGGTCCCCCTTCAGCTTCCCTAAGGAACAACTTGAACATAGAAACTCCAACCTCACCTGTAATCCCAGCACTCTGGGAGGCCAAGGTGGGCAGGTCATTTGAGGCCAGGAGTTCAAGACCAGCGTGGTCAACATGGCGAAACCCTGGCTCTACTAAAAATTAGTGGTGGTGGCGCATGCCTGTAATCCCAGCTACTTGGGAGGCTGAGGCACGAGAATCACTTGAACCAGGGAGGCAGAGGCTGCAGTGAGCCAGGGTCATGCCACTGCACTCCAGCTTGGGCAACAGAGTGAGACCCTGTCTCAGAAAAAGAAAAGGAACTCCAACTTCTGAAAGTAAACAACTTATGCAGTACGTGATTCCTGGAGAGGATTTGGTCACCAACCTTCCCTCCTTCCTTCCAGGGAAAGCACACAGAGGGGCAGGGCAAGGGCCTCCAGTGCATTACTTCACCACTTCCCTGAGTAGGTCTTCTTAAGTCCTTGGAGCCTTCACTTTGTGATTTGTCACTGCCAGAGAGCAATGTTGGGATCATGAGCTGTGGGTCCTCAGTCTGACTTTAAAGAAACCTCACAAATTGTCTGCTCCTGATTTTCCTGACCATGTTTCCCACCAATCCTGCTAACAAACCTCTGCTTCCCTCTCAGTCTCAACACTCTGGTGTTAATGCATTTGAACCTGCTGTGTATCTACTTCCTGTAATTTTTTGAGAATTATCTAGAATGGCTCAAATCCCACCTTTCCCATGAAGCCTTTCTGACCACTGCACATGCTCCTTCCCCTTGCTGGGCTGTGTGCTGCATGTGTGTACAGGGGGACATCACATTTAGGTGCAGTCTGTCGTGTGGGTGTTCCTTTTGACACCTGTGTCTTGAGAGGGCTGTGTGGTGTTAGCAGGTTAGAGGCAGATGCTAAAGAGACAGGCCTGACCATTCACTGACCTAGCTTTCCTTTCCCTGAGCTTCAGTTTCCTCACCTCTTAAAGGGAAATAAAAACAGTAAGAGTTGTGTGCAGCTTAACTGAGAGGATGCCTGCAGAGTGTTCAGGGTGATGGCAGTGGTTATTACTATTAATCTTTTTCTCCCCAGCCAGACTTGATGCCTGGACTTGGCCACAGCTTGCTTGGTAAACCCATTTACTGACATATTAATTGATCCCTCTTCTCTCACCAGGTACATGGCCACCTCTGGCCTAGACCACCAGCTGAAGATCTTTGACTTGCGAGGGACGTACCAGCCTCTGAGCACTCGGACCCTGCCCCATGGAGCAGGGCACCTGGCCTTCTCCCAGAGGGGACTGCTGGTGGCGGGAATGGGTGACATTGTCAACATCTGGGCAGGGCAGGGCAAGGCCAGCCCACCCTCCCTTGAACAGCCCTACCTCACCCACCGGCTCTCAGGCCCTGTGCATGGCCTTCAGTTCTGCCCCTTTGAAGATGTGCTGGGGGTGGGGCACACTGGGGGCATCACCAGCATGCTGGTCCCTGGTGAGTGGGCCAGGGGATGGGGCTTGAAGTGAATGAACTCTGGGTGGAAGTTTGGGCCAGAGACATCCAGGAACTGGGGGCTTAGTTGGGCTGGAGCTGTTGGACTGAGGTTGTTCCTTATGGCTCCATGCTTCTCCCTCCCTCCCTTCAGGGGCCGGTGAGCCCAACTTCGATGGCCTGGAGAGTAATCCATACAGAAGCCGGAAGCAGCGCCAGGAGTGGGAGGTGAAGGCCCTGCTAGAGAAGGTGAGGCTCCCCTGCTGGAGAGGGTGAGATTCCCCCCACTGCTGGAGAGGGTCAGGTTCCCCACTCCTGGAGAGGGTGAGGTTCCTCCTTCCTGGAGAAGGTCAGGTTCCCCCCTGCTGGAGAAGGTAAGGTTTCCTCTTCCTGGAGAGGGTGAGATTCCCCTCTCCTGGACGGGGTCAGGTTTCCCTCTGCTGGAGAGGGTGAGATTCCCCCTGCTGGAGAGGGTCAGGTTTCCCTCTGCTGGAGAGGGTGAGATTCCCTCTCCTGGAGAGGGTCAGGTTCCCCCCTGCTGGAGAGGGTGAGATTGCCCCTGTTGGAGGTGAGGTTCCCCTGCTGCAGAGAGTGAGGCCCCTGCTGCTGGGGAAGGTGTGGCTTGGGGTTGGAGGTAGAGAAAGCTCTCCTGATGTCTCATGCTGGGGGTCTTGGGTAGAGGGGTTCAGCAGCCTCCCTGGCTTCTCTTTTTGGTGCTGCCCTCCTGTGGCTCCTTGCTGAGTCCTGTCCCTCTGTGACACCCCCAGGTACCTGCAGAGCTTATTTGTCTGGACCCACGAGCCCTGGCCGAGGTGGATGTCATCTCCCTGGAGCAGGGAAAGAAGGAGCAGATAGAGAGGCTGGTATGGAGCAGGCCCCTGAATGCCCAGGCCCGTCTTCTCCCCCACATCCTCTCCCCACCATGGCTTGTCCCCAGAAGTGCGGCCAGCAGGTGGGTGCTGCCAGTTCCCTGACTCCGAGGCTGTAACAGATTTCACTCCTGTCCCCTCCCTCAGGGCTATGACCCGCAGGCTAAGGCTCCCTTCCAGCCAAAGCCAAAGCAGAAGGGCCGCAGCTCCACGGCAAGCCTGGTGAAGAGGAAGAGGAAGGTCATGGATGAGGAACACAGGGTAAATGAGCATTGGGATGGGCCGGGCCTTCCACAGGCTGCACCCTCCTGCTTGTGCCTCTGCCCTTGTCAGCCTGCCACTCCTTACTCTGTGCCTGTGTCCTCCCCCTCTCCGGTCCCCAGGACAAGGTCCGGCAGAGCCTTCAGCAGCAGCATCATAAGGAGGCGAAGGCCAAGCCCACGGGGGCCCGGCCATCTGCCCTGGACAGATTTGTGCGCTGAGCCAGACTCCAGGGTTGCCTGGGAACAGTCTCTCCCCATGATCACCTGTAGGGAAATGAGTGTTCCCTGGAACAAGGAGGTGGGGGCAGTGTGGCCCCTTCCCCAACTGGGGGTGGACAGCTGTCTCCTGGGGTGGGTTGGTATTAAAGAGGAAAGCGATTTTTTGGATAATGTGTCTGGATCATCTTGTGGACCTGTTCCCCTCCCCCTTGCCAAGCATGAGGCCATTCTAGGATCGGAGGGGTCAGTGTCCTGCCTCTACCCCCACCCCATACCTTGTGGCTGCTGTGGCCTTAGCTTTGCCTTTTAGGGGCCTTCCTCCTCAGAGAGGCTGTCCTCTCTCCCATGTCCCTGGAGATGTCCTTCCCATGCAGCAGGGTCTGGCAGCCTCTGGGCTCTCCAGGTTTGTGGTGTTCTGGGGGTCCTGGTGAAGACCACACTGCACTCGAAGAAGTGGAGACAAGTTTATTGAGGAGCTTGACACCCCTCTTCTGCCCTAGCTTGAGAGAACAACTGCAGCATTTTTTTCTTTTTCTCTTCCCGATGACCATCTTTTGGGCTGGCAGGCCAGGCCCCTGGGTGTCTCCCATATCGCTGTCTTTAGTGAGACTGAGGATCTGGTATAAGGAAACAGATCAGCTGCAGCCAGTGAGGGCCCCTGCGTTGGGCCTGGGAGAGAGAAGGTCCTGTTCCTGCCTTTCCTGTGGCCCCAGGCACTCTCAGCTCTGAAGCCAGGCTATTGCTCGACACCGCAGAATGCCCAGGACTCCCTGGAACCAGGAGCAAAAGGGCGCAGTCCTTTCCCCGTCAGAGCCACCCACCAGCTTCCAGGCTTCCTGCATCTTCCAGGGGTCCAGCCTGTGGGACGTCAGCAGGAATTTCCCATAGCAGCACCGGTCTAGCGGGTAGTGGGTGGCACCAGCCAGCTTGACACACTGTGTTGGGGCGAGGCCTCCTCGTCGGGCACTTACCCCCACAAAGACATCCTCTAATGGGAGAGGGGGTGCCCGGCTGGCCACCTTGAGAATGAGCTGCACAGCAGACGCTGACAGCACATACCCCGTGCCTGAGGCATAGGGTGGAAAGGGGCCCCAGGTGTGAGGCCACTGCTCCTCTGATACGCGGTGCCTGCCCCCCGGTGTCCGAGAGGGGTTCACGCGCCAGTGCACCCGGCCCAGGTACAGAAGAGGCACTTCCTCGCTGTGCAAAACCTGGCCTCCTTCCTGCTCAGCCTCTCTCTGGGGTTCCGTGCTTCTCTCCCATTGCTCCCAACGGCCCCCTCGCAAGACCAGCTCTGATACCAGTTCAGGGACGTTGACATACACATCATCGTCCGTCTTGAGGACATATCGGGCCATGGGGCAGTGTTTCTCAGCCCAGTTCAGCCCGCTGAGGGTCTTTAGGGTGAGGTTGCGGTAGGAGTCCTGGAAGGCGGCCTGCAAGATATCCCCCTGGGCTGCTGACTCCGAGGCCAGGTCACTACCCTGGGAACCCCACACGGGGTGCTGTGCGTTCGGCTCTCCTAGCAGGAATAGCGTCTGTACCCTGAGCCCCCGGGCCTCGCGCAGCCCGCCCCACGAAGCCCGAATGGCGTTTCTCTGGTTCAGGTTCTCCGGAGCCGTGCACACCAGGATGAGCAGGAAGGGAGGGGCCCCGGGACCACTGCAAGCTTCCTGGTTGGGGATCAAGAGGCGGGGCAGGGCCAGGGGCGGCCCCGGTGAGGCGGGGGCTGGGAGCAGGGAGGCTAGTGAGAGGCTCAGCAGCTCCTCCCCCAACCCCGAAGGCCCGAAGAGGGTCCAGACGATCACCAGCAGCAAAGCGGCGAGAAGGAGGCGCCGGAAGAGCCTGAGCTGCATGGTGCGGCGTACTCCGAGGGGATCCGTAAGAGCGAAGGGCGGAGACTAGCTCCCCGGGCCTGGGTCACGGCCGGGGACTTAACCGACCACGCCCGGGATGCGGACGACTGAGCGCGCGACCGGGACCAGCGCACCCTGGGGGGCGGGGAGAGGCGGTGCAGCTGCGGACCGCGGTCGAGGCATGCTGCGGGGGTGGCTACCTTGTCGCCGCGGCCTCGCCGCCAGCAAGCTCCGCTCCATGGCTGGCCGACTGCGGCACTCACGGCCCCTCCCCCGCCTCGCCTCGGCGGCCGGTCTACCGCCCGCTTCCGCGTTGCGCGCTCCCATCCCCGCCGGAAGCGGCGTCGGAGCAGCGCGGCAGGGCGCGGAAACCCGGGCGGGTGGAGTGGCACCAAACGGAGACCTGTCTATCCACCCGCTCCCCATCCCAACCCACCCACGTACTCCACCAGGGAGACCACACCCTTCATAACCAACGTCCGCGTTTTTGCCTTTGTTGCTTCGGTCACAGCCCGAAGGATTTTCTCTTATGACTAGATGACCCCTTAAAAAAAAAAAACAAAAAAAAACCCCAGAGTGACCAAGACCTGCAAACTCACCTTAACTGCAACTGGCTAGGCTCAGCTAACCCACTCCACAATCATGCTGCACACCAACCCCAGGGTGTTGGTCTCTAAACTGGTCTGGGTCAGCCCCTCAAGGCTGAACTGTTTTCCCCTCAGATTTCTCTTTACAGAGAGGGACATCACTAGCTACATATAGGGAGACTGGGGTCTGCAGCATCACCACTGCTAAAACTAATAGCACTGTGTGGGCAACTGAGTAGGGCAGCTCTAAATGGAAAAAGGACCCAGCACTTTAACATTCCCTATTAGAATGGACAGAAAGGACAGGAAGCCATAGGTATATAAACTATTTATTAACAGACAAGGCCTACAGACTTATTTCTTCTTGGACACACCCACGGTGCGGCCACGGCGGCCAGTGGTCTTAGTGTGCTGGCCTCGGACACGAAGGCTGCAGGTAAAAAGAGAAGGGTCACAGGTCATGCACAGCAGAAACAAAAGGTTGAGGAAAAGGAAGAGCGAGTAGGAGGAATGCTGAGTCGAGGTAGGCAGGGAGATGAGACCCCCCCCCACTCACCCCCAGAAGTGACGCAGCCCTCTATGGGCCCGAATCTTCTTCAGTCGCTCCAGGTCTTCACGGAGCTTGTTGTCCAGACCATTGGCTAGGACCTGGATTCAGAGGAGGGGGCAAGGGATGTTTTATCCCCTGACCTCCTATGCCCAATTCTGTTAGGATCCTCCACCCTACCTCTAATCCTGCCCTCAGTACACACCTGGCTGTATTTTCCATCCTTTACATCCTTCTGTCTGTTCAAGAACCAGTCTGGGATCTTGTACTGGCGTGGATTCTGCATAATGGTGATCACACGTTCCACCTGGCAGGCAGACCAAGGTCAGATCTAGATGGCCCCCTTTCTGAGGCTGACCCCACCCCCAGCCCCCTTCCTTGTCCTCACCTCATCCTCAGTGAGTTCTCCCGCCCTCTTGGTGAGGTCAATGTCTGCTTTCCTCAACACCACATGAGCATATCTTCGGCCCACACCCTGAATGAATTGAGGGGTTTCGGAATTAGCGTTGAATCTGATTTTTAAATTCCTTTATAGCCTCATTCAAAAAGCTCACAAAGGTAGGATCTGCAATAATCTATTTTGCAATCCCCTAGGTCACCCTTTCCTCACCCACCTTTCCAGATATAAACCGTTCGACAGAAGGTTAACTTTGGGCCGGTCGCAGTGGCTCACGCCTGTAATCCCAGCACTTTGGGAGGCCCAAGTGGGCAGATGACATTGAGGGCAGGAGTTCAAAACCAGCCTGGCCAACATGGTGAAACCCTGTCTCTACTAAAAATACAAGAAAAGTAGCTGAGCATGGTGGCAGGTGCCTGTAATCCCAGCTACTTGGGAGGCTGCAGCAGAATAGCTTGAACCTGGGAGGTGGAGGTTGCAGCAAGCCAAGATCACGCAACCACACTCTAACCTGGGTGACAGTGAGACCCCGTCTCAAAAAAAGAAAAAAGTAACTTTGTTCAGGGGTATGACTGAATCATGAACACAGAATTTAGTATTACAGACAACCCTTTGAAAGCAGGCAGTATCTTTTTTTTTCCCCCATTGCTCAGCATATGTAGTTGTCACTAAGTGCCTTCTGATTCTTGCATTTAGGAGAACAAGGGGCCTGCCACTCCAAGCTGATGCAGTAAACCAGGGTCTTATGAGTTACAGGCTTTGATTACGGTACTGGGCTGTCAGTTCCTCAGAATCTCTAAGGGTCACAATTATTTAGGCAAATCACTGTATCCCCATAATCAAAGTATTCCAAGATCACAAACTCAATTTTGTCAGTGCCCAGAACTGGCTGCCCAAGTTATTATAAAAAGAAACTAATGCTTACATTGGTAGCATCACATCAACACCAGCACTAGCACCCATGCCATCTGAACTCATGAACCAAAGTGATTTGGAGAGTGAAGGAGGAACTGAATAGTGAGCCCTGCCCCTCATTTTGTCCAACTAGAACCTCAGAATGTGGCCCTATTTGGAAATAAGGTCTTTACGGAAATAATTAGGTAAAATGATGTTATATTTGATTAGGGTGGGCTCTAGATCCAATGACAAATCATGAGAGAGACACGAAGAGGACCATGAGATGACAGCAACAGATTGGAGTAATGCAGCTACAAGCCAAGGAACACTAAGGATTACTGACAACCACCAGAAGACAGGAAGAGGCAAGGTAGGATTCTTAAGTGCCTCCAGCGCCAAGAGTAATTTTCTGCTTAGTTTATATGAACTTGTTACAGCAGGCTCCAGGAAACTAAAACAAATGGCAGTTCCTATCTGCAAGAAAGACATCAAGGGTTGGCTTCACCGTGGCTCATGCCTGTATGCCTGTAATCCCAGCACTTTAGGAGGCTGAGGCTGGAGGATCACTGAGCCCAGGAGTTCAAGACCAGCCTGGACAACACAGCAAGATCCAGATTAGCCAGATGTGGTGGTGCACACCTGTAGCCCCAACTACTTGGAAAGTTGAGGTAGGATTGACTTGAGCCCTGGAGGTTGAGGCTGCAGTGAACAGTGATTCCGCCACTCCAGCCTGGGCGACAGTCTCAAAAAATAAATGTGGCTGGGTGCAGTGGCTCACGCCTATAATCCCAGCACTTTGGGAGGCTGAGGTGGGTGGATCACCTGAGGTCAGAAGTTTAAGACCAGTCTGACCAACATGGTGAAACCCCATCTCTTCTAAAAATACAAAAATTAGCTGGGCGTGTGCCTGTAATCTCAGCTACTTGGGAGTCTGAGGTTGCAGTGAGATAAGATTGCACCATTGCACTCCGGCCTGGGTGATGGGGTGAGACTCTGTCTCGGAATAAATAAATAAACATGACCAAGGGTCAAATTATTAGGTTGATTCAGAAGAGAGCAGGGTCTTTCAAATTTATTTATTAATTAAATGACGAGGTTTCACCATGTTGACCAGGCTGGTCTCGAACTCCTGACCTCAGGGGATCCGCCCACTTCAGCCTCCGAGTGAGCCACTGCACTAAGCCTCAAATTTAATTATATGTTTACAAGTGAAAAGATTTACTTCAAAATGGGTGTGGGAAGAGATATAAATGAAATAAGATTTCTAATTTTTAGTTAGATACATCCATGAAGGTTATTCTCTATTACACTTATGAATGCTGCACCTCTACTTAAGCCTCACAGCTGGTCTCTGAAATAAGTACAGTATTTCACACTGCCTTATTAGTTTCAGAGTTCCCAACAGAAGGAATTTCCCTCTACAAATTCCTCAACAGAGCCAACAGTATCCCTACTACTATCCATTCCCTAACGTCACCTAAGTACCTACCATGCAACAGAAGCCAAGAAGACAGGCCTAGCCCTGCACCCATGGACACATACTGGTAGGCTATTTCCACAACTAACTACACATTCTGACTTAAGGAAAAAAAAGAACGTTATGTATCTAGAAAGCCAGGAATTCATTAGGTTTGTGGAGAGAAATACTCAAGTGAAATAATATTCTTGCATTCATTGATTCGATTCTTAAAAGCCAAAGAAAGATGGATGTACTCCTTCACACTTCGACAGGAAAGGAGTGTCAATTATGGCATCTGAGTAAATGTCCCACTCAGACTTCTTCCACCCTCCATCTACAGGCTTCTTCACACTTTTTATCTGTTGGTATTTCTACTTATCCCTCAAGATGCCCAATAATCCTCCAATTCTCAGGGAATATAAATTTCGCAGGAAGGGTTGCTGTTATGATGGTGGGATGGGTAAAGAAACCGAATCTAGAAGAAATTTCACAAGCTCATGGTTCAGGAAAATCTTAGCGAATTCGGGTGAGCAACCATACCTCCTCCCCACTTCCCCAGGTGAAATGTTTTGGCTTGACCTTAGACCACTCTCTTGGCTTTAATCACTTATTTTCTGTGGTAAATGCTAAAGGGGTCAGTCTCTCCCTAAACCACTTTGTTTTCTTAATCCAGCAGTCAAGGTGATCTGGATGAGACTCAAGTCTCCCCAACCTTGCTTCATTTTTGCTTATGTCTTCACAACCCAATTCTCATTTACATTCCCTATTCCTTACCCTACTTCACTTACCTTAATGGCAGTGATGGCAAAGGCTATTTTCCGCCGCCCATCGATGTTGGTGTTGAGTACTCGCAAAATATGCTGGAACTTTTCAGGGATCACTAGAGACTAGTTGAAAAAGTACGGGGGAAGAAATCAGACACAGTAAACTATCAAACAGTAAGGCTGATAAGGCAAACTTCATACAAAAAGGTTAAGCCTGTCACACAAGTGGCAAGACACCCGCCCCCCATCCCTTAGGTTTTCACACCACAGAGCAAACTGCTCAGTCCTGCAGAGTAGGCACATGAAGCGTTCAAGCTTGGGAAAATGCAACCTCTGGAGAGAGGAAGCAGGTCTCCTGCCCATTCCCAAAAGTGCGTGGCGAAAGCCAGAGTTCCCCATATACGCCCAAGCCTTAGGCAGCTTCCGTGCGCCCGAGCAGTGACCCTTCCTCGGGCCCGCTCTCCGGAATTGGAAATCTTTAGTGTCCCTTTCCAGGGACGCGATCCAAGGCTCCATACAGAAAGTCGCAGGCCCTCAGGACAGGACGTTTCCAGAACCCTGACAGCCGGCTTTCCTTGCCCGAGCTGCGATGTCGCTGGATCACGGCACGGATTCCAGTCTTACCATGGCTGCAGCACAAGCGGCGGCGTGTAGGCCTCCTGTGGAAGAGAGAGCGGAAGTGACGCGATATCATTATATAGCTTCCAGGAGGAAGAGGCGGTGCGATCTAGGAGAAGTGCTTCCGGAAACTGTTTCAGCGCGACCTGGCTGGATTTATGAGTGTATGGCTTGGGTACCACAACTTCCGGTGCGTCTTTCTTTACAGTTCGTAAGGTTCATAGGTACGAGAACAGCGAAGGTTCCGGAGCTAGTTTGTGTTTCAGACTTCCATATTTCCATTTGCAGTTGGGTGAAGTGGTTAGAGCTGAAAGGGGACAGCTGGAGTCAAACAACTTAACTCAAATATCTGGGAACGATTTCGCGCTGAGGAAGACCCTTTGGGACTTTTACTCCACTCCGGGGAACGGACTCGCCGGGACTGACAGTTGCCGGAAGTGAGGCTGCGGGGAATGGCCGCCGCTGCGACCATGGCGGCTGCCGCCCGGGAACTGATGTTGCGGGCTGGGACCTCAGATATGGAGGAGGAAGAGGGCCCGCTGGTGAGAGCGCGGAGCTGTTTCTCCTCCGTAGTTCCGGTGCTCCTAGCTTCAGAAAGACCTGAGCTGGGTTTAGGCACAAGGGTGGGAACTTGGCTGCTACCCGTGATATTACCTGTTTGGCTCCCCGTACCCTTCCCTGTGATCAGACCCGACCCTGAGCGGGACCCTAGTGGCTGAAACTCATGTTCTGGGGCACAATTTCAACTTCACTCCACATTTTGGGGTAGAGTCAAGAAGTAATATAGTGTAAAGGTTAAGAACATGGCCTCTGGAGCCAGACTGCCTGGGTTCTATCTCTGCCACTTACACGCTGTGTGCCCTTGGGCAAGTTAACCAGCTTCTCTTTGCCATCATTTCTCACACCTATAAGGTGAGGAAGATAGAACCTACTGTATACATCGTCGTTAGGATTAGATGAATGAGTATGTGTAAGATTGCACCTGGCATGCAGGTAAACACTATGTGTTTTGACGTTTCTAGAAAGCCTGGGGTTCCCCAGAGGTGTGATAGAACACCCAAGATGGCAGGAGTCTGAGGGTCTTAAATTTAAGTGCAAGTTCTGCTCTATCCTCTGCAATTCCTAGCTTTCCTCATTCGGTCATCTCCACTGCATTTTTTTTTTTTTTTTTTTTTTTTTGAGACGGAGTCTTGCTCTGTCGCCCAGGCTGGAGTGCAGTGGCGCGATCTTGGCTCACTGCAAGCTCCACCTTCCGGGTTCACGCCATTCTCCTGCCTCAACCTCCCAAGTAGCTGGGACTACAGGCGCCTGCCACCACGCCCGGCTAATTTTTTGTATTAGAGACGGGGTTTCACTGTGTTAGCCAGGATGGTCTCGATCTCCTGACCTCGTGATCTTCCCGCCTCGGCCTCCCAAAGCGCTGGGATTACAGGCGTGAGCCACTGCGCCCGGCCTCCACTGCACTGTCTTGTCTTTTACTTTTTTTTTTTCTTGAGACGGGTTTCCTTGTGTTACCCAGGTTGACCTTGAACTCCTGATCTCCTCAAACAATCTTCCCGTCTCAGCTTCTAAGTAGTTGGGACTACAAGGAGCGTGGGCTACCTCCACTGTCTCACTGGATCGTCTCACTCCTTGTCGTATTCCTTACCCATCAGCACAAAATAGGAGAGTGGGTACAACGTGAGACTCTTAGAATTTTTCAAAGCAGTACCTGTGGCTCCCAGTAAAAGCAGCTCCTTCTCACTTTAAGGACTGGGGATATCCAATTATATTTTTTCTTTCTGTCTTTCACCGTACCCTACGCCCATTAACTTATCCCTTTCCAGGCGGGTGGTCCTGGGCTCCAGGAACCACTGCAACTTGGGGAGTTGGATATCACTTCTGATGAATTCATCCTGGATGAAGTGGATGGTAAGCGATGGCATGGGGTGGGTGCAGTACCTGTAATTTGAGAGGCATGGGGGCTGGAAGGAATAAGGTAGGGATTGGTGTGCAGATACTCAATGTGGGGAGAGGGAGCTGTGGAGCTGGACCCTTATGATAAACTTCTATTTCCAGTTCACATTCAGGCAAATCTGGAGGATGAGTTAGTAAAGGAAGCTCTTAAAACGGTGAGGCTTTCCCCTGTACTAATCTGCCCTTCTATCTATTCTGCCCCAAAAGGAAAAACAACAGTCTCTTGATTTTGTTGTATCAGCCTGGTATCTGACCCTTTAGTCTTTCACTGATTCTGTTACAGTGTCCCTTTACTGAGACTTCCTTCTGACCTGTGATCTTTATGTTCTCCCAGGGTGTAGATCTCCGTCACTATTCAAAGCAAGTTGAGCTGGAGCTACAGCAGATTGAACAGAAATCCATTCGGGATTGTATCCTCCAGCACAGGGAAGGGGTGATGCTATTGACATGGGGATTTTGTGGCGTGTGGTACAGATGTCCCAGCTGGGGTCAACATCTCTGAGGTTTCTATCACTTCAAAGAGAAATTGGAGAGGTACTACAAACCTGAGGATCTCCCATCTTCACCATGAGGCCCCTTGACTTTTTGTGGATCAGATATTCAAGAGAGTGAGAATATAGCATCTCTACACAACCAGATCACAGCCTGTGATGCTGTCCTGGAGGTTAGTAATCATGACCTGTGACCCCTAATAGCTACTCTGAACCAGACCATGGACTCTGGTGCCATTTTTAGGTCATCAGCCTCAAGATGGGGACAGGTTAGGGTCATTTTCAAGATGACTTCAGGAGCCTTTTTTGTTATTACTGCCATATTTAATGTTATTTCCTGATAATCTGGGGTGTCTCATCATCTGCCACCCTCAAGGACTGATAAATACTGAAGACTTCACAAAGAGTCTTTGGTGGCCCACTTATCCCCTACAAACCCTATAGCACTCCAGCAATATCTACCCTCCCTACAGCGAATGGAGCAGATGTTGGGAGCTTTTCAGAGTGACCTCAGCTCCATCAGCTCTGAGATCCGGACACTGCAGGAACAGTCAGGAGCCATGAACATTCGACTTCGAAATCGCCAGGCAGTTCGGGGGAAACTTGGGGAGCTTGTTGATGGTCTGGTGGTGCCTTCTGCTCTGGTCACGTGAGTTACCAGTTTGAAGGGTTATAATGTCCATAGCAGGTGGATGGGCTGGGGTGACCCACCCTATTTACCATATGGGTCTCCTGGCTCCAGGTTAAGTGCTTTTTAGAAATTAGTAGCCAGGTTAACCACCATTTCTTTAGGTATGCATTAGGCATCAAAGATTAAGATTAAGATTAAGAATGATGTAAGATCAGGTGTATAGTGGGGAGGTCCAGGAATAGAAAACTTTGTACATGTGTCCTGACTATATGGTACAATGCAAGGTGGTAGAGATGACAGGGGCTGGAGGTAAGGAGTGTGGTCTGGGTCTGGTTTAGGGATGTCTGGGTCTCCCTTGTAACTCATCCCACCCCTCCCTGCTAACCAGGGCAATTCTGGAGGCTCCAGTGACAGAGCCCAGGTTCTTGGAGCAGCTACAGGAGCTGGATGCCAAGGCAGCCGCAGTCAGAGAGCAGGAAGCTAGAGGCACAGCAGCCTGCGCAGATGTCAGAGGCGTGCTCGATCGGCTCCGGGTCAAGGTGGGAAGTAGGGATGGATACCCTGGAGGCTACTGGAAGCAGCCTTCCCAAGATCTTCACTATGGATTTCCTTGGCAGAGCTCACTGTAGCCTGTCTCCAAGAACTTCACCCTGCCTTTTCTGGGCAGCCCCATTCTTGCCTCTCTGGGTTTCCCTGAAAATCTTGAGAAATACCAAAGAGATATTCACCACCCTTCTGCCTATATTTACCATTTGTTGCTTCCCCCAGTTCCTCTCATACAGCAAAAGGGTTGCAGCTTCATGCCCTGTGTTTGGTTCCCCACATCTAGGCAGTGACGAAGATCCGAGAGTTTATCCTCCAGAAGATTTATTCCTTCAGGAAACCCATGACCAACTATCAGATCCCCCAGACAGCCTTGCTGAAGTACAGGTCACAACCCCAAGGAAGTGCATGGGATGGCCTTTGAGCTTTTGAGCAGCCTAGTGTGGGCATCTGGTTTCTTGGGAGACAGGTAGACTGACATGTTCCTGACCCCCTAGGTTCTTCTATCAGTTTCTGCTGGGCAATGAACGAGCAACAGCAAAGGAGATCAGGGATGAATACGTGGAGACGCTGAGCAAGATTTACCTGTCTTACTACCGCTCTTACCTGGGGCGGCTCATGAAGGTGCAGGTAAGGTCAGGAGGGAGAGGCATTCCTGGGCACATGGACTGGGAGGAGGGGACATCCCTGGGCAAGGAATATTTTATTGTGTTGTGGGAAGGGACGGTTATCAGTTCTCTTTTCTCTTTCCTTAGTATGAGGAAGTCGCTGAGAAAGATGATCTAATGGGTGTGGAAGATACAGCAAAGAAAGATATCCTAATACTGGGGAACCCTCATGCCAGGCCTTGAGAGTGGGAGGACTTTCGACTCCAGCCACCAATGCACTGCTCCTTACCTTTTCCTATGGGACTGAAACCTTTTAGAATGTGATGAAAGCTATAGCCTCCCTCCCCAGAAAGATGCACACATTATTTTGACACATAGTTTTGCATATGATTGCAGGGGAGGGAGAGACACCCTGAAGCCCATTCACAGATGTCAGCACGTGGGGCCCTAGTACTGGGAAAGAGGGCTGGCTAGGCCACGTCTGCCTGTCTGGGGTCCCCACAGATAGTGAGTCTTTGGGCCCAGTTATGGTCTCATTGTTTTCCCTGACTCTGACCCATCTTACGATTCTTCTCAAAGCCATCGCTCCGCAGCAGGAACACCATTTTCACCCTAGGAACCCGCGGCTCTGTCATCTCCCCCACTGAACTTGAGGCCCCCATCCTGGTGCCTCACACAGCGCAGCGCGGAGAGCAGAGGGTATGAGGAGGAACAAGCTTCAGTCACGAAAGAGGCTCTGAGCACGGTGGGGAGGGAAGGCCAGACCTCAGGGCAGAGCTTCCCAACCTGCAGGCCCTGTCTTAATCCCCTTAGACTTGGGAGTGGCCTTCTCCAATCACTCCAGCCTGCCGTGATGTGAAAAGAGCTGGGAACCATTGACTTAAGGGCATGCAGAGGGGAGAGACTGGATGAGGGGAATGACAGTCAGAGGCAGGTGTTGAGGTGGATGCAGGAGTAGCAACAGCAGGTGGGTGTAGGCCCTTTTTGTACCCCTATGTTCCCCCACCTTTTCAGTGCCCATTCAGCTTGCTCTTAGACAGCCTGGACCTAGATAGATGCGAAGGGTCTGCCTAGCTCTTATTACTCAGGTTTACTGATTTTCCAGCCATATCCATGGGAAGTCAGTGTTGGGGTCCATCCCTTCTGTTTTTCTTCTTTACTACTCCTCTCCCAGTATCCATTTGAGGCCCTCTTCCGCAGCCAGCACTACGCCCTCCTAGACAATTCCTGCCGCGAATACCTTTTCATCTGTGAATTTTTTGTTGTGTCTGGCCCAGCTGCACACGACCTGTTCCATGCTGTCATGGGCCGTACACTCAGCATGACCCTGGTAAGACTCCTGTTTCCTGTACTGTTCAACACCTTTGTCCCCAGTCTTCATCAGCAGCATAGTGGGGTCATGACTCAGGTAGAACTGAAATCAGGATAGCCTCATTCTAAAATGTTTAAGCCTTGGCTGGGCGTGGTAGTGCACACCCATAATCCCAGCACTTTGGGAGTCCAAGGCAGTAGGATTGCCTGAGCTCAGGAGTTTGAGACCAGCCTGGGCAACAACCTCATCTCTACAAAAAATGAAAAATTAGCCGGGTGTGTGTTGATGTGTGCCTGTGGTCGCAGCTACTAGAGATGCTGAGGTGGAAGGATTGCTTGAGCCCAGGAGGTCAAGGCTGCAGTGAGCCATGCACTCCAGAGTGAGACCTGTCTCAAAAAAAAAAAAAAAATAGCCAGGTGCAGTGGCTTACGCCTGTAATCCCAGCACTTTGGAAGGCTGAGGCGGGAGGATCACAAGGTCAGGAGTTCGAGACCAGCCTGACCAACATGATGAAACCCTGTCTCTACTAACAATACAAAAATTAGCCAGGTGTGCGCGGCCTGTAATCCCAGCTACTCGGGAGGCTGAGGCAGGAGGATTGCTTGAACCTGGGAGGAGGAGATTGCTGTGAGCCAAGATTGCGCCATTGCACTCCAGCCTGGGTGACAGAGCAAGACTCCATCTCAAGAAAAAAACTTGTTACTTAGACTTGTCACAGTGTTACTCCCCCATGAAATCCTCAGTGCATAGGGTCCCTGAGACTACCCCTACTGCTGACCCACAATCAGGCAATAGCACGTGAAAACTGAGGGTCCCCCAAATCTTGGTGCTCAAACCCCTGACCCAAGCTCAGCCCTGAACTCTGCCGTGATAGGCTTGTGATCATAGATCCTGGTGCGGCCAGGTGCAGTGGCTTACGCCTGCAATCCCAGTACTTTGGGAGACCAAGGCAGGAAGATTGCTTGAGGCCGGGAGTTCGAGACCAGCCTGGGCAATGCGGCAAGACCTTGTCTCTACAAAAAATTTAAAAATAAACTTAACCAGGCATGGTGGTACACACCCATGGTCCCAGTTGCTTGGCAGGCTGAGGTGGGAACATCACTTGAGCCCAGATGTTTGAGGCTGCAGTGAACTATGATTGTACCATTACAATCCAGCCTAGGTGACAAAACAAGAACCTGTCTCTAAAGCCGAAAACACCGGGTGCAGTGGCTCACACCTGTAATCCCAGCACTTTAGGAGGCTGAGGTGGGCAGATCGCCTGAGGTCAGGAGTTCGAGACCAGCTTGACCAACATGATGAAACCCCATCTCTACTAAAATACAAAAATTAGTCGGGCGTGGTGGCAGGCGCCTATAATTCCAGCTACTCAGGAGGCTGAGGCAGGAGAATTGCTTGAACCTGGGAGGCAGGCGGAGGTTGCAGTGAGCCGAGATTGTGCCACTGCATTCCAGCTTGGGTGGCAAGAGTGAAACTCTATCTCAAAAAACAAGAAAAAAGCCAAAAACATAGATCCTGGTGGGTAAGGCAGTAAGACCACCCGGGTGGCAGTGGACAGGAAAGCAGGGGGCAGTTCCATTTTATGTCTCTCCCTTCTGTCCTGTCCAGTGCATCATCCCCAAAGAAACAAATGCGTTTGTTCATAGTCACTGAGGACAACAAACTGACATTCTCTTTTAATCCTCTGTTTGTTCCCCAATCACACAGAAACACCTGGATTCCTATCTAGCTGACTGCTACGATGCCATTGCTGTTTTTCTCTGTATCCACATTGTTCTCCGGTTCCGTAACATTGCAGCAAAGAGGGATGTTCCTGCCCTGGACAGGTCACTGAATTCTGGTCCTTGATGCCCAATAGGCCACGAACTCTCTTGGTCTGCATGACTCTGCCCTGACCTTAGACTCCTACTGACCTGGTATCATCAACCTTTATTCCCATTCATTTGCTCCGGAGGCAGTACTGCTGCTTTTTGACTCACCTTTCTCCAACCACTGCCCCCCAACCCCCACAACTAGCTATTGACCATTAAACTGAATGATGCCCCACTCCCTCCCATCCCCCTCCAACATTCCTTGCTGGCTGACCTCTGATTCTGATTAAGCCCACAGGTACTGGGAACAGGTGCTTGCCTTGCTATGGCCACGGTTTGAACTGATCCTGGAGATGAATGTCCAGAGCGTCCGAAGCACTGACCCCCAGCGCCTAGGGGGCTTGGATACTCGGCCCCACTATGTGAGGGAGGGCAAGGGTAACAAAGGGTTCTTGAAAGGCAGGGCTCTAAGCATCATTGTGGGGGTTGGCCAAGGTCACAGTTGTGTCATGGGCCACGCTATGAGCAGGTGTTCTGGGAGGGTGGTAAAACTCATGGTGAGTGGTGCACTGTGGGTAGGAGGGACTGAAGGTAGAGTCACATCACATGGAGGTGGGTTGGCTAAGGAAGTTGGGAGGTTGTGTTGGTTGGGCCAGGAGGTGGGTGTGATTTTCCTTCGCACTCTCTCCTAGATCACACGCCGCTATGCAGAGTTCTCCTCCGCTCTTGTCAGCATCAACCAGACAATTCCTAATGAACGGACCATGCAATTGCTGGGACAGCTGCAGGTGAGGGTCAGACAGGAGACACTTCCCAGCAGCAGGGCTGCTGCCAGTGGGTGGAGTCTGAGGAGGAGCCAGATGGGGCCCAGATGACCTTGCTTTCTGGTGTCACCTCTTCCTCTCTGCCTTTTCAGGTGGAGGTGGAGAATTTTGTCCTCCGAGTGGCAGCTGAGTTCTCCTCAAGGAAGGAGCAGCTTGTGTTTCTGATCAACAACTATGACATGATGCTGGGTGTGCTGATGGTAATAGGTGCTCCTTCTCCTTGCCTTCCTACCCAGAAAATTCGGTTTCCCCCACTGCTGTTAGCTCTGTGAGGGCAGAGATGATGCCTGTCTTGTTCAGTGTTTTACTCTTGGAGTCTGGCACAGTGTCCAGCTTAGTACAATAAGTGTGGAATGAAGGGGACATCCTGAAGTGAAGGACTGCTTTCCCCAAACTAGACATTCCCCTTTGTCTTCCCTTAGGAGCGGGCTGCAGATGACAGCAAAGAGGTTGAGAGCTTCCAGCAGCTGCTCAATGCTCGGACACAGGTAGGGGTGTGGGGAAAAGGGAAGAGACAGCCTTGTGTGCTGTTTTCACCTCTCTCTCTCTCTCTCTCTCTCTGTGTGTGTGTGTGTGTGTGTGTGTGTGTGTGTGTGTGTGTAGGGAGTGGCATAATGGACCTCAGGTATGCGGAATTACTGTAACTCTTGATTCACAACATACTGTCATTATTGGTCTATTTTATTTTATTTTGTCTTTGGTTTTTTTTTTTTTTTTTTGAGGCAAAGTGTCACTCTGTCACCCAGGCTGGAGTGCAGTGGCATGAACATGGCTCACTGCAGCCTCAACAGCCTGGGCTTAAGTGATCCTTCCACCTTAGCCCCCTGGGTAGCTGGGACCACAGGTGCGAGCCACCACGCCTAGCTAATTTTTTATTTTTAGAATGAATTTTATTTTTTTCTTTATCCTCTCAAGCATTTATCCTTTGTGTTATAAACAATCCGATTACACTCTAAGTTATTTTAAAATGTACAATTAACTTATAATTGACTATAGTCACCCTGTTGTGCTGTCAAATAGTAGGTCTTATTTATTCTTCCTATTTTTGTTTGTACCCATTAATCATCCCCACCTTCTCCCCAGCCTTCCACTAGCCTTCCCAGCCTCTGGTAGCCATCCTTCTACTCTCTTCGTACATGAGTTCAATTGTTTTGATTTTTAGATCCCACAAATCAGTGAGAACACATGACGTTTGTCTTTCTGTGCCTGGCTTATTTCACTTAATATAATGATTTCCAATTCTATGCATGTTGTTGCAAATGACTGAGTCTCATTCTTTTTTATGGCTGAGTAGTACTCCATTGTGTATATATCCCACATTTTCTTTACCCATTCATCTGTTGATGGACACTTAGGTTGCTTGGTTGCTTCCAAATCTTAGCTATTGTGAACAATACTGCAACAAACATGGGAGTGTAGATATCTCTTCAATGTACTGATTTCCTTTCTTTTGGGTATATACCCAGCAGTGGGATTGCTGAATCATATGGTAGCTCTACTTTTAGTTTTTTGAGCAACCTTCAAACTGTTCTCCAAAGTGTTTGTACTAATTTACATTCCCACCAACAGTGTATAAGGGTTCCCTTTTCTCCACATCCTTGCCAGCATTGTTATTGCCTGTCTTTTGGATAAAAGCCATTCTGACTGGAGTGAGATGAGATCTCATTGTAGTTTTGATTTGTATTTCTCTGATAATAGTGATGGTGAGCCCCTTTTCATATATGTCTGTTTGCCATTTGTATTCTTTTGAAAAATGTCTATTCAAATCTTTTGCCCATTTTTTAATAGGATTATTAGACTTTGTCATGTAGGGTTGTTTGAGCCCCTTATATATTCTGGTTATTAATCCCTTGGCAGATGGGATTTGCAAATATTCTTTGTCTCTTCACTTTATTGTTTCTTTAGCTGTGCAGAAGCTTTTTTTTTTTTTTTTTTTTTGAGATGGAGTTTTGTTCTTGTTGTCCAGGCTGGAGTGCGATGGTGCGATCTCAGCTCACCGCAACCTCCGCCTCCCAGGTTCAAGCAATTTTCCTGCCTCAGCCTCCTGAGTAGCTGTGATTACAGGCATGTGCCACCATGCCTGGCTAATTTTGTATTTTTAGTAGAGATGGGGTTTCACCATGTTGGTCAGGCTGGTCTCAAACTCCTGACCTCAGGTGATCTGCCCAGCTCTGTCTCCCAAAGTGCTGGGATTACAGGCGTGAGCCACCGTGCCCAGCTGTGCAGAAGCTTTGTAACTTGACGTGATCCCATTTGGCCATTTTTGCTTTGGTTGCCTGTGCTTGTGGGGTATGGCTCAAGAAATTTTTGCCCAGACCCGTGTCTTGGAGATTTTCCCCAGTGTTTTCTTGTAGTAGTTTCATAATTTGGTCTTAGATGTAAGTCTTTAATCCATTTGATTTGGTTTTCATATGTGGCGAGAGATAGGGGTATAGTTTCATTCTTCTGTGTAATGGATAGCCAGTTTTCCCAGCACCATTTATTGAAGAGACTATCTCTTTTTTTTTTCAGACGGAGTCTTGCTCTGTCACCTAGGCTGGAGTGCAGTGGTGCAGTATTGGCTCACTGCAACCTCTGCCTCCTTGGTTCAAGTGATTCTCCTGCCTCAGCCTCCTGAATAGTTGGGATTACTGATGCCTGCCACCACGCCGGGCTAGTTTTTGTGTTTTTAGTAGAGACGGGATTTCACCATGTTAGCCAGGCTTGTCTTGAACTCCTGACTTCAAGTGATCCTCCCACCTTGGCCTCCCAAGTGCTGGGATTACAGGCGTGAGCTACCGTGCCTGACCAAGAGACTATCTTTTCCCCAGTGTATGTTCTTGGCACTTTTATCAAAAATGAGTTTACTGTAGGTGTGTGCCAGCTAATTTTTTAATTTTGTAAAGACAGTTGTCTTTACAAAAGACAACTGTTGCCTGGGCTGGTCTTGAATTACTGCCCTCAAGTGAAAAATCTTATGATTCTTTTTTTTTTTAAAGACGGAGTCTCACTCTGACTCCCACACTGGAGTGCAGCGATACGATCTCAGTTCACTGCAACGTCCGCCTCCCAGGTTAAGTGATTCTCCTGCCTCAGCCTCTGAGTAGCTGGGACTGCAGGCACGTGCCACCATGTCCAGCTAATTTTTGTATTTTTAGTAGAGATGGGGTTTCACCATGTTAGCCCGGCTGGTCTTAAAACTCCTGACCTCAGGTGATTCACCCGCCTCAGCCTCCCAAAGTGCTGGGATTACAGGCATGAGCCACTGCACCCGGCCTAGATTCTGTTTTTAATGACACTGGAAAACAACGAATTTTTGTTTTGGCATATATATATATAGCTTTACTTTTAAAAGCAAGAACACACACAAAAAAAGGGGGAAAAAAGCAAGAACACAATAAATGCAACATTTAGATCAACGAGTACCTGTGCACGAGAAGCACAGGGATGGTTTCAGTAGGATTTCATAGTTTGATGGTGACTTTTGCCAAGCTGCTACTTCTTGGATTGTGTGGTGTGTTTGTGAGTGTTTATATCATTAAAAAACAAAACAGCCACTGCACTGGGTTGTTTTATTTTTTAATGATATAAACACTGATGAGACAAGGCAAGAAAACAGCAAGGCAAAAAAGAAAAAAAAAAAGCCAGGCATGGTGGTATGCACCTGTAGTTCTAGCTATCTGGGAGACAAAGGCGAGAGGACCACTTTGAAATCCAGGAGTTCGAGGTTACAGCGAGCCATGATCATGCCATTGTAGTCTACCCTTGGCAACAGAGCAAGACCCTGTCTCAAACAGCAAAACAAAACAAAAAACCCCAGAATCACAGGATTTTTTTCATGCATAATTTTTCTAATATTGTCATGTTATTGCATATGGCTATAGCTCATTCCTTTTCACTGCCATATATGACTTGTGTGATTAAACATATTCTATAAATGGATTGTTTCCAGTTTCTTGCTTCTGTGAGCATTGTTTTATGAATAATCATGTCTTTTAGCACACATAGATATTGATTATCTTCATCAAAAGTTTCTCTTGGGTATAAACCTAGGACAGTAGTCTTGCTGCTTATAAGATATGCAGTATCAGTCTTTATGAGACAATGATAAATTGTTTTCCTAAGTAGTTCCTTCTCACCAGCAATATGTAAGAATTCCTACTGAGCCACATTTTCTCCAACATGTGGTATTATCAGGTCTTTGCCATTTTTTTTCTTTTTTTTTTTAGAGACCAAGGATGCTGCTAAAGATGCTCGGGATCAGAAATGTTTCAGATTTTGATTTTTTTCGGATTTTGGATTCCTTGCATTATTTTTACTGGTTAGCATCTGTAGTCTGAAAATCTGAAATCTGAAATGCTCCAAAGAGCATTACCTTTGAGCATCATGTTGATACTCAAAAACTTCCGGATTTTGGAGCATTTTGGATTTCAGATTATTGGATTAGGGATACTCAACCTGTATTTCAGTGGGTCTTTATTTGTAATTTCCTGATTACTAATAACATTGAGCATCATTTCAAATGTTTAGTAACTATATGTAGGGGTTCAGTCAGGCTGGTGGGAAAAATATTAGTTACGATAGCCACAAACCCTCTTGGAAGGCCTAAGAGTTTTCATAACTTCGGTAATAGATACGGTTGAAGGCGACCTGATCTTTACCTTTAGTTAAATAAATTAGAGTAATAACAAAGGAATGTGGGGAAGTTATCTAGGTAGCTTGTTTACTCATATGGTCTTAAGACTAACCTTTGATGTACCGCAGGTGCTTAACTGCTTTCTACTCAGGAAGTCCACAATGTCAGTTACCCCGTAGTGGTGTTGACTCAAGTCTTTGTCAATTAATCTTTACTGAATAAATACGAGTCTCACTAGCTGGTCAGGGCCGCCATTGCAACTGTTTACAGTACTCTTCAGGGAGTCTGTAAACAGCCTGGACACACTCAGCTGGACTGGCAAAGCAGAGTATCTGTGTGTCAGTGTACCTCATTCATCCGTTGCCGGGTCAGGGGTCTGCAAGGGACAGACTCCCTGAAGCTGGTGCTCTGTGTGAGGAGCGTCACCACAACTATACAGTTTTTTTTTTTTTCCTGTAAAATGGCTGTCATAGCATTTGACCTTTTAAAAATCGGCTTGTGGCTGGGCAGGGTGTACACCTGTAATCCCAGCACTTTGGGAGGCTGAGGCGGATGGATCAGTTGAGGCCAGTAATTCAAGACCAGCCTGGCCAGCATGGCAGAACCCTGTCTCTACTAGAATTACAAAAATTAACCAGGCATAGTGGCGCATGCCTGTAGTCCCAGCTCCTCAGGGGCGCTGAACCTGGGAGGTGGAGGTTGCAGTGAGCCAAGATTATGCCACTGCACTCCAGCCTCAGTTACAGAGCATGACTCTCTCAAAAAATAAAGAAAAAAATAAGTCTGCTAGTATTTTTTATTTATAAGAGTTCTTTGCATCATCTACATACTAATCTTGTTGATTATACATAGGTTACAGATTATCTTTTAGTATGTATCTTTTTACTTTTTTTTTTTTTTTTTTTTTTGGTGAGATGAGGGTCTTTCTGTGTTGCCCAGGCTCCTGGGCTCAAGAGATCCTTGCACCTTTTTTTTTTTTTTGAGACGGAGTTTCACTCATGTTGCCGAGGCTGGAGTGCAATGGCGTGATCTCAGCTCACTGCACCTCTGCCTCCCGGGTTCAAGCACTTATCCTTTCTCAGCCTCCTGAGTAGCTGGGATTACAGGCGCGTGCTACCACGCCCGGCTAATTTTTGTATATTTAGTAGAGATGGGTTTTGCCATGTTGGCCAGGCCAGTCTTGAACGCCTGACCTCAGGTGATCCATCCGCCTCAGCCTCCCAAAATGCTGGGATTACAGGCATGAGCCACCGCGTCCAGCCTTTGTTTTTTTAATGTTGCTTTTTGATGAAAGAAATTTGTAATTTTAATATGATTGAATTTATCTGTCCTTCATTTTTATGTCTTTGTTTTTAATAACAGTCTTGCTCTGTCACCCAAGCTGGAATGCAGTAGTGTGATCATGGCTCACTGTAGCCTCAACCTCCTGGGCTCAGGCAACCCTCCTCCCTCAGCCTCCCAAGTAACTGGGACTACAGGTGTGTGCGATATGCCCAGCTAATTGTTGTTGTTGTTGTTGTTTTGTAGAGACAGAGTCTCACTATGTTGCCCAGGCTGGTCTCAAACTCCTGGCCTCAAGTGATCCTCCCGCATCAGCCTCCCAAAGTGCTGGGCTTACAGCCACCATCTACCACGCCTGACTATTTTTGTCCTGTTTAAGAAATTCCTGGGCTGGGTGTGGTGGCTCACGCCTGTAATCCCAGTACTTTGGGAGGCCGAGGCGGGTGGATTACGAGGTCACGGGATCAAGACCATCCTGGCCAACATGGTGAAACCTCGTCTCTACTAAAAATACAAAAAAATTAGCTGGGCGTGGTGATGCGTACCTGTAGTCCCAGCTACTCATGAGGCTGAGGCAGGAGAATCACTTGAACCAGGGAGGTGGAGGATGCAGTGAGCCAAGATCATGCCACTGCACTCCAGACTGGTGATAGAGTGAGACTCCGTTTAAAAAAAAAAAAAAAATGAAATTCCGTATTACTCCAAGGCCAGAAAAATATTATGCTACATTTTCTTCTTAATATTGTAGAATTTTGGCCAGGTGCAGTGGCTAAAGCCTGTAATCCCAGCACTTTGGGAGGCCAAGGCAGGAAGATTGCTTGAAGCCAGGAGTTCGAGACCAGCCTAGGCAGTATAGTGAGACCTCATCTCTACAAAAAATTAAAAAAATATATTAGCCAAGCATAGTGGCACACACCTGTAGTCTCTGCTACTCAGGTAGCTGAGGTGGGAGGATCACTTGAGCCTGGGAGGTCGAGGCTGCAGTGAGCCCTGTTTGTGCTGCTGCACTCCAGCCTGGGCAACAGAGTGAGACCCTGTCTCAAAAAATAATAATAAAATTAAAGAATAAACAAATATATAGAGAGAATTTTTTTGTTACCTTTAAGTCTCAAATTTACTTGGAATTAATTTTTGTGTGTGATGTGAGGTAGGGATCTATTTCATTTTTTTATGTGGATGGTTGGCCCAGAACCATTTATAGAAAATCTTTTTCTTTTCTTTTTTTTTTTTAGACAGAGTCTCACTCTTGTCACCCAGGCTGGAGTGCAGGGCCACAATCTCAGCGCACTGCAACCTCTGCCTCCTGGGTTCAAGTGATTCTCCTGCCTCAGCCTCCTGAGTAGCTAGGATTACAGGCATGTGCCACCACACCCAGCTAATTTTTGTATTTTTAGTAGAGATGGGGTTTCACCATGTTGGCTAGGCTGGTCTCGAAAAGTTTTCACATTTTAAAAAGTCTTTAAGGATTTTGATTAGAATTACATTGTCTATAGATTAATTTGGAAGAATTGATACTTTATGATATTGAAACTTCCTATCCATGATCATGATCATGGGCTCCCTATCCTTTTTTTTTTTTTTTTTTTTTTTTTGAGACAGGTTTTGCTCTGTCACTCAGGTTGGAGTGCAGTGGCACAATCATAGCTCACTGCAGCCTTGAATTCCTGGGTTCAAGTGCTTCTCTTGTCTCAGCCTCCCAAGTAGCTAGGACTAGAGGCACACAGCACCACACTTGGCTTTTTTTTTTTTCTGTAGAGAATACAAAATTTAAAAATTTAATTTTTTGTAGTGTCTCACTAAACTGGGATTACAGATGTGAGCCACTCCACCTGGCCTCCTCCTCCAATTTTTAAGATAGTCTTTTAATGTCTTTTGATAACCTTTTTAAATTTTCAGCACAAAGACACTGTAAGTCGTTTGCCATATTTTTAGGTGGGTATAATACGTATGTTTAGTTCTACTAGGAATAAATAAATCTTTTCTAGTCTTTTGTCTTTAACATCTTATGTTTTTGATTTCTTATTCTACTGGCTGACACTCCCAGGATGATGTTTAGAAGTTGAACAG